>NC_140928.1:17912591-18308835 GCF_045865225.1 Trachurus japonicus | reverse complement strand
GTGTGATCAACAGCGTTTTAGTCGCCAAGTTTTTTGATAATCAGTTTATCTTTCAAAATTTTTCTTCAAGCAGAAGTGTTCTAAGTCCACCTTCTTTGATGTGAACGTTTACCATAAAACTTCTCATATATATACATGTTTGGCCTCTGTGGTAGCTGACAAAATATGTCAGCTTCTAGAAATTCTGCCTTTTTTTTTTTTTTTTCTTTTTTCACATTTAATGGATGAAAGGATCCAACATTGATCAAGAAAATAACTGATTCATTGAACATGTGTAATTGGTAAATAAACAACAGTTGCAGCCATAAAACTGTGATGGTATCAGAGCAGTCACATGTCAGGTGGGAGAGTGGAATGTCAGCCAATGTCCTCTTATGACTCTAAACCTCCAAGAAATGTCTCAATAATCCCTCACATCATGTGCATTGTCTCATCTGCATGCAGCAGTAATAGTCCAACATCAGCTGACATCAAGCAACAACAGCAGCCAGCTCAGTCACTAGTGATCGATTAAAAGACTTTTGTTATGACCGTGATTTTAAAAAAGCAGCTTCCTATTTTCAGCTTGTTTATTTACTTGGGCTCGATTGTATGAGACTGTGGCTGTTATGTGTTGGATGACTTGGCCGATGAGGTCAGGCTAATGATGTTACCATGCTAGTTAACCTCTGCTGTCTTCAGGAGGGCTAATCCCTGGCTGTGTGGACAAGCATTGTTCAGACTCACAGACTGTGGTTTTTAGTTCAGGCCTCAGGCTTCTCAAATGTGTCAAACAGGTCAAGCCCAATTACAAAGGTAATGGGTGTAAAAACTATGAAAGTTACTTCCTACAAAGGGAAGGGGCCACTAACCTTTTTTTACTCTTGAGAACTGCTTTAACAAAAAAAAAGAGGCTAAAAACTCCTCATGTCTTATTTCAATTAATTCATTTCTTCAGAGTCAATCTGAAATAAGATGAATTTACAACTCAACAAATATCCTGATCCATCACACACACACACACAAATCATAACACCACTGCAAGAATTTCTGAGGCCTCCTAAGAAATAATAATTGTTAGCATATCAATGGTACATTACAATCAGGAGCTCAGAATAGCTCATTCAGTACACTTAAAGGGACAACGAGGAGTTTCTATTTGGTTATAGAAATGTCTCACGTTAATGTGGATGAATCTACGTTACCCACACTTGTTAATGGGCCCATTTTCGATAAATATATCGTTTTGTCTCTATCATTGTTATGTTATTTTGTTATTATTAGTGGTGGCGGAAATGCTGGTCGGGCCGACCAGCATTTCCTTACTTTCGGTTTCGTGGTGTAACGCAGCTGAATCGCCGTTTATGGTCGGAACTACGACGGTAACTGAACCTCTTTGAACCTCTGGCTTTTCCAAAACTCCTCGTTCTCCCTTTAATGTGGATGAATCTCCGCTACCCACACTTGTTAATGGGCTCATTTTCGATAAATATATCGTTCTGTCTCTATCGTTATTTTGTTATTATTAGTGGTGGCGGAAATGCTAGTCGAGCCGACCAGCGTTTTTTACTTTCGGTTTCGCAACGAGTCATGAGAATAACACAGCTGAATCGCCGTTTATGGTCAGAACTACGTCGGTATGTGATCGTCTTTGAACCTCTGACTTTAATTATTGATGAATGAAAACATGAGTCTGTCTTGCGCCGGTCAAAGAATTTTACGGTGCGCGCGGAGGCTCATAAATGTAGTGTGAAAACGCTTCGCTTTTCCAAAACTCCTCGTTGTCCCTTTAATGTGGATGAATCTCCGCTACCCACACTTGTTAATGGGCCCATTTTCGATAAATATATCGTTCTGTCTCTATCGTTATTTTGTTATTATTAGTGGTGGCGGAAATGCTAGTCGAGCCGACCAGCGTTTTTTACTTTCGGTTTCGCGGCGAGTTATGAGAATAACGCCACAGAATCGCCGTTTATGGTCGGAACTACGGCGGTATGTGATCGTCTTTGAACCTCTGACTTTAATTATTGATGAATGAAAACATGAGTCTGTCTTGCACCGGTCAAAGAATTTCACGGTGCGCGTGGAGGCTCATAAATGTAGTGTGAAAATGCTTCGCTTTTCCAAAACTCCTTGTTGTCCCTTTAATTTTCCAGTTTGCAAACAAATATGGTATTAATAAATGGGGCCCAAATTGAACTCCACAGGTCAACTAATTAAACTAATTAACTTATTAAAATAATAGTTTCCATGTCCTCTGATCAGAAGAGATCCAAACTTCTGGACATCTCTTGGATGATTTCCTCTGCACTGTTTTCCTTTCTTTAAGTGCAGGAACATACATGAACACATTCCAGGACACTCTAGAGCTATGTACATCACATTCTCTCTTGTTCTTTGTGTATTGAATGACATGTTATTTATTTAATATGTGTTATCATGCGATTTTATGTGGTATTTTACGTGGTGAAGCCAAAGACAAATTTCCACACTGTGGACAATAAAGGAAAGATACATGATGGTTGTTTTATGATGTTGTACATTGCTTGGTTAGTGGCCATCAGTGGCACACTTCTTCTCATTGTGGGACACTAAGACTAAACTACACTAAACAAGGGTATAGTATAGTATAGTATAGTATAGTATAGTATAGTATAGTATAGTATGAATGAATGAATGAATTTATTTATTTCGGTATATCAAGCTTATATAACCGAAAGGGTGTAGGTTGAAGCCAAAGCTTATATACCCCTACCCCTTTTACCTTAAAAAATTAAAATAAAATAAAATAAATATATATATATATATATATATATATATATATATACGCATTAATACAATAGGATCAGATCACAGACATTTGAAATTAATCAGTACACTTAAATTTCTGATCACAACAAAATAAAGAATTGTACACAGCGCATAACCCAAAATAGTACAAAATCATTGAACTTAATTTTCCATACTGTAACGAGAAATTATGTTGTTCTTATAAAGTTTTTTAAAGCTGACTAGAGTACAGCATAATTTAATATTTTCAGGACAATTATTCCAGATGTTAACCCCTCTAACAGAAAGACAGTGATTTTTTACAGTAGTTCGAGTCTTTGGTTTCTCAAATAATAGTGGATAGTATAGTATAGTATACTGTAGTAATTCTCACTATACATTGAGAAAGTGTGACAAAGTGGCAAGCTCCCTACTCCGTGGACTATAATGGGAGTAATGAGTGACACGGGCTTATTCCATTTAGATTATTAGCACAGCTGAGCAAAGCGATATCTTGTGATAAGGTGGAGCAGCACTGAATCTGCTGTGTGGCCGTGTGTTTGTTACAGATCACACATAACCAGCAGAATGTTCTGGACCTGTCGTGGATGGAGGAAGGAGCGGAGCTCGCGCATGAAGAGCTGGAGCCGCTGTCACATAACATGGCTTCATCGCTACGGCAACTGATTGACCAAAGAGACAAAGCCAGTGAGGTACTGAGACACAAACACAAAAACCACGCCCCGGGCTGATAATGGTATTAGGTGATAACAATCCTAATGATAGTTTTATTATTTAAACATACATAACTAACAGTCATTATGGTTGATGGTTTGTGGTGTTTCATAGGATTCTCCACTAAACAAACACAAGTGAACACAGATTGTTTAAATATAAAATTTCGGCAGAAGTCTGTTATTTTAACAGGAGAACAATAATTAAAGCAGAAGTAAGCGATATTTTT
Organism: Trachurus japonicus; assembly: GCF_045865225.1. Lineage (NCBI taxonomy): Eukaryota > Metazoa > Chordata > Actinopteri > Carangiformes > Carangidae > Trachurus > Trachurus japonicus. Next base: position 18,305,123 of record NC_140928.1, on the reverse strand, counting down.
GTGTTAATATAAGTCTTAAATAGTTATATCTTCCGACAGCAATCACTTACATAGAGTGTTTGGACCGAAACACGGGTCTGTCAGTCCCTCTGCTCTGCTCTGAGCCGAGGAGAAAACTTTTCTCGTATCCTACAACCTTTATCCAATGAGGAGAGAGAACGGCATGAAGGGCTGTGTGTGCAGCCAAGGGATGCGCCTGAATGTGGTGACGTAGGGACGAGGACCAATAGATCCATGACGAGGGCGGGGGCTGCTAACTCCGTCAGCTGACAAGACGTTATGGTGCGTTCAAGGCAACCCGTAACTCATGTTTTTCCGACCTGTGAAGTCGTACCAGTTCGATCTGGTGCGAGTTCACGGGTTGGAAGTTACGAGTGGCCGTTATAGTGACTTTCACAGGTAAAACAGGTCGGAAAAACACGAGTGGGTTGCCTGGAACGCTACAAAGTCGTAAGTCGTGACTTGAAGCTGTAATTTACGGTTTCAAAAGCCTGCCTGGAACGCAGCATTAGCCAAAACGACCGGATCGCTTACTTCTGCTTTAAATGTGAATTTATGGAAACACTTGTCTTGTGCCCTCCAGGTGATTTTGGATCTGACCCAGGAGAGGGATTACCTGCTCAGTCAGCAGCCCAAAGACGGGTGTAGGACCTCGGGCAGGAGCGGCCTGGAGCAGGGGCAGACTCCTGACGCTGTGGGAGGAAATGACCTGACGGCGTCTGGCCTGACCAAACAAGAGAAGCAGCACCTGTCTGTGGAGCTGGCCGACACCAGGGCCAAGCTCCGCAGAAACAGACAAGAGCTGTACGTATTTGGAACTAAAAAGTTATCTGATATGATGATGTAGTCAATGACATACTACTAATGCTACATTCAAAACAACTCCAATACATACATGGATACCCGAAGGAAGTTTGGCATGTTGTGGCTCATCGCTGAATACGAAAAAATATGCAGCAGTAAATTATGTTTCTTTTGGAGGCAAATGAAGAGGAGAGGAGACACTGCAGATGAGTGCACATATAACGTTATAGCCTAGATAACCGTTAAACGTTATTTCCGTCACATATGAGGACCACAATTTCACACAATACAACAATCACAGCTTAATATAAACGTATTTCATATACTGCAATAATACACATAAAATATGCATTAAAACCTCAACAAATCACTTAAAATTTCTAAATTCTAACCGTTCAAGATGAGGTCCACCATGTTTTGATGTTGTCGTGACGTCAAGTCGGAAAGTCGGAGCTCTGAAATGATACCTGAGTTTTGGCCTGTAATTTCCGCGTTCCACGCCGTTCAATTCATTTTTTACAACTCGGAGCTCGTTTTCCGAGTTGTTTTGAACGCAGCATAAGTCCTAAAAATGTTGTTTTCATGGCTCCAACTAAAGCAGCAGCAGCAGCTCGTTAACACACTGTAATCTAGACAGTCTGTGTGTGTATCGCTGGGTGAACTGTTGTGATGCAAGCAGTGGCTGGAAGTCATTATACTCCCTGCTAATAGAGTAGGTTATTATACTGTCTAGTTCAGTCCAGTCATTCTACAGAATGTATCATATATTATTTTACCAAGTGAGTTGTTAATCTCTTTAGTTACACTCAACCTAACTGGAAATTACCAGGGTGTGGAGCTGATTATACAGAATAATGACTGTAAAACTTTTAATTGAATCCACTCAGTTTTTTATGTGGTGTGTGTGTGTGTGTGTGTGTGTGTGTGTGCAGGGAGGAGAAGACGGAGCAGCTGTTGGATTCAAAACATGAAGTGGAGCGTCTGGATCAGGAGCTACAGAAACTGAAACAAGAGGTCAGGAGGAAAACCTCTGTGGCTTCTATCCAGCAGGGAAACACACCACATATGTTTTATCGTTAATGGCAGTTAGTGTTATGGAAATATTGTCAGTGCTGATTTAGTGCGTATATTTGAATATATTACACAGCTGCAGATTAGACTTAAATCAGATCAGTATGGAAAAGAAAAAAAACAACTCTTCATCCCTCATGTACATGTAGAAAATGCGGAACTTCATATGTGAATCCTGTCCACACATATCAGATTTATTTTTAATACTAGTATGTAATATATGGTTATGGAAAAAGCACTAATGGATAGAAGTGACAATAATGGCTGTGTGTTTGTGTTGTGTGTGTGTGTGGTTCAGAACCAATCGCTGTCTTGTGAGGCTCGTTCGGTCCGAGCGTACCGAGATGAGGTGGACTCACTGAGGGAGAGAGCGTCCCGGGTGGACAGACTGGAGACTGAACTGACTCGATGTAAAGAAAAACTCAACGATGTTCACTTCTACAAGAGCAGAGTGGAGGTACAGCCACAGTTTCACACTATACACACTAGTCTGATATGACATTTGTGTACACTGGATAAATAAAGGTTAAATAAATGAAACAAAGTGATTGGACTGCTATATTTTATGATGCAATGACTTGTGTGTTTATGTGTGTGGGGTCCTTTAGGAGCTCCGTGAGGACAACCTGACTCTGATGGAGACCAAGATGCTGCTGGAGGAGCAGCTTACAGCCTCCAAGGGGCGCTCTGAGAAACTGCACACACTGGAGAAAGACAACCTGTTACTACGAGCTAAGATACACGATCTGGAACTGGTAATATACAGTCGCACAACTATACAGTATCTGGTCAGAATGTCATCTACCAGCTATTTTAAAGGAGACACTTGAACTTTGTTAGACATGATGCAAAAACCTGTTGTGGCATTTGGCTTTTGTGCACACACGTCTTTGTCAGTGTTATTATACCATTAACTCATGTGTGGCTGTCATGTGTGTTTAACTGCCTGTCTTCTCCTGTGTTTTTTGGCTTTAAGAGTACTTCTACATGTCAATCTCCTTTGTGTGTTCTGCAGGAGAGGGACAATGAACGTCGGAGGCTGGAGGAGCTGGTAGAGGAGAACATGCTGCTGGAGATCGGACAGAAACAGAGTATGAATGAGTCGGCTCATCTAGGCTGGGAGCTGGAACAGCTGACCAAGAACCACGACAACACTAACTCAGAGAGTAAGACGTCTGCTTCTTTTTCTATTGTCTTCTATTATATGCCGTTCTGATTGAAACGTGATTTTCTACATACTGTCCTCACCAAAATGTTTCTCTCTGCTGCAGCCCGCAAGTCACTGGTCCACGAGCTAAATGAGTGTGTTTCCAGTCGAGTGTTGAAGCTGGAGAAGGAAAACCGGGAGCTGCAAACCTCTATAGACAGACTGAAAGGGGAGAACCACCTCCTGCAGGAGCAGCAGCTCCACACCCAGGAGCTTGACAGGGAGAACCAGAGTCTCAGCAAAAAGGTGGATATTTACCTGGATACTGTATCCATCGGTGCAGTGAGGAGAAAATACTTGAAAGAAAAAAACTGCAGACATAGTTTTAATTGTTACAAAAGCAAAATTGATACTAAAAACCTACTGTACCTTTGTCTTGTGTTTTTTGCTTGTTAGCTTGAGCGTCTTCAGGTCTTGTTGGACCAGGAGAGACTGACCAATCAGGACATGGAATCTCTTGGAGAGGAAATACTGAAGGAAAAGCAGACTCTGGAGAGAGAAATGCATGCTCTGAAGGCAGAGAAGGACCGACAGGTAGTTGACACGCAGACACTCTCAGGTAAAATACGATGCTGACGTCACCTCCTTGTTGATGCCCCTGTACATTTGTTCTTCTTGTCCATCCAGATCTCAGAGTTAGAGAGTGAGAAGCAGCACCTGTCCGATGCCGTGGGGTCCCTTCAGGAGCGTGCACAGTCCAACAGTGAGGCGAGGGTGCGTGAGGTGGAAACAGAGAACCGTTTACTGCACCAGAACATCACTGACACCAGCTCCCGGTTGGTCAGCCTGGAAAGTCAACTCAAAGTAGCCAATGAGGAAACGGGGAGGCTGAGGGAGAGGGCGGGTCGGTGCGAGGAGGTGGAGAGAGAAGCAGCCAAGCTGGAACGCAGCAGGGAGACGCTGAACAAAGAAGTAATAACATTGATCCCACAACTCGTTTGTTTGTAATGTATTCTGAATTTAAAGCAGAAGTAAGTGGAATGTTTGTGTTAATATAAGTCTTAAATAGTTATATCTTCCGACAGCAATCACTTACATAAAGTGTTTGGTCTGAAACACGGGTCTGTCAGTCACTCTGCTCTGAGCCCAGGAGAAAACTTTCCTTGTATCCTACAAGCTTTATCCAATGAGGAGAGAGAACGGCATGAAGGGCTGTGTGTGCAGCCAAGGGATGCGCCTGAATGTGGTGACGTAGGGACGAGGACCAGTAGATCCATGACGAGGGCGGGGGCTGCTAACTCCATCGGCTGACAAGAAGTTAGCCAAAACGACCGGATCGCTTACTTCTGCTTTAAAATCAGTCGGTTGTATTTACAAAAAATCAGTCTGTATGATGCAGTTGTTGTCTCTGTTTGGATTCTAGGTGGCATCTCTGCGTGCGTGCAGCGAGCGGTCAGAGGCTCAGGACAAACAGGTGTCCTCCCTGGAACAGGAGGTGTGCAGGTTAAAGCGGGAGGCAGAGGAGGCGCAGCAGAAGCTGCAGCAGCTCGGGAGGCTGGAGACCGAGAGCGGCCTGCTGTCTAAGGAGAACCTGGACCTTCGCTGCTCGCTGGAAAACCTGCGCTCCTCAGCCGCCCGCCTAGCCACGCTACAGGAGGAGCATAAGGAGGCGCAGCGAGAGACACAGGAGCTGAGGAGGAGGGTGGAGGAGGTCAGAGAGGAGGCGCAGACAGAGAGGAAGAGGGCAGAAAGGCTGGAGGTGAACATGGCAGCTGTGAATCAGGAGAAGCATCGCTTAGAAGAAGAAATAGAGAGGCATAAAGAGGAGGGGGAAGAAGTGGATAGAGAGAGGCGGGAGACACACAGCAGAGAGGAGGAATGGAGAAGGGAAGTAGAGGAACTGAAGGAGGAACGAAGAAGGAGGGAGGACGGAGACAAGGAGAGGAGGAAGCTCCAAATGGACCTGGAGCAGTCAGAGAAAGGCAGAAAGCACCTGGAAAAGGAGAGCTTGAAGGCCAGAACACTGCTAGAAGGGAAAGAGACAGAGCTGGAGGAGAAAACCAGGCAACTGGCTACAGTGCAGAAGGAAGGCATGGCTTTAAATAAGGAAGCTGAGCGGCTGAAGGAGGTGGCAGTCAAAGCCAAGGAGCTGGAGAAGGAGAACAAGGAGCTGCAGAAACAGGCTACCATTGACAAGAGAACTCTGGCTACCCTGAGAGAGGTGAGAGACATGAACAGCCACACAAGAGAGCTTCATTATTCTTTGATTTTGACACACTGCAAAAGGAGTGAATGTGTTGGTGTTGCCATCAGAATGTTATTGTTGTCACCAGGACTGGAACAGTATTTATATGGATTATGGGCTTTGGATCACAGGATCTTCCTCAGCTCCTTTGTCAGATATTGACATTTTAAATGTGACTATGTTGGCTGAAGTCCCTTACCCTAAAATCCACATTTGAAAAAACAGACTAATTGCTGGGTCCATTTTCTGTTTGTTCCACTACTACCACATGATCTCCTCCAGCAGAGCCAAGTGGATGGGTCGTCACAGAAATGGGAGTTCGACCTTAGTTTCATGACAACAGGGCCTGTTGCTATGGAAGGTCATGTGGAATGATCAAAGAGGAGCTAAAATTGACATTGAGTTGATTTAATACAAGACAAATATCAGCCCATCTTTCAGACTAACCCACAGTGTCTGCTTCTTTAAGCAAGTTGTGCAATTCTATCCACTTTATGGGAAGTTTCACAGTTGTGTCTGGCATCTTTATGTGTGCAGGAGTTGGTGTCAGAGAAGCTGAGCGTTCAGCAACAGAGTGTTGATTTAGAGAGACTCAGTGAAGAGCTGGAGAAGATTGGACTGAACAGAGAGAAACTACTGCAGCAGGAGTACACACAGGAGCACAGGTATCTAGCTCTAATATGGGCAGATTCTCAGTTCTGGATGTGGGGGGTGACCATCTTTCTTCAGTAAAGCTACTAATGTAGAGCCTGAAAGATCTTTACAACGTGTCAAAAAAAAAAAAATCTAGAGAACCATTTGTGTAAAATACTTCCCAGCTATACCCCTGCTAGATGAATGTATGAATGACTGTGTAATCCAGCAGGTACAGGCTGCTGGAGTCTCGACTGGAGGAAACTGTCCAACAAACAATGAAGATAAAGGAGGAGAAAATCTCCAGCTTGGAAAGGAAGTTAGAGGAGAGCAACATATTCAATGCTACGCTGCGAGCTGAACTAGCAGCTGTAAGGACACACACACACCTGGCTCCTTCCAAACAACATTCAATATTATGTCATCATGTACGGTATTTCTTAAAATGTTTTTGAAGACTACATTTTATTTGTGGAATTAACAAAGCTGTAAATTCCAAAATAAACTGGAAAAAAAAGGAATAAAATAACCAAACTTAACTGATTGTCAATGATAAAACTGTTTTGACAGCGTTAGTCTGATTATATATATCTGTGTATGTGTGTATAAAAAGGCTCATAAGGCTGCCTTGAGTCCAGAGCAGGAGGATGAAGAACACCACAGCTACCAGCAGCGCTCAGGTGGCAGCCGGGGTCAAGCTTCAGCCACTGCTGAGCTTCTACGAATCAAAGATCATCTCATTAATGTGGAAAAGAATGTAAGTACATTTAATCGTTGTGCTAATTCAAGTTTAATAGCATCAAGCTTACATCCTATAAATCTCCTGATCTTTGCTGCAGAAACGTTCCCGTACTTGAATGTTCTCCCTCTAAATGTTCATGGTGTCACTTGTTTTCTCCAAGAACTCGTCCCTGCAGACAGAGAGCAGTCTGTTGAAGGAGCAGCTCAAACAGCTGGAGAACCAGAACACTTCTCTGAACAACCAGATAGTGGCGCTGCAGCGACACACCACCACCCTGCAGGAGCAGAACACATCTTTACACACACAGACTGCTAAAGTACAGGTATGAGCTCCATCATTTTGACCAAGTCGAGACAAATGTACAGTACAGGTCAAAAGTTTGGACACACTCAATGCATTTCCTTTATTTTCATGACTATTTACATTGTAGATTCTCACTGAAATTCTCACACATTCCCTGACAAGGCACACCACCTGTGAAGTGAAAACCATTTTCAGGTCAGGTTCACCTCTTGAAGCTCATCAAGAGAGAATGCCAAGAGTGTGCAAAGCAGTAATCAGAGCAAAGGGTGGCTACTTTGAAGAAACTAGAATTGGTGGGGGCAGAGATAGAGGAGGAGGAGGAAGAAGGAGAGGAAGAAGAAAAGAAGAAAGAGAAGACAAAGAAGAAAAGACATGTTTTCAGTTATTTCACACTTTTTTGTTAATTCCACATGTGTTCATTCATAGTTTTGGTGCCTTCAGTGAGAATAACGGAAACACATTGAATGAGAAGGTGTGTCCAAACTTTTGGCAGGTAGTTTGTAGTTTGTGGCTCAAAATGTTTTTTCAACTGTTGCTCTCCGATGGGTTCCTCAGGTGGAGAACTCCACACTCTCGTCTCAGAGTGCATCTCTCATGGCCCAGAATGCCGTGCTGCAGGGCCAAGTCACTGCCCTGGAGACCGAGGTGGAGTCATGGCAGCGGCAGCGCGAGGAGGCGTGGCGGGGTCGGGAAAATGTGCTCAGTGACCACGAACGCCTGTTGAGTGTCCACGAGAGGCAAGCTAATGAGTATGAGCAGCTCATCAGTCAGCACGCTGCACTCAAGTGCAAACAGAGGGGGCTGGAGAATGAACACAGGTCGCTGCACAGCAAGTAAGTGTATAGCATACAAACTGTTAGAACAGTGTCGGTATACAGGTCTTTGACTAGTATTTTTAGTTTAGTTTAGTTTAGTTTAGTTTAGTTTATTTCGGTCAATACATGTCATTAAAAGAAAAGTAACAAAGAAGAAAGAAAAAAGTAAATAAAGAAAAGTAACATCAATCTGAATAAACAATAAGTAAACAGAAAAAGAAAATGTGGACCGAAAAGGCATAGGCTGAAGCATAGCTTATTATGCCTACCCTGTTACAACTCTGGTTAAAAAAAAATTTTTTTTTAAATGTACAATTTGTTATTTATTAATAAAAGAAATAAGCAATCACAAAACAGTGAAAAGACAAGAGAGAAGCTGCTTGATTTGATTTCCCTTATAGTACCATCATTATGTTATTACAAAGGACACTTAGTTAGTGGTCAATAAGAAGCTGGACACTGGTAAAGTGCTCTTGCAGTGTAGTGTCCTAGTCATGCATAAAATGAACACCAATCATGCTATCGCTATAAAGTTGTGTATCGTGTTACTCATGTTTTTTTGTTTTATTTATATAAGCACATAAGCAGTTTTCAATGGAAGAAGATGAAATACGTATAGTGCTCTGCAGTGCTGCTTCTTCTTGTAGTAGGCAATGTTTAAGCAAAGAAGATAACTAAACTTTAAAGGGATAGTTCAACATTTTGGCAAATTGGCCCATTGCCATAATCCCTATAGTCATAGCAGTAGGCTCAGGTGGTAGAGCGGGTTGCCCAATGATCAGAGGGTCCCACTCTGTCCTGGTTGCTGCTACAGATGTCCCACAAAAATTACGTCACCAACTGACACGGGAAAGGGCACCATGTGGTGTGTGACGTCACCTACGCCACTTGTAGTCTTTCTGGTTAAGGATTTTTCGGAATTTTATTTTACTAGTTTTACAACAAGCTGCTGATTTCTCAGCATGAAACATGATGTTTTAAACAGGTAGAGGTCATATTTTTTTCTCATGACGCAATTCAATCGGATCACAAAATAAAATTTTGACTCCCGTTGACTTACATGGAGATTTTTTCCGAATTGAGGTCCCATGGCGACCGTTACTTCCTGCTTCAGCTTAGGCTCTCTATATGTACCATTATCTCAGCAGTGACATCAGTGGGTGTTCAGTCATCATGTATTTATGTTTTAGTCAAAACTAAATGTAACCTTCACTACACAGTTTGTTAACAGTTGTCATATTTGTGTAGTAGAAACCAACTGTGACAGAGTAACTGGATTTATTACAGCTTAACAGACCACAACACAATATCCTACTGTAGTCGTGCTGTACACACAGTCTGTAACATAGATGCATAGAGATCCATGAAGAAAAGCAGATGGCCCCACTGAGCTTCATGTTGTAAACTGTGTAATTGAAGTAGAAATGACTCCTCTGTCCTATCTGTGTCTCTGCAGGTATTGTATTTTGCTGCAGCAGAAGGAGAAATGGGAGGAGCAGGAGGGGCGTGGTCAGAAAGAGAAGGAGCAACTCAGCCAGGAGCTCCTAAAGAATCGGCTGCTACAACAAGAGAATCAAGACTTAAAGACAGAAGTGAACAGGTACTGTACTTTCACACACAGCTCCACCTTGTTAAGAGTAGAGGGGATGGCTTTGGTGTAGGAACAACCTGTCAGAGGAGCTACGATCAAACAAATCACTATCTTCTTCTAAATCACTTCCTTAAGCCTGGTACACACATAAAGATAACCTGGCTGATTTTGGTTCGATTTCCCTCCTTCCTTTATTGGGAATATCGGAGCACACCACACACAATGCAGGTGCAGAAAATAATCGTTTCGAAGATACTTCTTAATGGGAAGTTTCTGAATTGATTCAGTTATGTCACATAATCAATTTTTAAATTATTCATTCAAGTTTGATGATGTTGTTCACATACAGAGACAGTGATTTAAGCACAATGCCAGGCTTTTTCCTGCATAGGGAATTTGTTGGCGGCCGTCACTGTTAAATTTCTCACCACCACCAGCTCACGTCCTGGGTGAGGGATCCCTCCTCTGTTGCTCACCCTGAGCTTTCTCCGATTAAAAGTGTTAAAAGGGTTTTCTATGGAGTTTTTCCTCAGTGGATGTGAGGGTCTAAGGACAGAGGATGTTGTTACGATGCCATGTAAAGCCCTTTGAGACAAACTGTTGGTAAAAATGAGCTATTCAAATAAAATTGCCTTGCCTTGCCTCACGTCACAATTCTGTTTTTTTTTTTTTCCCTTTTCATGCACTTATTTTGAAAGCACAGCTGGAGAGAGACAGGGAGGGGGAGAGAGAGTGAGAAGGGAGAATGACACACACACACACTTTTGTTCATGACGGTTAAGACTACACAAACACACGACATCGTATATGTTATGTAACGTTATCCACCGCTCCATTTATTGATTTTTCACCGGCTTCGTTGTAAACAAATGCACATGGAGGAGAGGAGCAGAACCAAAACAGCAGAAAAGCGAGCGGACTTGCATGTTCCCCTTTAATCTCATTTTTATAAGTGAACCCTCTATTCTTTTCGTATTCCATCATTTATGTCCTGCACTCTTTGGTATGGGTCTTATAGGATGGAAAAATATCATGTAATCTGATCCTGGCTGTTAAATTAATTTTAGTCCGGTTAGTGTCAGGTCCAAATCAACGTAGGCTGTTTTGTTAAGATAAGCATTTGGGTTCAGGTGGGTATCTGGGTATACAGCGTCTGAGAGCACAGTGCTATATAATCACTGACTTTGGACTTGGACTTGGATGTTTTTTTTTTTGACTTCTCCTGTCCCACCTTTAGATTGACAGACAGCCAATCACAGCACTTGGAGCACAGTGAAGGGCTCCAGCAGCGCGCCAATGAACTCAAGAGCTCATTAAGCTCCGCCCAGCAGGAAGTGAGTCAATGGATGGCACGATACGATTCGCTAATGGAACAACACCAGGGCCTGGATCTGACCATGACCAAACTAGACAACCACTGTGAGGTAAACAGAGCTGTGTCTCTCCAGCAAACAGCTCTCAATCACTGTCTACTGTATGTTACTTTCCTGACCTGACTCCATTGTGTGTGTGTGTGTGTGTGTGTGTGTGTGTGTGTGTGTGTTTTTGTATTCAGCTGTTGAGCCGACTTAAAGGGAACCTGGAAGAGGAGAACCACCACCTCCTGAGTCAGATCAACCTGCTGAGTCAGCAGAACCACACTCTGCTGGAGAGGAGCATGGAGAGCAAAGAGCTGTTTCACCAGGAGCAGAAACTCTACATGTAACTGCTCAGCATGCAACACAAACTACCCTCCATACTACTACCCATATACGTATACATACAGTATATTTTAAAAGTTTCAGAAAAAATAATACTGTAAATGAGTTTGATGTTTGTCTCGGTTTCTTTCCCTCTGTCTCTCTGTCTGTCTCTGTCTTATTAGTGATAAGCTGAACTCTCTTCGGCGACACAAAGAGAAACTAGAGGAGAAGATCATGGACCAGTACAAATTCTATGACCCTACGCCTAAAAAGTAACTAATCATCAACACCTTGCACACATTGCAGCAGTTATAGACTCAGACACCATCAATTCCACCCATTTAAAAAAAAAAAACAGGAACAAAGAGAAGCTTCTTCCAGCTTTACAAACACATTCACTGTTCCATCGGGCACGTTGTTGCTTTTCTTTTATTGCAACAGAGGACACTGATCAGAGATTGTCCTGACCTGCAAAACCAAAAGTCCAAGAAATTCAAGCTGACAAATGTGATTTAGAAACATGCAGCAAGTTTTACATCTGTAGAATTTTAATTATTCTTACTGACAACATTAAAGAATTAAAGGGACAACGAGGAGTTTCTATTCGGTTATAAAAAAGTCTCACGTTAATGTGGATGAATCTACGTTACCCACACTTGTTAATGGGCCCATTTTCGATAAATATATCATTTTGTCTCTATCGTTATTTTGTTATTATTAGTGGTGGCGGGTTTCCTTCGTGGCGAGTCATGAGAATAACGCCGCCAAATCGCCGTTTATGGCCAGAACTACGGTGGTACAGTATGTGAACCTCTTTGAACCTCTGACTTTAATTCTTGATGAATGAAAACATGAGTCCGTCTTGCGCCGGTCAAAGAATTCTACGGTGCGCGCGGAGGCTCATAAATGTAGTGTGAAAACGCTTCGCTTTTCCAAAACTCCTCGTTGTCCCTTTAAATCGATTTTTTTTCATATTCTACAACTGTGAAAATTTAAATTTGAATCAAATCCGCATAACTCAACTCAAATAACACATTTTAAATCCTACATAAAATACTGAATACTTAGTTGAGTTATTTATAAATGTGCTTATTAGTGGTCTCTTTCTCAAGCATACTTTGTTGTGTGTTGTCAGGAGGAGTCAGTGGGCTGGAGCTAAAGCTTTAGCCAAACTGATTAAACCCCGGAAGGAGAGCAGCAGGGAGAGAGGGGGCGACCGAGACAAAGAAGTGGGCAAGGAGAGAGAGCGAGCAAAGAGTGTGCCTGACATTCCCCTACCTGCCCCACCCCCTCTCCTCCCCCCGGAGACGCCGCCCCCTCTTCCCCTGCGGCTGGGAAGTGACTCGCAAGATGGTGGCCATGCTCACAGTAACCATAACAACCACACCGGCAGTCCCAGCCTGGGACCCCAGAGTCCAGCGCTGACCCCCATCACCCGAGGTAAACACAGCAGACACACACACACACACAAGTCCTGTCAGAGCGTCAGTGAGCAGCAGATGGGTCTTTTAGATAGATAGATAGATAGATAGATAGATAGATAGATAGATAGATAGATAGATAGATAGATAGATAGATAGATAGATAGATAGATAGATAGATAGATAGAACTTTATTCATCCCGAAGGAAATTATTCGGCCAGGCCGCTCCAGAGAAGAATAACTTAGTTAAAGAAAATAAATAGGATACAAGGAGGAAAATATATGATAAAATATATCCTGCAATGTCTAGACAATATACACAACAAAGGAGCAACCTAGATATAAGTTAAAAGTTAAAAGTTAAAATACAGTGCAACTCTGATGAAGACACTTCACACACACAATAAATATTTGTTCAGAAGTGACTCTGGAGGAGAAACATCTTCTATTTATGGGATGAGATGCACCTCCATGCTGAGCCACTACAGGGCGCTGTTAACCAGCACACCACTGACTGGAGGACCGATAGGAACTTCACACCTGTTTCTCTCAACTGACAGATCCACTGTATCTGCTCTTCACTGTCCAACTTGTTCTGTACTGGGATGATCAGGTGGCACAGCATTAGGACCTTTACAGATATTTTTGTTAACATTTTTACATTTTCAAGCATTAGGCTACATGATTGTTTTGTTATGTTAATGTACAGCCCAGTTTGTTTTTACTATTACTCTTATCCAGAAGACAGACAGAGTAACAGCAATACAGTAATAGCAATCTGACATGGCAACAAAAATTCCCTCCAGACTGATAGACAGTGATTTATTTTTGCCTCAACGTACTGTTCAGCATACTGAAATTCCAGTGAGAACAGAGATGCGACAAAAATAGTTGGTTTAGACCAGGGGTCTCTAACCTTTTTTACTCTGAGAGTGACTTTGACAACAAGACGGGGCTTAGAGAATCCCCATGTCTTCATAAACTCCCATTTTTAACTAAAACTCTGAAGCTGAAATAACTGTCAGCTCTGTAAAGAAATACATATGATTGGAAATCAGAGGAAAGAGAGGCTCCTTGATCAGTGACCAGGGACCCATTCATCAATGGTATGTAACAGACAGGAACTTAACTTAACATACAACCAGGAAATATGTGATTATGTGCCATTTTAAGTTTAGTCTATATCTGTTCTGTTTCCTGAAAAGCTGCAGTCACTGCAAGTTGCCTAGAGGAGATGAGCTGTAAAGAAACCAAATGAGACAAACTCATAGACAGCTCACTCTGAGTGACAGCTGGCAGATAGTGAAGAGGTTGAAGTTGGATGAACTATTGGTAGCTCTCACTCCCCCTGGAGACCCCTGAAGACGAAGAGATTATGGAGGTTACACATTATGAAGTCACAGCCATTGACACTAATAGAAATTGTTGATGTTTCATAACAACATTAGTTAAAACTGATTCACTTCCAATCCAGGTTATGACAGTGGGTCACAGTTAGACATTGCTTGGTAAAAGGCTCACTACACCCCAGCTATCTTACTTTTCATCATTCTATCCTAATGGTAGAACTGGGTTCTATTAATGCATGGCCCTAAATCTTTATGGTTTTATTTCCATGGGTTTTCTGCTCTTAAATGGAATTCTGCTCACGGCTCGGCTCAAATCACTCTCAGTTCAACAAGTGGCTTTTAAAAGCTTTTTTCCACAGGCATGTGGAAGTTGCCATACTGGACCAACATAAGTTGACATAATAACTCTTTCCAATGGTCCTACTCTTCAGCTGTTGGTGGTTTATTAGGTACAAAACTAAACAACATTCCTACTATAAATTCTGCTCAATGGAGGCTCAGTTCTTGTTGAAACTGTTTTAGAAGTGTTGATTCAACTCCATCATATTGCAGTGTGATAATCAATCAAACAGGTGTTTCTATTATTTTGTCTGCCTGCCTAAGTTAAATCAATAAGACACCCCCAGATGACAGAAATATCTCTTTTATAACGAGAAGCACAGATGACATCCTTTACAGTTGAATCAACACTTCCTGAAAGTAGACAGGGGTCCTTCTGTAATAAAGCACCTGACACCTGTGTGTGTCTGATGCGACTCCTCATACGAGAAGAGTCGCCCACTGTTCCCCAGCTTTCCACTAGACATCATAACTTTATTTGAATTGAGAGTGAGATGAGCTCAGTCCTGAGTCTAGTGCATGGTTCTACATAACAGATTTCCATGTTCTTGTTTTGTTCTAATGGTTTCTCTCGCATGGCCTCTGTTATTTTACATCCTGACAATCATATACTTTATAACTTTTCAACCAGCTATTTGACTCACTGTCGTTGTTTACCATTCTCCCTACATTTCTCCATATCTCTGTCCTCATTTCTCTCTCCCACTCAGCTCCTTCTGCCCCAAAACGCTTCTGTTTCCTCCGCAGTAAAAGTCAGGATAAGCTCCTCCCCTCCCCCCCTGCCTCCTCCTCCTCCTCCTCCCCCTCCCCCTTCCCTTCCTCTCGCCTCTCCTTCTCTTTCAACAGACGACTGCGATTTTGGTCTTCCACTGACATCACGTCTGACGTCATCACTAGCCAGTCAATGTCAGCCAACGGAGTATTTTAACACCCTCCTTCCTCTTCCTCATCACTTTTAATCAACACATCATCATCATCACCATCACCATCATCATCATCATCATCGTCATCATTGTACTGTCACCCCCCAGCACAAGAGACGCACATTTTTTCAGACTGATAACCAACACTTGTTAACCGATTAGCTACATAGCAGTTAGCTGATCAGATTAAAATGCTCTACTGCTGGTATTAATCAGTCAAAGTTGCTGGTTAAATGGTTAATCATGTGCATCCATACCCAGCACCCACTGTTTTTTAGGATTTCACACAAAAACACACACACACACACATAACACACATACACACTAATAACATCTCACACTCTCACAATGAAACGAAGCACAAACAGATGCATGTTGCTATGGCAAGCCCACCAGTATTACTAGTAAGTAGTGTGTGTAGACGGTTCATGTATGTATGTGTGTGTCTGTGTGTACAAACTCCTGCTTTCAAGCGCGCCAGGCTTGCCTTCATATATTTGCAGTTACGTTGTTGTTGTTTTTGATTTGTATGTGTATAAATGAAGATGACGCAGGCGTTCAGAAAGTGTTTGGACACCACTGTTTCTTACTGTGACTGTTGCAGCCTCATGCTCTAATGATTTGAGTTGGTTTTCTCTCTGATCAGTTCACAAACATTGCTCCACAACAAGGTGAAAATAGACCCTAACAACTGAAATATCACATTGACATGCTTCAGGTGTTTGGAGCTTTTGCTGTGACACTTGGACTCAGTGGACAGTACTGTATTTGGGAAGGCACAATCCTTTTTCTTTTTTTTTTTAAATATTTATTTATACCACTTTGGTTCAGAGAATTCACCTTACAAATCAACAATACATAAGTGGGGTTTTTTTTCCCCCTCCCATCCCACCCGATGTCTCCCCCACAAACGAAACTACCAAACAAATTTACAAAACAAACAAAGAGAAAAAGAAAAAAGAAAAGTAAATAAACAATAAGAAATAAAATAATAATAATAGCAATCATAATAGTAACAATGTATATATATGTATAATAATAATAAAAATAAATAAATAAATAAAAAATTATAAATCTTTTATCCAAAATCACATTATCAGCATGAGCACATATATAAAGCAGTTAGAAAAATACATATCTTAGTCTAATGATGTACAATTCATATTCTCAAAATGCGATATAAGAGGTTGCCAGTGTTCATAGAATTTATCGGTGGATCCCCGAAGTGTAAATTTGACCTTCTCTAGCTTCAAAAATGTCATCAGGTCTTTAAGCCAGGAATCTTTTGAAGGTGGTAAAGGGTCTTTCCACTGTAAAAGAAAACAATCCTTTTGATACAAAGTTGACACACACAGCTGACAAACCACCGAGCCAGAAGGATTATGTTGAATGTGCTCATCTGGAGAAGACAAATCATCCTGCAAACATTTGATTGATTCTGTTTCGTTTTGTTATTATGTATTCCTCCTGAGTGTAGATTGATGAGGAGTAAAATCAATTTAAACAATGAGGCTGCAAGGAAACAAAATGTGAAAGTTAAAAAGAGAAGGGTGCTGAATACTTTCTGATTGCAATGTCGTGCTGCCTGCTTCCCCAGGTTATACCGCAGCAATGTCAGCTAACCACAGCTACCAGCTACTGCACACATGTCAGCCCATCTGTCTGCTGCCATAACTCACCACCCAACCACTCTGTCTCTGAGCTTATGTAGGATTTTTAATATAATCATTCTGAAGCTGCCACAGACAAGATAACTCAGTAACATTTACTGAGAGACTATGCTGTAGATTCTCTCATTTACCCAAAGCAACTACATGAGAAAAACACTACCCGTATTTGAAGATGACAGTATACACAGCAAAAACCTGAGCTGAAGAGCAGCTGCTAATTATCATACTTCATAGACCACACAGAACATTTACTGTATAAATGCCACTTCACTGAATTTTGACTTCCTGGTGTTTCCGTCCATGTGAAAGTGAAGAATGCAGCTTATAATTTGATATGTTTTGGAGTGTTAAACTATTCAAATGTTTCACTAACAGAAACGTATTGAGACCATCATTTGAAATTTGGAGCTCTGTTTTCATGATGGTGATACATGAGTTATGCTCCTTTTCTGTGCAACGCGTCCATGTTCATATCTTCATTGGCTTTGCTGTTAAGATGATGAATTGTAGGAGCATCTCTGTCATTACGTCAGGATGTTGATAAGAAAAGGATTTGAGCATGCATGGATGGAATCTGATCTAAAATGTAATGAACCTGATATTAATTGCGATGATAATAACAGATGTCACAGTGGTGTGCAGCTTGAACCACTGTGACAGGTTATGGCTTCAGTCTCAATGCACCGTGCACCTTGGTAGTTTTATATTTTACCCAGAGTAGTTCTCACAGTCTGATTGGTCTGCAGGTTTGACTGACAGGAGCCAGGGATTTTATCGCAGCAGCACTCCAGGAGGCAGCAGTGAGAGTGTGAATGGAGAGGATGGACATGGGCAAGGTAATTAATACATTACACATTAATAATTCATATTAATATTTATTACTGACAGAATGACTCAACAAATGGGCCATTACACTGAGTTATTATGTGAATTACATTGATGTCTGTTCCTGTCGGAGACAGAGGAGAGGATTTAAAGGGACAACGAGGAGTTTTGGAAAAGCGAAGCGTTTTCACACTACATTTATGAGCCTCCGCGCGCACCGTAAAATTATTTTGATCGGCGCAAGACGGACTCATGTTTTCATTCATCAATAATTAAAGTCAGAGGTTCAAAGACGATCACATACCGACGTAGTTCTGACCATAAACGGCGATTCAGCTGTGTTATTCTCATGACTCGTTGCGAAACCGAAAGTAAAAAACGCTGGTCGGCTCGACCAGCATCTCCGCCACCACTAATAATAACAAAATAACGATAGAGACAGAACGATATATTTATCGAAAATGGGCCCATTAACAAGTGTGGGTAGCGGAGATTCATCCACATTAACGTGAGACTTTTTTATAACCGAATAGAAACTCCTCGTTGTCCCTTTAAGAGCGACTATGAAGAGGAATGAGCACCGGCATTTAGTCCTTAGTTGACAAATAGTTACTTTCAAATGCACATGAGTGATGTGTAGGATATGAAGATTGTATAAAGTGCAGTGTGGCCTGATTTTCTTTGAATTTGAATGAATTGTCCCGTGTTAATTAGTTGTTTTTCTCTGTTTCTGAATCCCAGGTCAGGCGCATAAAGCTCTGAGTTCCACTCCGAGCCATCAGTCACCCTCGCTGGGCCTGATCAACAACTCGAACTGCAGAGTGGGACAAGGGCCGAGCCGCAGGACCAGAGGTAGGACTGGTTATTACTGCAGGAAACCCCACTGAGACGTCAGCAAGAGAGTGAGTGTGATTGGAAAGCATTAAGACGCTGTGTAAATATTTCAGGTCTGGTATTTGATGAAGAGTCTTGCCATAATGCCTCTGACTCCACGTATGGTCACCATGGCAACAAGGGAGGTCGCCCAGGATCCGCAGACTTCAGCCACAACACCTCCAGCTCCAACTCACCAGTCAACTGCAGAGGTACATCTGCATTAAGCAACATGTAAAGAACGTTTCCACAAATACTGGATGTGATTACAGTTTCTTGTCAAGATGTTTTCCAATGTTCAACAAGACATGCACCGTTTGACACACGTAGCATTTAAGACAAAAGAGGAACATATATTACATCAGAGATTACAGATTAATAACTTCAGTACGACCAATTTAGTGGCACATGCACAGTTATTAACTCAAATTTCTCTCTGTTTCAGACATAATAGATTATCAGGCCACCAGCCTCTCTAGTGATGATGTCACGGGCCTCAGCCGGTCACAGCTGGCTCTGTCACGTAGCTCCACCCTCCCGTACGACCAGGCCCCCCAGAGGGCCCAACCACAGCGTGGGGGCGGAGTCAGAACCAAACCTCGCACATCTTCACCTGGAAGCGAGATGGTGACGCTGGAACAGTTTCTACAAGAGAGCAACAAACAGTCACCTCTTTTGGTAAGAAGCGTGTGTGTGTTAAAGCAGAAGTAAGCAGAATGTTTGTGTTAATATAAGTCTTAAATAGTTATATCTTCCGACAGCAATCACTTCTATAGAGTGTTTGGTCTGAAACACGGGTCTGTCAGTCACTCTGCTCTGCTCTGAGCCGAGGAGAAAACTTTCCTTGTATCCTACAACCTTTATCCAATGAGGAGAGAGAACGGCATAAAGGGGCAGTCCTCTCTGTGTGTGCAGCCAAGGGATGCGCGTGAATGTGGTGACGTAGGGACGAGGACCAGTAGATCCATGACGAGGGCGGGGGCTGCTAACTCCATCGGCTGACAAGAAGTTAGCCAAAACGACCGGATCGCTTACTTCTGCTTTAACTATAGCCACTTTACCAAGTAAAGAGGGTTGAAGACTTGGAGAATTGACTCACACCAAATAACATCTTAGTGTTTCTACAGAGGGCACAGTTAGAGGAAAACGGTTTCTAATAAAAATGACTGTCATTTGTGATTAAAAACCCATTCTGCAAACTGCGTGCATTTGAATCATGCAGGTCACCCTACAGAAACACTTGACCAAACCAGAGGAGTTACATTTTTAGATCTTGGAGCCTTGAAGACATGCATATTTTAGATACTGTGAAGAAGCCTAAGTGCTGATTCTGGAGCACCTCGTACACAACACCGTTTAAAAGAACCATCCTACATCTGTCAGGGAGGCAGAGGCAGTAAGGAACCTGCTAGTGAAGTTTGTGTTGTTTGCCTGCTTCTGATGATTTCTGAATCAGCGCTGGACTGAATGTGACTTTTGAGTGATAATTTGAAGACAGAGGATTCATCACTGTCTGGCCAGTCATGAAAACAGGACTAAAATGAGGTTTTCTTTGATTTACCTGTACTGCAGTTTCACAGGAGTGTTAAAAAAAAAAGCAATAGCAATTTTGACAATGACAAACTGTGGTAGAATGAAAAGTGAATTGAGTGAAATGAGTGACAAATGATGCAGGGAGTCTGAAGACAGATGGCCCAAACAGAGAGACGTATCCGTTTCCATTGACTGTATTCTTACTTCACATCAGATAAAAAAAGAGCAAAGAAAACATTTTCTCTGAAGCTGTGTCCTTCTTATATCAACAAATAAGAATCTCTGGCTGCAGAAACTCTGTTTTAATTTAGATGATAAAAAAAAGAAAAAGATTGTGAAGAAAGATTGTGTGGGAAAAATAAAGGATCAAAGGGGAAAACAGTAGGTATGTATGAGCTGACAAACCGTCTTCTAATGCCGTCACCAACCAATGTTATCATAGGCAAGGCAAGGCATCTTTATTTATACAGCGCATTTCATACCAAGGCAACTCAACGTGCTTTACATAAAGACAAAACATTTAAAAAGAACTGCATAAACATTAAACATAGAGTTAAAAGCAAGAGTAAAGAAGTAGAAAAAGTAGAGAGAGAAAAGAAAATAGATCAAGTTTAACGTTCTTAAAAAGAGCTCAGCTACAAAAGAGAAATGTTTTTACCCTGGATTTAAAAGTTGGGGCTGATCTCAGTTCTGCTGGTAGTTTGTTCCAGTTGTGTGCAAGATAACAGCTAAATGCTGCTTCACCATGTCTGGTTTGAACTCTGTGCTCCACTATCTACTGGGTTTATACTCGACTAACACGTCATTCATGTATTCTGGACCTAAACCATTCAGTGATCATATTGATTCTGAGTCACTCTGTAACCGACATGCAGCACATCACATGAAGGAAGGAACTATGACAAATTCTCTTACTGTAGATAACACGTCTTGTTGTCTTATCATCATGCAGTTGAATTATGATCATCTATAATAAAAGCAGGTTAACACGCTGATCACAGATCACACAGTTGGCTGTGAAGGGACATTACTGATGTTTTCCAGATGGGTAGTAGACACTCACTCCTGAGTCACAGCCCAGCTTGTGAGAAGTTGTTCTTATCACCTCTGATCTGAGAGCTGCGAGGCCCACTCCTGCCTACAAATCAGCAGGTTAATTCCAGCCCGCCACTAAAATATGTACTGACAGAGCCAGAGTGTGAAAATATCATGAGAATATTACTCAAATAAGGTAGTGCATGATATTTATTAAGTCCAAACAGATTCTCAGTTTTTGCTGTACAGAGCTACAAAGCCTTTGATGAGTGATGGAGATCCTGCAGACAGGGAGAGGCCTTCAAACATTCCCACTGTGTGTATATATATATATATAAGTAACAATGATAAATAAATATATAAAATAGATTTATTATGAAAAAGATACCTAAAAATCATTTATATTGCACATAAACCTTCATCAAATACGCAACCCAACATCTCCAAAACACTGTCGTGGACAAGTTGTGAGCTGCACATTCACCACGCTCCAGTATGAGATAATAACAGAACGTTACGAGACGGAGTTGTTTTAGAGGTAAATTCATGCTAAACCACTGATGCGCGTTGCGTTCAGGGACAGTTTTTCAGCAAGCAGACTCTGTATTTACCCTCTATTTACCTCTAAAACGGCTCCGTTTTGTAATGTTCCGTTATTATCTCATAGCGTGGTGATTGTGCAGCTCACAACTTGTCCACGACAGTGTTTTGGAGATGTTGGGTTGTGTATTTGATGAGTTTGATGAGGGAAACCAAGAAATTCCCTTAGCCTCCATAGCGAAGCTCTGAGCAGCCTGCTGCTCCGCTCCGCCGTTCTAAAAATATCTTACACTGACAAATAAAGGTAACGAACCTACTGCTATGACTATAGCGATTATGGCAATGGGCCAATTTGCCAAAATGTTGAACTATCCCTTTAAAGGGACAACGAGGAGTTTCGTACATTTACAGTACCATGAGCCTCCGCACGCACGGTGAAATTCTTGGACCGGCGCAAGACGGACGTCTTGCCAAGAATGTTTGTATGTCATTCAACAAGAATGAAAGTCGGAGGTTCAAAGACGATCAGATACCGTCGTGGTTCCGACCATAAACGGCGATTATTATCATAAGATGATAATTCCTCACAACAGTTCTTGACCTGCCTTTCAGTTCCTCACAAGTTAATGATGCGGGTCAGGAGAAACAGCAGTGCAACAAGTGTCTGTGTAGATTTTCACTTATCCGGGTCATGATGGTGATTAACTCTCCTAAGAGCCTTTCAGCTGAGAGGTGGCATGTCTTCAAGAACTGGAAGAAGGAACATTACATTCTGTCAGTTTACACCTGCACATGTATATGCAGTGTTGGGGAGACTTTAACTACATAACTACAATTTGCTGTAACTTGCTGGTAGTTAAACTACATTCATATTTTGTGCTGCGTCAAGTATTTAAACTACTTTTTGGGTAATTTTTTGTAGTTTAACTACAATTTTGGCCAATGCCACTGTCAACAAGTGATGCTGCCCTGGCATCTAGTGTTAGTACCTCTGAAGTTCCTGTCATGGTTTGAAACACTGATCTAGAATATGTCGAGCTCTTTGTGTTTTTCATGACATTTTTTGTTGACTGGTTTACATTTCTGATTTACAAGTGGGTATTGGAGCAGGATTTTCATTTTCTCTTTATATTACCCAACATGTCTATAGATTACTACTGTAAGTCTATGGTGAACCTACAGGATGTTGACCAAACCGCTTTTTTTCTTTAAAAAATCTAAAACTAAGTGTAGAGGCATATTTCTACTGGCATGTGAATGTTTTGTAGGCTATTGTTTCATATACACCACATGTTGATCTATTTAACACTGAGTTAAATGAGTAGAATGAGTACAAGTAGTTGCTAAAGCTACTTTAGCTGTAGTTTTACAAACTACTGTCAGGCTCAACTACATGGAGTTTTACAAGCTACACTAAGGAGCAGCATGTGGACCGTTGTGCATCCGCCCCCTTATGTCTTCTGCGTATTTATTCCCTCCATTGTGTGATCCCTGTGTGCAGGTGTCGACAGGCAGCAGGGAGGACCTGATGACTGACTACTTCACTAGAAGCCCCGCCCCCTCTGCCCCCTCCAGAGATCAGGTGACTCCCACCAGCTACGTCACGCCCACTGTCCAACCATCCAACCAGAGGCCTGGACAGAGCGTGAAGCCGTCACCGCGGCAGCCCGTCGGCCAGTCCCCGTCCTCGGGCCCGCCCCTCCCCCAGAGGACCGGCCCCGCCCTGAGCCGGACCTTCAGCCTGGCCTCGGCCGACCTGCTGCGCTCCAGCGGACCGGAGACTCGGAGGAAAGACGGCTCCCCTGGCCAGACGGACGTGGTGGTTCGGCGGCAAGGGGCGGGCGCTAACGGCAGAGAACGGCCGCTCTCCGCTCGTCTAGCCGGTCCGACCAATCAGCTCGGAGATAGCAGCTTCTTGAACCCGCCCCTCCACCACTCCTCCTCTCTGAATCTGCAGACGGAGAGATACTCGGAGCGGGAGAGAGAGAGAGGGAGGACTCCCGTCTCGCAGAACGGCCCGAGCTCCTCCTCTTCCTATCATCACCGTGGAGAGGTCGCTATGGTAACCCCCGTTAGGGCCGTGCCCAGCACACGGGCAAATGAAGGCTCTGAGCACGGGGAAGCGTTAAGGGAGGCTCAGCCGGCCGACCCGTCCCTCCTAAAGAAGGAAAGTGAGAGAGCCAAGTGTAACTCTGTGGAACAGCCCATAAGCACCCCGGCCTCCCCGGACCCCAACAACGACCCGCAGACCGTCTGGTATGAGTACGGCTGTGTCTAAAGACAGGAACCAAATAGTGGAAACTACAGTCTGCTGAGGCCAAATGCTGGAGCTTCATGGTCCAAACCTTCACAGCGGAGCTCTTTCTACTGCCCATAAATGTTAGAAGTTAGAAGTTCAGGAAGCCTGTGGTCGAGCTTCGTTCAAATTCAGCATCAAACGCAGCCAGTCTGCGGGCAGAGCACATCTAAAAACATTTCTGCTTAGAAGACTTTAGTTCCTGTTTCCTCAGAAGATCAAGAGAACCTGACTCCATACAGCACCTGCCAACGCAGCTGCACACCACCTCACATCACACTGGCATCTCTGAAGCCACTTTCTGCTCACTGTTCTCTACTCACCATCATCTCTGAACCTGTCAGAGGCTGATACAGTGTGTTGATAGTTTTTTTAAGGACTTAGACTTGAACATCAGAACACTAATGTTGGGGGTCAGTAGTGGGATCTTCTGTGGGGCATCGTGGCACCAAAGGATCTTTTTTGAAAATGGTGTTGCTCTCACTGATTCTACTGATTTTAAATTGAAAACCTACAGAAACGGAAATGGAAGCTGCAGCGTCTGAAGTCTTAAAGCCTCGCTGTGGAGCAGAACACTAAGAATGAGCTTTGAAAGTCTTTGAGTGCTGACTGACACTGTCTGGCCCTGCAAATGTTTACCTTGGAGCCAGGAAGTAGCCCTCACCAAGAGTGATGGAACTGAAGTGAAAACAACCAAAACAAGTGAATGTATCCGATTCCTCCTCTTTTCTGTCCTCCTCCTCTCCTCGGCCATCTAGAACAAACACTGGGGAGAGAAGAGGAGAGAGAGATTCAAGCAAAGAGGAACAAAGCAAGTGAAGAAGAGGAGGTAGAGATGGAGAGGGCGAGTTAGAATAGAGGGATGCTGGGACGGAGAGTGGTGGATAAGATGAAGGGACAGATATAGAGGCGGATGGAGAGATGAGAAGATGAATAGATAAACAAGACAGAGATAGAGGGGACCCTCCCAGTTTAATTACAGTCTTTCTTCCTCCATCTTTAGATTCTGTCCCAGCATGCAACACTCTGACACTTTACTGGAAATGCTTCCCCACCCGAGCCAACACTAGTCTCAAAAACACACAATCATACGCACTCACACACACATGTATATAATGATATATACACACACAGGCATTGTCCTTGAGGGAGTTGGTTGTGGCTTTGCTAAACCATTGAACTGGACTTAATTCACATCCACACACACAAACACACACACACACTGCAGGAGAAACCACTGTGTTTTGGTTAGGGTGAACTGCTGCACGCTACGTTAGCCAGACAGTTGTAGACACAGTGCACACACAGAGAGCGGGGCAGAGCCCGAGTCCAGAGCAGAGCTGTTCCTGCAGCGAGTGGACTGGCCAGTGGAGTCTGAGTTGGACCAATTGTTCTTGTTGTGATTATTAAATCCATTATGTAACCAGAGCAACATCATCCAAGAGAAGGGTTCTTCTGACTTTGGTGCACATTAACCCTTAGCATAGCAATGTAGCATAACGGCATGACAGCAGCAGGATGTATACCGACCGACACAGTCTCTGGTGTCCAGTCTCCTCAGCTGGAAGGTGTAACATCTCTAATGTGTCAGCAGTTAGATCTCTCTCTAACAGACCTTAGTGTGAAGATGCTTTTGCGTAAATGTCACACTCCTCTTCTTCTCTGAGGCTCAAAGCCAACAGGAGACGTGTGGACACCGAGTCATGACACTACTAGAGACACATGAGCGATCTTATCACTGGGGGGGAATTTACAAATATGTGTTTTTTTACAGATAAATGATGATGATAGTAATGAAAAAGAAAAACGGTCATCTCAAAATAAGGACACTGATCCACCGATCTGTAGTCTGTGCTGCTTGTAGTGAATTCAAATGTGTGTTTGGTGCACTGGAAACCACTGATGACAAACATTCCTTAAAGTGGGAGGAGGAGGAGGAGGAAGAGGAGGAGGAGGAGGTGGAGGAGGTGGAAACACTGGAGTTGTGAAAGTGAAGATTTGACTGGAGTCCATCATGAACCTTTCTGCTCACCTTCTCCAACAAAAAGCACATGTCAATATGCAATGAGCTAAATTATTTGACCTGTAACATTTGTATATGATGATAGATTTGATGAACTAGAAAAGCTGGGATACTCGCTGGAACTTTACCATGAAAATGTTGATAGCAAAACACATCCAGATGATTTCCTGTAAACTGCTAAAACCAGTTGATTCCAATGTAAAACTTAAATAGCTGTAGATTATTATTTTTTAAATACTTTTAAAATTGTAGAAAGGAGATGAAGTGACATGATGTGAAACACTGTAGGCTGATGCTGTCAGTAGTTTGTCTGTTTACCTGCTGTTTTGGGTGTGTGTGTGTTGTCTCTGTCTCCCTCTGCACTTAAGGCATCTCTGCATTGTTATTCCCCAGAGCCCTCCACCACATATGTGTGTGTGTTCCTGTTTATGTCTGTGTGTGGGTGTGAGAGAGAGAAAAAGAGACTGTCAGCAGTTTTCTGTCACAGTGTGGGAAATGAATCCAATATTACAATGTTATTGGCATTGTAGAGTGTGTGTGTGTGTGTGTGTGTGTGTGTGTGTGTGTGTGTGTGTGTGTGTGTGTGTGTGTGTGTGTGTGTGTGTGGCTGTCTCTGTCTGCTTTGCTTACAGTACCTGACTGTTGTGGCGAATCTGTGGCGTCTTCCTCAAACCTCTGTCTCTATCTGGTCACAACTTTTACTTTTATCTAGTGCATGTCAGCGTCACATGGGAGAAGTTCAAGTGAAGCTGATGACACTGACATTTCCTGCTCTAACTGGAACTGCTACTGGAACTGAGAAGACTGATGATGTCATTACGCTTTTTGTAATAAAGATTTATGAAACTGAACCCTTGACTTTGCTTCTCAGTGTGTATGTTGACAGATTTCTATTCAAAATTATATTTACAGATATGTGTTTTTTTTTTTTGTCTAATTGTGTAGACTCAGTGTTTTTAGACTTTTACACAATGATCCATGAAAACAAGGTGAAAAACACAAATTCTCAACCTGAAATCAGTGATTTACAACTGACCTGATTTTATCACACGCAACAGAAACCTAAGGAACTGTAGGTTTTTAACCCTAGAACACTAACGTCGGGTGATTTTCACCCATGAAATATTGTTTCATAATTTTCATTATGTTGCTGTTGTCTGAGTTTCATGGGTCCCTGGGTAGCTTCATACTGCTCACTGACATCATGTTACCCTGCTCCCATCCCTGGTTTTTTCAGCAGGCACATGTTCGGGTGGATTTCACCCGACGTTAGTGTTTATGTATCTAAATCTGGCAACCATATCTGGTGATGCTGAAAATTTTTCTTTTTTCTTTTAACTCCACCAAATAAGTCTCAAATGTCCCACAAATGGGTGGTCTGAAGGACAAAGTCCCAGCTCCATTAGTTTTTTTTTAAAGGAAGTTTTTGTTAAAAAAACAAAAAAAAAACACAAATTTTGGACATTTTTTTATAGGGTCACCATGATACCTTTTTTTCATTTTGTAAAACATTGTATAGTGGAAAATTAAGGAAGTGTAGTTCAATTTGCCATGTATTGTTGTATTTTAATATACTTTGATTAGAAATATTTTTTTATGGGTATATTATATCTGGTAAAAAATACTATTTTAATGTTAGTGTTGTAGGGTTAAGCACTGGATTCAAATTAAATGGTAAAAATCAACAGGCGCGAAGAAGGAGGACTGAGAACCCAAACCTCTGCTGGACGGATGACCCTCCAGCAGCACCTCATCAGTCACACCAGCATTAGCTCCCATCTGCCAGGATGCTACAGTACACATACATGTATTTATCACACTGAGCACTTAACTAATTGTTACTAAATGTTAATGTGTACCACTGTAATACATGTGAACACACAGGTTGGATAGTCCCCATTGTGGTGGACATGATGTCACGGTCAAGGAGGGAAAGAACCTCATCTCAGTAACTTTATAGTGAAATGTGGTTTGAACAGGGTTTGGATGCTGCACATGCATTATTAATCTTTTTTTGTGATCAAATTTTTATTTTCATTTCACAAAGGTCAAACAGAGGTATTTCATGGGATACAATATTGCAGTAACAGATTGTCACTGCAAGCATACCGACAATGGGATACCAAAGAACACAGTGACGGTATCAATGATAATAAAAAACTAGAAAAGTAAGATTAATCACAAAAACAGATGACAGTTACTGTACAATATAGATGACCTGGGGGAAAAAATTATAAAAATGAATAACAAAAATAAAGTGCATAGCTACATAATAGATACACAAACATGACATCTCGAGGCATTAAGGGGAGAGAGCTAGTGGCCAAATGTTGATCTTACAGCAGGTTTTTCAAAGAGTCAGCAGTGCTACACCAGGTATTTAGAGTGCTCTCATTAGCACCATTCATTTGAGCCATTGAAAGCTCCATGTAAGGCGTTATGGATCTCAGCGATGAAGTCCTGTCAGTCAGCAGGCTGCTGGGATGGAGGCAGGGACAAAGAAACATTTTCAGGACAGGGCATTCATTCATGGTGTGAAGCTGCAGGGAAAAGGCTTCTCTGCTTGATGCACTTAACTACTTCATGTAATATTCATAGAGTGACTGACTAATAAAGAAGTGTGGGACAAACTCATCAGTGGCGCCTATTGCGTTCACACCTCTGCTGCAGCACCGGAACAAGCCAGGCTGTACAGAGAATACACACTTTAGACTGAGATCACAATCAGACTGAGTCATGACAGAGATTGAACAGAGAGCAGAGAGAGCACCTCGTCTCAGGAAGAATGTTATTGCATACCTATTATTAAAAATCTGAATCACTTAAGTTCCCACACACACACGTCCCATCCTCCCACACACACCACCAGAACCACATATACTTCACTTCACTGTTTATACTGAGAGCTGCAACTTTACAACCTCAGATGAGTATCAGTTCTAGCTGGGTGTTGTTACTGTAAAAGATAGCCTCAGTAACCAGTGTTGAGCATGCTATTTTTTAAAATGATTAAAAAGTAACTGAGTTTTTAACTGAATTACTACATTATAAAAGTAAGTCATTACCAGCAAAAATAACTATTCCTCAAATTCCTTGGACTAACCATAACCCTAACCTCCTGTTTATCTGCAACGTTCAGGCACCTGCCTGTGCTGAGGAAGTGAGTTGGTTAGTTCCAGATACTGTAAATGTCTTTTTTCTGACTAATTGATGGACTGATTAAAAAAAAAAAGGTACTGTAGGCTATATAACATAAAACAGTGTATTATTTTGTGACGGGACTTCTTGAGTCAAGTAATGGCGAGTAACTTCTGCAGCATCACTGCCAGTATTGACAATTGTTCTGTCAGCAGTGGGTCTTCAAAAAGTCAGATAACACAGCTTCAAGTCTAAAGTAACAAAAACTGATCATTAAAAAACAAATCCATATGGTGACATTTTGGTTTTGGTTTCCTGTTTGAATTGTTGGTGTGGGCCACTGTATGGAAATATGTTCACATGTCAACATGACAACACAAATGTGTCTGCTCAGTGTTCAGGTTTGTGTTGTCGTGGGGTTCCCAAACTCTGTAAATGGCAGCAACTCCCCCG
Source organism: Trachurus japonicus (assembly GCF_045865225.1). Classification (NCBI taxonomy): domain Eukaryota; kingdom Metazoa; phylum Chordata; class Actinopteri; order Carangiformes; family Carangidae; genus Trachurus; species Trachurus japonicus. Next base: position 18,275,671 of record NC_140928.1, on the reverse strand, counting down.
CCTTTCTTACCACTTCAACACTTATTCATAAAACTGAAATTTGTTGGTGCTGCCTCATTGAGAATGATAGCACAGCTACATTCAGACAGCCATGTTTCACTAAGAAGGAAGATAGAAAGATAAGCATGGCAAATTAGGTTTAAGCCTCCTGTTGTCCTCCTGGGTCATGGAAGGAAGGACGAAGGGAACAAAGGAAGGCAAGAAGGACAAAGGGAAAGATGGGAGGAAAGAAGGAAGGGAAAAAGGAAGGAAAGATAGAAGGAGGGAAGGAACAGATTGGGTCAAAAAGGAAGGAAGAAGTAAGGATGAAGGGAAAGATGGGAGGAAAAAGGAAGGAGAGAAGGAACAGATTGGGTCAAAAAGGAAGGAAGAAGTAAGGATGAAGGGAGGGAAAAGGGAAGGAAAGAAAGATGGAGGAAGGGAACAGATTCATTCAAGGAAGGAAGAAGAAGGAAGAAAAAAGGGATGAAAGAAAGAAGGGAAAAAGGGAAGGTAAGAAAGATGGAAGGAGGAAACAGATCAGGTCAATTGGATCAAAGGAGGAAATAAGAAGGAAGGAAGGGAGAGGAAAAGAATCGTGGAAAGAAGGAAGGGAGAAAGGAAGAAATGAAAGAAGGAAGGATGAAGGAAAGGAACAGATTGGGTCAATTTGACCCAGAAGGACAACAGGAGGGTTAAATATGTTATATTAGCCTACTATAAATTCTATTTTATAATTCTCGAGTAAAATCATTCGATTTTATTTTGTTATTTGCATTTTTCTCATCTTCCCTTCAGTTTACTGAGAACCTCCCACCACCTCCTGGCGGCCCCCCACGGGGCCGCGGCCCCCACTTTAAAAACGCACGGACTTGAAGCTCCGTGTTGCACATTACAGACTGCAGTCACACCTCCACATGTCTCTGTGGTAACAGACACAGGCGGACGGAACCCACTGACGACGTATGTGAAAGTGAAGCTGTCGCGTGTAGCTACAGGAAGACAGACCACATGTGTGTGTGAAGAGAGAGAGAGAGAGAGAGAGAGAGAGAGAGAGAGAGAGAGAGAGAGAGAGAGAGAGAGGGAGAGAGAGAGAGAGGGAGGAGGTGCCGGTCAGTCTGATCAGACCTCTTCAGACCTCCTGACGGACTCGGTAAGAAACTCGTCTTTATTCCTTTACTCTGTTAGATATCAAACTGCTTCAACTTGAAATCAACAGCGAGTGTACGTGTAGCCCCTGTGTGTGTTTGTGTAGATGTGTGTGTGTGTGTGTGTGTGTGTGTGTGTGTGTGTGTGTGTTTAATGTAGGAGAAACATTTCCTTTTCGTGTTTCCAGCCTTAGTGCCACATCCTGTTGAATATAAATCATTATCACAGGGGATATTAGTTGAGTGTGTCTGAATGCCTGCACAGCCCAGAGTTATTAATTATTGATGGTGTCAGTCAGTCAGCAGGCTGCTGGATGGAGTCAGGGACCAAGAAACGGTTTCCACGTCTGACAGGACTTGTTGTAGGCTACGGTGTGAAGGAAGCTGCAGCTGCAGAGTGTCTCCACTCACAGGACAGCTCTTATATCTCTGCTGGATGCACTTCACTACTTCATGTAATATTCATAGAGAGACTGACTGATAAAGAAGTGTGGGTCGGCCTCATGTGCCTCAGTGGCACCTGTTGTGTTCATATCTCTGCTGTAATAAACCCTCATTCTGAGATCACATGTTGATATGAGTGGACAGAAGTGATGCTGCTGCTGGAAGCTCCACAGCTCCGTCTGCTTCACCCTGCAGCAGATCAGACTTCTCCATCAGCTTGTTTTGTTCCAAACTCTGATGACAGGAGCTCCTAACAAGCTTATGGTCAGGGCCGGCCCTAGGATTTTGGTGGCCCTAAACAAGATTTTTGTTTGTGGCCCTGCACTCTAAGTGCAAACACCAAATCACTGGTTAAAACTAGGGCCCGACCGATATGGATATTTTGGGGCCGATGCCGATTACGATTATTAGGGGGAAAAAAATCCGATAACCGATTAATCGGCCGATTATTATTATTTTTTAATTAAGTTTTAAAATTGTATTACTATAATAATATATCTATATATATTATATAACATATAAATTAGGGCTGCCTGGTCGACCAAAAAATCATTAGCTGACCAAAATTTCATTGGTCGATTGGTCGCAGGAAAAAAAACAAACATTTAAACTGAATACAGACATGTTTATGCCCTCTGAGGTTTGAGGCCATTTTCTCGACTTTTACATATTTATGTATCTTTTTAAGATACTTGCAGATGTAACAATACTCAAGTGTTTTATGTCTAAATATTAGAACCTCTGCTGTAAGCACACTGAGGCCAGTTTGTCCTAGAACACTGTAGAAAGAAATAATTTAGGCCAAATGCTGGAAATTTGAGGTCTGCTTTTTGAAAAATTTCAAATCCCTTGTGAAAACACTCCTTCAGTCATGAGAATGAACTGTTTTTTGGTGCTTGAAATAGGATATGAATACAGTAATAGATACTGTAAGTGTAGAAAACGAGTCTAAAATGAAATTTTGTAAAATTGCTTTTTGAGCATAAATGTTGTCATTCTGCCATTCTATTTTCACCAAATGTCTCAAATGTGAGATAAAAGAAGCTGAATATTGACTTCAAATTACATATAAAGCTCATAGTGTGCACGTGCAGACCTCAGGATGTTTAAATGACTTGAATGAACCGGTACCTTTCTGATCATGTGGCCCCCCACCTAACGGCTGTGGCCCTAAACAACCGCATAGAGTGTTTATGCCAGGGGCCGGCCCTGCTTATGGTTAGTCTTACTGGCTGTGGGTTGGAGATCACTGGTGTTTCTGTTATCACAGTGTAGCCGATGTCGTATCAGGCCCTCTGCGTTGTGTTTCTCGGTACGGACTGCCCCAGGTGGGGTTCGAATCCTGGTCTCCTGCACGGCGGGCGACGATGCAAACCGTTTTACAACAGCACCATGCTGCTGCTGCCCATATATATCCTACCTACCCCCTTTCCCAGGCCTGGTTTTTCCTCAGTGGATGTGAGGGTCTAAGGACAGAGGATGTTGTTATGATGCTGTGTAAAGACCTTTGAGACAAACTGTTGGAACAAACGGGCTACACAAATAAAATTGCCATGGCTTCCTCCCGCAGTCCAAAAACATGCACGGGTTGATCCAGCCCCGGCAACCCTGCATAGAAAAGTGCTATAGACAATGGATGAATAGATAGATGGAACTCCTGCAATCATTTCCAGAGGCTTAGAAATGACAGAGACTCTGCAGAAAATCATATAAACTAAAAAGGTGTCTGTCTATTTGATGAGGACAGGCACTAACCATGTGACTGATGTCTGTCTGTGACTGACTGACTGACTTAGAGATCAGTGGACTTATCACAACCATCAGCACTGATGGGCTTTTCTCCGGGTCTGCACCTTGATTGGTTCCATTTCTGGTTAACTCAGTTGACTGGATGTGATGTGGACAGACACATGTTGTCTATGAGGTCTGACTGCTGATGATGCAGCAGATCAGACCAAAGCTTCAGAGGAAGGAGCTGCTGCGCGGCTCAGAGACAGGAAGTGTGCTGATGTATTTGTGTGAGGCGATGACGTGTAGAAAGTCACAAAAAATAGTTTCACTACCTTTGTTCTGTATGTTTTTATTTTTATTTTTAAATACAGTACTCTTTATTTGTTCTTTGAAAAGTGTTGGGGGTTTCCTGTCCACTGAGGCTAGAACTAGTGCTAGGCTACTAATAAACCTGACATTATTTCATAAATCTGGAATAAATGGAATTCTGAGAACTGAATTACTTCATATTCTTAGATAGCATTTCTCACACTTCCTCTTCTCAAGCTTTCCGGTCAGTTGTTTATTGTTCACTACATTCACAGTGACGACTGACTAGTTAGAGGAGCATAGACCATCTTGGCTGATCAGAGTACAGCAAAGAGATCCATCTGAAATTTTAGAAACCCAAAAGAAAAAGAGTGAGTGCTGTTTTGTGGGAAGGTGATCTCTGGGAAAGGCAGTGCAGAAGACCACAGCAATTAGCACTTAGCAGGAACGATGACGACAAAAAGCCGTATTTGGTTTCATAACAGTAAGTACTGTACCACATACTGATTACTGGCAGCCAAATGTCTTATTACAGCTGACTGCATAAACATCATTGTTGTGATGTTTGTGAGCTAAGATTTTCTTTCATGATTTACGACTCTGGTGACAACTGTGTATTGTGTAAAGCAGGATTTATCTTGTGGTTTCTGAAATATCTGACTGGTTATGTGTCTGTATGTATAAATACAGCATCAGTCACTCTATTATGTAAAAATAATGGCTTTAGTGTTGAGTACCTTTGTGGCTAAGTGCATTTTGACTGAATTCAATTCAATTCAATTCAGTTTATTTGAAGTGGGACAGTGCAAGTTCATGAACGAAACATAAAATCGTAAACAAGCCGGATTGTAGCCACAGGCTAATTTCCATCCGTTGTCCCATACACAGATGTTCCCTGGTACAAAATACAATAAATAAAAACAAAAGCATGTTATAAAATAGCAGCATTCAGTTTACAGTACAATAGATAATAATACAGATTCGGTGCCGTAGTACGACAGTAGTACAAAAGTGCAACCGTGTCATGAGATAAAGTGCTTAAAATCATCAAAGTGCTTAGAAAGTCCTGGGAGTAATGTCTAATTGAGCTGTGTTACAATGATAGGTCTAAGGATATCATTTAATCACTTGCACTGCTATGAATAACTAAAAGTTCTATAATAATATAAGTGATAATACTATTGAATATATATATATATGTATATATATACACATATATACATACACACACATACACATACATACATACTATATATATATACATACAATTGCCTGCATGGCTGTCGGCTGTGCAACCACATGTTGACAGGAGAGGTGATGTGTCAGGCATGGTCTGAATGCTGGTGCAGAGGTGTTAACCATTGCTGTCAGGAAACAGAACAAGACAGTTGATACTTTAAAGCAGAAGTAAGTGATATATTTGTGCTCTGCTCTGAGCCGAGGAGAAAACATTTCTCGTATCCTACAGTTTTTATCCAATGAGGAGAGAGAACGGCATGCAGGGCTGTGTGTGCAGCCAAGGGACGCCGTGAATGTGGCGACGTAGGGACAAGGACTGTTACGGTTGCCTGGAACGCTACAAAGTCGTAAGTTGTGACTTGAAGCTGTAATTTACGATTTCAAAAGCCTGCCTCGAACGCAGCATTAGCGAAAACGACCGGATCGCTTTAACACAGATGTCTTGCACTTACGTCTGCTGGCAAGTCCTAGATGACTGGCTTTAAAACGTAGCAGCAGAACTCTGTAGCGAATTGAGCAGCAACAGTTGATCCTGCTGTCTGCTTATTTATACTTATACTTGATATGTATTTTTGAAAATCAGTTTTGTTTTGTTTTTGGTTTTTTTTTAATATATTTTTTATTTCCAATGAATTAACACAAAAATACAACAACAAAAATATCCATCCTGAAACAATATCAGTGATGGAGTGACTCATACAGTTTCTTTGTTTAAAAAAAACAAAACATATACTGTATATAACAAACAAAGAATCAAAAAACACAAAATACAAACAGAACAGGAGAAAATAGAAATCAATAAAAATAAGTGAAAAAGCAGCAGCCCATCTTCACTGACATTAGTGGGGTATTTGCACATATATGTGCCTACATGCACAAACATATACATAAGCGTGCTCGTAGGCCGCCATGTACCCATAGTACCCATACCTATACACTAGCTACACACATGTACACCCACATAGTCATACATACACAGAGATTTTACAGAGATACATATATTTAATATTAAGGTCTACCCTGCTCTACAGGGCACCGATTCAGGACCCAAATCAGTTTGATGCCATGGTAGTGTGGACCACTGACCCCAAAGCAACCTCTACAACATACCACACAGACTCTGGTCATCCTTGCCTGAAGCAAACTGAGTCATATATTATTCCTCGGGGAGGGGCTTTCAGAGGTCTGGCTGTGAGGGGTGAACACTGCTCACTGACTGAACACAACACACTGAGTGAAAGGGGTGATGGGAATTCAATCATAAACAAATCATATTGAATGTCGTCTCAGACATCCAATATCTGTGAGCTGTTAGGAGAATAACACATCGCTCCACTGGATTAACGTCACGGGAAATCACAGGAGAGAAGACAAGTCAGTCAGATTACATCATTATGTCAAACACTTTCTCTGAGGTGATGACTAATCAGCTGTTGAAATCTTAAATGACTTCAGTTCAATTCAATTGTATTTTTATTGCGCCAAATCATAATTAGCTACTCAGGGCACTTTGGCTATGATCTTATAATATCACAGAGAAAAACAAAACAGTTCCCATAATGAGCAGCACTTAGTGACAGTGGGGTGGGGGTGGGGAGGGGGGGCTTCAGCAGAATGGCCTCCGGGTGGAACAGGACGACTCAACTGGTTCGGATGGGAGGAGAAATTAGAAAGTAATTATCGTCACATCCATATTTGTAACTGAATTATCAATAATAAGCAATAATGTAAGCAGCACCAAATCATAATAATAATCATGCAGGTCAAACCAGGGGAGAGAGAAAATACAAAATGAATGATTGGAAGTAGTTTGATATAAAGAGAAAGAGAGAGAGAGAGAGAGCAGCCTTGGCTTTGTCATAGGACAGACTACAACAACAAAATCTACACACACTATTACACACGTAATAGTCAGCCTCCTTCATGATGGTGAATATTCCCATGGTCCTGTGGTCGATGAATTTGTGGAGTGGTGTGATAGTGCTTTTCTGCAATTAAATGTACAGAAAACTAAGGACATGTGCATTGATTTTAGACTCAAGCCCCAAAACACCAACCAAAAAACCATCATCAAAGGCCAGACAGTAGACATCGTTGAAACTTATAAATATCTTGGAACTATTCTGGATAATAAGTTAAACTTTACTTGCCACTCAGATAACCTGCAAAAGAAAGGCCAGCAACGACTGTCTTGTTTGAGGAAACTGTCCAAGTTTCAGATTGATAAGTCCCTGATGATTTTATTCTACAAATCATATGTTGAATCTGTGCTGACCTTTTCTCTCCTCTGCTGGTTTGGAAACCTTAACATCAAGTCAAAAAATGCACTAAGCAGAGTGATAAAAACAAGCAGCAAGATTTTGGGAGTCCAACAGTGTACACTTAACTTACAGATCTGTTCAATAGGCAGATAATTAGGAAGGCTAATGCCATTCTTTCTGACAGCTCTCATCCCTTACACTCTGAATTCCAGCTTTTGCCTTCCGGCTCCCGATTCAGACTTCCTCGTATAAAAAGTAACAGGTACAAGCTCCTTGATCCCTACAGCCATCTCCCTTTTGAATTCTGTACAGGGTAGGAGTCGTACCTGACTGTTTGACTGATATTCTGTGGCTCTGTTCTCTGTTTCTTGTTTCTCGTGATGTTGATGATGATGTAGATATGGAGGATACGCACTGACTTTTTCGGTCATTTATTGGGCTCTTTTAGTCGTGCCACTGTTGTTGTTTCAGCACACTGTATTTTACCCCCCCCCCCTTTTAATTGTGTGTCTGTATCTGTGTTCTTTTTACTTGTTGCAACAATAATTGCCCTACGGGGACACAAATAAAAACCTTGAACCTTGAACCTTGAACCTTGAACACTGGAGAGCAAACGTACACACATTTTAGAGCTGACACTTGTGCAGAAATAATTGGTTATTGCTTTTTCTTCTGTTCTGCAGTTGTATAATATTATATGATTTGAATTAGAATCAATTTCTTTTCATTTGTGATGTTTTTAATTATTATTTTTAGAGATGTGCCGATTGTAAAATTCCAGGCCCATACTGATTAGTTTAGTTTAGTTTATTTATTTATTTCATTCATTTATCGAGCATAAAAACAGAAAATAAAATAAACAATGACAATACTGTAATTGAAAGGGGGCAGAAAGAAGCAAACTTATATTGTCTACCCCTTGTTACAAAGAATTAATTCACAAATGAGATAGTACCTACATCCAAGCAAAGAAGAAATGGAAGAAGAAAAACATCATACTGATGCTTTTTCTCTGGTGTTCATTCCTCTTTTGTGTAAAGGAAACAGAGAAATCTTCATTACTCCCAAAAAACGACATTATCGCTCACTCAATTTGAACAAATTGAACGTGGACGCTGGACGCGCCCTCTGGCGTCTCGGCAGAGTCACCAAAACCCAGGCTGCTCCTCCTCTGAGTCAGCACAGTATGCCACATAACAGATGAACAGCCATCAGTATTTTCTGATGGACGATCGATGATAAGAGGATAAGATGATATTTTTCACGGCACACCTGAGAGTGTGGTCTCTCTGATAATGACCCCCATGTGCTGGTCCAGCTCAGATCAGTCTGGACCAGTCTGTCGCTCTTCTCTAGATACTAGCTACATTCAGTGAACCACTGACAGCCTCCCATATTTATTTCTGTTACTTTGCATCCACTGCTGTGTTGATGCTACTAAATATAACAGCTTTTTTTGTTTTACTTCCTGCAGCAGTACTAAAGTTCTTTTTACGTTTGGAGTCCGGTGCTCCCTCTGCAGCTTTTCATTTGGGCATTTCAACTTTCTTTCTCACTTCATCTTCTCTACTCAGAGTCTGTGGGTTCTGTACTGTGCACACGGCCCTACAGTCTCAGGCCCATTTACAGGATTGATGGGGCGGTTACCTATGCTAATCCTATGTTAATTAGAATCACGTGGCACACGCTCTCAATTTATGAGGAGATGGGCTTCATCAATTTAAGAACACTACCAACATTTCTGCGGTCTAAGAACACGTTAAATTTCTTAAGAATGACTGGATGAAAGGATTTAAGAAACTACTTAAAGAAGATATTTGTGAATGAGGCTCAGTGCCACCACTTAAAGGATGTACCTTGATACTTAGGGTGAAAGTGAGTTCATAGAGAGCCATGCTGTTCTGTTTCCTACTCTGAGGAGTACAGTGTGGAACATGCTACTACATTATTAATTATCTTCATCAATATTCATAAAGTCAGACTTATAGAGTTACAGTTTCAATTACTGAAGTTGCCTGTCAGTCATATGGCTTCAACACTACAGTATGAAATCACAGTGAACCAGAACTAAAAGGCAACAGTGAGCTCCCCTTGGTCCAGACCAAATGAAACAATCAGTTCATATTGCTAATTTTACAATTTCACCCAGGAGACACCAGTTTATCTGATGCTTCTTTCCATCTGTATTTCTGAGTAAATCATTAATTAAACACTAAACCATAAATCTGATACAGACAGCTGGAATAGAATCATTAATATGCAGTTGCATGGAAGTACAACACTGGCATATTTCAGCGTCACCCAGCACAGATACAGGCGGGTCCCACTTCACTGGAATATCAACATTAGTGATCACCTACGCACAGTTCTCAGATCTGTTCTCCTGTGATGACACCGATAAGGACACAGTCCTGTTGGGTTACAGCTGCAGGCGTGTAGGATGAAATAGCATCAGCATACTTGTTACTATGTGTAATGTGAATCACATAACAGAATCAGTTTAGCTCTATGTGACTCACTTGCAGTCACAGTGATTTTTAGCAACTGGACTGCAGAGTCTGTCACCTAGAATTTACATTTGTGCATTTTACCTCCCACTGTGAAATCCCTGACCTCTGACACTCTGCATCACGACATGTTAAAGCACTTAAGCACTGAAGTGAAGTGTCTTCCCTCTCTCAGGTCTGACACACTCACTTCTCAGTTCTCTGTTATCAATGGATCAGTGGTCAGCGAGTGTCAGTGATGTGAACACGTCAGCAGCACACATATGGTGTGAAGGGACGTCAGTGAAGTAGCAGATCTCTTGTGTCTGAACAATTTATTGCAAAGAGGGAGAAGAGAAAGGATATAAACTTTAATGCAAATCAGCATCATTGTGGGAAAACACCAATGTGGTGACATTTTTTAGGTCAGATTGACTGGAAACACGGAAATAACATGAAGCATCTCAGTGATGTCAGTGCTGCAGCTATCAGGCTGGATCAATCAGTCTAATAGATGCAGATATGTAGAGAATAGACCATATTTACGTCATATTTTGCCATCATTTTAATAGTTTTTAAAAACATATATTTTTCTATAATATTCAATTTCACTAATAAAACATTTGGTATTATACATGTGTAAAAATAATTTATTCCAGTCGCCAGGTTGAGTAAGGGTTAAAGGTTTGGGTTAGCTTGACTGTAAAGGAATGTGCAGTATATTCAGCTGTCTTCTAATCTGACAGTGGTTTATTTAAGAAGATTAGAGAGACAGAGAGTCATTCTGAGAAAAGAGAGAGAGAGAAAGAGGAAGAGGGATGATGCTTGTGGACAAAGTGTGTTGTGTTAAAGTGGCTCTAAATGGTTTTGCAGTATGTTATTATGGAGCTATTCTAAAAATGCCGGGATATAGTAGAGGTTACATTTAGAGGCTTCACTGTCCATTGACTTTGTGTCACACTGGAGAGGAAGACACGCTGCATTTACAGTGGCTTCAGAAATATTCTTTTTTCTCTTTCTGCACATTTCATGGTGTTGTCGAATCATTTTTCAAATAGATAATGGAAAATATTTTCAATTAGGAATCAGGAATCAGTCAAGAAATCTTTCCTACATGTCATCCCCCCTCTCTCTGCCTCCCCATTTCCTGTCTCTTTCAACTGTGCTGTCTAATAAAGGCATGAAAAGCCAAAATTATATACATTTTCATTCACAAAAGCTCTTAGACTTTAAAATCAGTATTTAATTGAAGTAAGGTATAATAGCTTTGAGTCTTCCTGGTGTAGTTTTATAAACCTGGATTCTGGCAGATGATCCCGTTCCTCCTGACAGGCTGCTCTCTGCATGTCTTTTCACAGAGGTTCTGATCCGTGGGGTTTCAGTGTGGGCTCTGGTCTGGACGCTCAAGGACAGTCAGAGGTTTGTCCTGAAGCCACTCCAGAGTTTCCATGGCTGTTTACTACAGGGATATGACCTGACTTTTGCATCACTGTCATGGACACCTCCCTGACCAAGGCTCACAGTTACTGAGAGCCAAGCACTTTTTTTTTTTTTTTTTTAGAAATGTTTCTTTATACAGTCAGTCTTATGTTTTTATTTATTTAAAAGGATCCCCATTAGCTGATGCAATGGCACAAGCTTCTTCCTGGGCTCCAAAGAACCTTACACCGAAAAGAGAAAAACAGATCATATTTTCAGTATCACATCAGTCAAATATACATCTTACTGTAATACATCGTGTTTGCAGTAATACTAACAACAGCACATTGGTGCTGTGAAATCTTACATTTTGCATTTAAACAAGTTGGTATTAGTCTTCATATCAGGAATTCATTTAGCAGGAACAAAACAGGGATAAGATATTATACTTGCCAGACTGGATTATTGCTCAGCTGTTAAATAGTGCATTCTTAGATGGAGGACTTGCTGTTAGATTGTCGTATATGGAGGGGGCAGTTATTCCAAAGCTTGATGGCACGAAAGATAACTGTCCTGGGCATTGTAATGTAATTTGACCATCATCTGCTAATCTAGTAGCCTAGAAATGTAGACGCACCCTAGCGGCAGCAAATCTCTTTGCTCCGTAGGTGGGTCTAGAAACGAGCCATAGGAACTTTTTGAGTCTCGAACACCGTTTGTGTTCACCAATCACAACGCTCTGATTAGAGAGTCGTTGGGCGGGCTTAAAGCGATGACGACATACATTTTAATTGGCTTGTCAGGCTAACGTCATCCTGCTCTTTGCTCTGATTGGTCGTAGCGCTACCCTATTGCATGCAGAGGCAGTTTGAAAGACAGCCTTCATCCCGCCCCCTGGATTGAGCCGAGGTCTACCGGTCGTTGCCAGACTAGACATTTTAATGATATAGTCTGGCTTGTCAGGCTACTAATCTAGTGGAATGACTATGAATTTGACTACATCTGATAATTTGATTATGTAAAAACTCAGGTTTGGTGGAATAAGCCTTTTTTTCTACTTTTAACCATGAGAGTTTACAATGCATACTTTCTGTGTTTGTTCTTATGGAGCAGTGTAAAACAAGTCTGGCAGCTCTGGGCAATATGTTAGTTAGTTAGTTAGTTAGTTAGTTAGTTAGTTAGTTAGTTAGTTAGTTAGTATTTTATTGTCTCCCTCGGGAGAGTTAGTTAGTTAGTTAGTTAGTTAGTTGGTTAGTTAGTTAGTTAGTTAGTTAGTTAGTTAGTTAGTTAGTTAGTTAGTTGGTTAGTTAGTTAGTTAGTTAGTTAGTTAGTTAGTTAGTTAGTTAGTTAGTTAGTTAGTTAGTCAGTTAGTTAGTTAGTTAGTTAGTATTTTATTGTCTCCATCGGGAGAGTTAGTTAGTTAGTTGGTTAGTTAGTTAGTTAGTTAGTTAGTTAGTTAGTTAGTTAGTTAGTTAGTTAGTTAGTTAGTTAGTTAGTATTTTATTGTCTCCCTCGGGAGAGTTAGTTAGTTAGTTAGTTAGTTAGTTAGTTAGTTAGTTAGTTAGTTAGTTAGTTAGTTAGTTAGTTAGTTAGTTAGTTAGTTAGTTAGTTAGTTAGTTAGTTAGTTAGTTAGTTAGTTAGTATTTTATTGTCTCCATCGGGAGAGTTAGTTAGTTAGTTAGTTAGTTAGTTAGTTAGTTAGTTAGTTAGTTAGTTAGTTAGTTAGTTAGTTAGTTAGTTAGTTAGTTGGTTGGTTAGTTAGTTAGTTAGTTAGTTAGTATTTTATTGTCTCCCTTGGGAGAAATTCTTCTTAGACAGACCAGAGACTCCAGGTGCCATGAACACATACACAACAAACCCCTTGCTACAGCAGCATTATTACACATTCCTCTTTGCATACAGCAACACACTGTAGTTTATTCAGCAGACCTTTTGATGCCGAGGACCAAACATGTGAGCAATTAGTCCAGGTAACTTAAAATTAAAGATTTAACTACCTGAGCCAGAATGTGTTCAGTAACATAAGGAAGGCATTTTCTCACCATAGAGATGCCTTACCCATTTTCTTTATTATTGTGTTCTTACCATGACAGTCAATTCAGTTTGCCACAGTGAACTCCAGGTAAGGACAAGTTATGCAGTTTGAAGGGACACAACAATGAGTTCTTTGATGTCTGATAAAAGCTGCACAGCTTTCTAAAAGAATGTTTTCACCTTGTTGTTATGGGTTGTTAAGGGAAGTTGGACGGCAACAATTTTGTCGGTTTAAATTCACCTCTCAGTGGTTTATCTTCACAGCACTGATGAAGTAAAACACCGACAACAAAGTCAGAGGGACAAAATATAAAATCAAATTCATTTTGAGCTTGACCTTTAAATGTCAGTAATTTAAAGTAACTGTGGTAAAGTAACTCCTGATGGTGGAGACACAGCTCACAGAGAAGTGTTGAATTTGTATTTCATCCAAAACAAATGTGAAGAGGTTTCACTGATAATCCTGCTGGGGAAGGGAAGAGAACACCTAAAAGAAAAACCTTAATGATATGTAACATGTGAACATTATCCAATATGCAAAATCTACAGTGTGGCTGGATGCAGCTATGATGTAGTGTAACTCTACAGCCCCTATAGACTGAACTGTGCCCAGCTAAATAATGTCTGAATGAAGACTCAGTGTCGTGCCACATGAAGCCTTTGGGCCGAACAGTCTGAAATCTAGTTTCCCATGTGGCGATCAGCGTGTGGTAATTTGATTCAGTTCATTTATTAACACTGTACTTGGACGTTGAGCCATGAGCTGCCATTTCCTTCTGCTGAGGCCCTGGAGGGGCCCTCGCAAAGGTTGTTTCCCATAATGTGTTTAATCATTGATTTGACTCCAACATCTTGATATATTCTCAGGCTGCACAAATAACAGAGTTACAGTTGTGTAGTTTGTGTTTCATTGAGGTATGTTGTGTTGTTTCATTTGTTTCCTGTGATTGATAGAAGGGCAGATGATCTAATCTTAATCTTAATCTTAATCTTAATCTTAATTTTAATCTTAATCAGTGATGTGTAGGGATGTCACGATTACAAATTTTCTTGGTACGATTATTGTCAGAGAAATAATCACAGTATTACGATTATCACGATTATTATGCATTAATTAATTTCACAACACTATGAATGTGTAAAATCAAATATAGTCAAAATATAATTACATTACTCATTGTTTACACAAAATATTTCAAGTATCTATTAATATATAACCAATTATCAATCCCCCAGGGGAAATGCTTGAAATATTCAGGTCATAAATTGTCGTCTATACCAAATGTTTACGTTTATTTTAATCATTTTTTGTTTTATTTATTGTTTTTTTTTTATACAAATGACACACTAACATTTAAATTCCTACGGATTCAATGTTACGTTAAATGGACCAGTATCTGTGCATTCACCTTTATTTTTGCGCACATCTGTCGATATGGTTCCGACATAATCTTTTTTGGAAAGTAACGGTATTTAGGAATCTTTACGATTAATTAATTGTGGCGTTTGATACCACGATTAATTGTGAAAACAAGTAATCGTGACATCCCTAGTGCCATGTGTTAGCCATGATGCAGGTGTGCTAACGGTGAGCAGCAGGATGACAGCTTCATCCACCAGTATGGTTTACATTTATATAGCGCCTTTCTATCGATACCCGATACACAAAGCATGTACAGTTACCATTATTCATTCATACTACATTCACTCCTGGTGGTGGTGAGCTACGTGTGTAGCCACAGCTGACCTGGGGCAGACTGACGGAAGCGTGGCTATCAATGTGCGCCTCTGACCACCACCATGATCATTTATACACATTCACACGTGTAAGTACTGTATACAGAAGGTCTGCATAAAGCTGAACAGAGGAAGAGGTTTCATTTTTGTGGAGGAGCAACAACTTAAGAGGAGGAGGCTTTAGTGCCACTCCCTGTGGTGTGGCCTGTGAACGTAAATCTTCCTGATCACTTCTTTTGTTTTATAATTTATAGATGCTGAAACATTTTGCTTTGGTCTCAGTGAGGGTCGACAGTTGAAAGATTTAATCTTTAGTTTTATATATTGCCTTAAAATAAGCTCTTCAAAAGCAAAAGCCATCTTACACTGAATCTCTGATAAACAATAGCGATATAGGAATATAATAAACTTAAATACTGTGCCATGGTGCGTTGAATCAGACAGTTGCTGGTAACTAATATGAATGAAAACAGGATGTAGTCGTGGTTTCAACAGGAAATTGATTTGTTTCCTATTTCAACACACCTCGACCCCCTCTCTTGAAATCTGTTGAAATGAAGCTGGGCTCACTGATGCTCAGAATTTCTGATCATGATTTTGTTTATTCGGATAATTTTAGATTTTCAGCTGATATTTCAGCCATGCTTTTTGGTGTCATTATCAGTCTGCTGGCCTGTTCATCACATCAAGTCAAAGGACCATCAGAACATTTTGTACAACTTCATATTTATGAGTGGAGCTTACTGAAGCTTACTTATTTCTAACACAGTTGTCTTGTTAAGCTCTGATAGGAATCAAGCATCATCAATGACAGGTCCAAGTCTGATATCTAGATGTTGAGAATCTCTCCTCTGTTCCTCTGTGTTCCACAGTGACCAGATGAAGCTGGACTGAAGACTACAAGCTGAAGCCACCGCTGCTCCAATGAGTATGAAGATGTGTGTGTGTGTCTGTTACCATGTCTGAAAACATTAATGAGAGAGTGTCCATGTTTAAGGTGAAGTAGAGTGAGGATGAGTGAAATGTGATGTGATGTGTCCACCATGTCTGAGGAGGACATGATTAACTGCACCATCAGCCATGAGGTCCACCAGTACGTCTTCTCCTGTGTCTACATCCTGGTGTTACTGGTGAGTAACAAACAGTTGAGCTCTGTGAATACATTATAAATGTGCAGAGCAAATGGGAACATTCTTGTAAAAAGGGAAAGGGGTTGTTTAAGGTCACTGTGACACAGGAAACAGTCATATCTCAACTTTAGAAAGCCTTCCTCCTTCCCCTCCTCCTCCTTCCCCTCCCCCTCATCCTCCTCCTCCTCCTCCTCCTCCTCCTCCTCCTCCTCCTCCTCCCCCTTCTCCTCCTCCCTGAAAGCATAATATTACAGCAGTGCTGTTTGTTGGTATTTTAGTTTGAAATATCAAACATTAACTAAAGTTATCAACAGAGTGCCGAACATGTCTGTGTTGTTGTGGAGTGAACATGACAGTCAGAGGGTGAAAGTGAAGGCAGCAGTGATCGTGCTTGTTTAACTAAAGCTGTCAAATGGGTGCAGTAGAATAGACAGAGCAAGATTTGTCTGTGAAATGTAGGAGTGAAGTATAAAGTACTGAATGACCTTTGATCCCAAATCAGCCTTTGTGTAACTTACAGTACCTACAGTAGTCAGCTTTTTAGCACTGCTACCTTTACTCTAGCTCTAGCCTTTAGTCTACCTTTAGCTGTGGGTCTAATGATGCACTTTTTGTTGGACAAATGTCACAGTTCTTCATCTCACACTCTGCACACAGTTTCAGTGTGGGGTCCAGCTGTAAGAAGCCATAGCTTTGGTCTGATCAGGACAGGAGGCTTTGTCTTGGGTGCAGCGTTTGTGGGTTCGATTCCAACATGTGGCTCTTTGCTCCTTGCAGTTGCTCTCCCTCTCCGCTGACTTTCATGTCTCTTTCTCCACCGTCCCATCCCTCCCCCCAGTAACTTAAAAAACATTGATACTGTAGGGATAAAACTACCTGTAGAAAACAAAGAGAGCGTTTTAAAACTCAACTATTACTATTACATCTAAGAATATTCACAGAAACAGATGAAAGACTTATTGAAAGGTAGCGACAGAACATGTTAATATTCAGTAAACTAACCAGCATAATGCTGAAATGTCAGAAAAATATAAAAATGTGAGGTGATTTTGAATGACAGTGGCTGCTGACTGGTTAGTTGCCTACATTGTTATTAACCAACAGACTGACAGTGACGAGTGATCACATGCTGATCTGCTCTCACTCCTTCACTGGAGCTGAACCTCCAGGTACTTCCCACCTTCTCAATCAAATGCTCATACAGTATCTCTTGTTAATGCAGCCTCTGGGAGGCCACACTGGAAGTCCACACTCAGTGAGAACACGTTCACTGAAATATTGCTCCTCCCAACATACTGTATTGATAGGGACGTGTCCTACAGTCTGTGTACAAACCTCTGTGTCCTTGGTGACGAGTGATATGGAAGAAAAGTGCCTGGAACAGAATATGACATAAATGACAATAAATGATCTTCTTGATTGTAGGTTGGCGTTCCCTCCAACTTGTACTCTCTGTACCACGCTGCTGCACAGCTGAAGCAGAAGAATGAGCTGGGAGTTTATTTAATCAACCTCACTGTGTCTGATCTCTTATATCTGGCCTCGTTGCCGATGTGGCTCCAGTATATCTTCCAGGTAAACACAAAGCATATGTTTGGTTTTCCAAATGTACCACAACCACTGGAAAGCTTTTTAGAATCATGTTAAATGAACCTTTCATGGTTTAAAGAGGTGTTTTTGAAGGCAAAGAGATGCAGGTGTTCCTAATAAATTGCTTTGTGTTGTTGTTTCAGGATGATGATTGGCGTCACAGGGAATGGTTGTGTAAGCTGTGTGGCTTCCTGCTCTACGAGAACATCTACATCAGCATCGGTTTCCTGTGCTGCATCAGTCTGGACCGCTACCTTGCTGTGGTCCATCCTTTACGGTAATGAAACTACAACACACAAAACACAAGTGTGCACGTCACACACGCCATTAATCTAACACCAAATACTTCCGTTGTTGATCTCCATGTGTGCAGGTTCAGCTCTCTCCGCTCTATGAGCGCAGCGTGGCTGGTTAGCGCCATCATCTGGCTGAAGGAGATCGCGGTAGGCGTGGTTTTCTTCCGCCACAAAGAACTGAGCAAAAATCGCAAGAACCAATCAGTGTGCTTCGAGCACTACCCCATGCAGCAGTGGGAGCGTCCAATCAACTACTACCGCTTCACGATTGGCTTCATGTTCCCACTAGCCATTCTGTCGGTAGGACAACGTGTATTTTTTATCACATTTTGTTGTTTTGTGATCACATTTGGTTAACTTTTGACATTTTGCCCCCCCACCCCCTGCACTCCCACAGTGACCTTTCTATTTGGGAAATGTGTGAATCTGTGAAATTAGCAACGTTGTAGGAATTAGCTCAATCAAACTCAATACAATTCCATTCATTCTGTATTTGTCATCAGCATCTGGCTCTTCACACTGCAGTCCACCCACACAAGTGTTTTCTCTGATGTTCCTGCAGTGGTCAGACAGTGGAGCCTAGAGTTAAAGGGATAGTTCAGCATTTGGCGAATTGGACCATTTCCATAATCCCCATAGTCATAGCAGTAGGTTTGTTACCTACCTTAGCTGCTCAGAACTACGCTACGGAGGCTCATGGGATGGAGTTTCCCTCATCAAACTCATCAAATACACAATCCAACAACTCCAAAACGCTCTGGTGGACAAGTTGTGAGCTGCACATTCACCACGCTATGAGATAATAACAGAACGTTATGAGACTGAGTTGTTTTAAAGGTAAATACAGAGTCTGCTTGCTGAAAAACTGTCCCTAAAGGCAACATGCATCAGCGCTTTTGCATGCATTTACCTCTAAAACAACTCTGTCTGGTAACGTTCTGTTATTATCTCATAGCGTGGTGAATGTGCAGGTTACAACTTGTCCACCAGAGCGTTGTGGAGTTGTTGGATTGTGTAGTATTTGATGAGTTTGTTGAGGAAAATCAAGAAATCCCATTAGCCTCCGTAGCGTAGCTCTGATCAGCTCATGGCTCTGCTCCGCCGTTCTAAAAATTGCTTGCACCAACAAATAAAGGTAATGAACCTACTGCTATGACTATAGCGATTATGGCAATGGGCCAATTTGCCAAAATGTTGAACTATCCCTTTAAGGGTGACATGGTGTTCAGCCACAGTGTTACCTGCTTCTACAAAGTCTAACAACGTGTAAGATAATGAGAAAGATAATGTGTCATTCAAATATTTTCACCTCGTCAGGGTTTGACTGGGCCTGACGAGGTGAAATTATCACCTTCTCTTTCCATTAATAGGGCATGGCAACTCAGCCTGTAGAGATGTGTGATATCACAGGATGGCAAACATGGCTCCAACCCACTTTAACCTGACTAGAGGTGCCAGAGTTGCTGAAAACACTTTTACTTTTAATATTTTAGTGAGACAGGAGGCACATTGTAATTGTAAACTTTGATGTCTAAGGTGGCCAACGCACTGCAACATGGAAATGTTTCAATTTGCTCAGTGTGTGCTAAGAATACGAATATGTACAATCCTCAGTTTGTACAGCAGTTGTCAAGTGAGACAGAGACATAGAGACACAGGGGAGGCACTATGTAGTATTAGTATTCTTAACCATGATGGTGATGGATATTTTTCTGTCCAGATCAGCTACCTGTGTGTCCTTCGCGCCGTGGGTCGGAGTGCTGGGACACAGCCAGTTCAGAAGATAAGGATAAGACAATTAGTCAGCAGCACCATTCTCATCTTCCTCGTCTGTTTCTCGCCATACCACGTCTTCTTGTTAGTACGCACCCTGCTGGAGCGAGACTGCAACTTTATTGCAGGTACTGTTTCATATCAGCAAGTATTCCAGTACGTGACGATGAACATGTATCTTAAAAGAATAGTTCACCCAAAATTCAAATTGCACTCATTATCTCCTCACCCTCATGTGGACTAAGGGCTGGGAGAAGTTTCAGAGTCCTCCGTGGCTTCTCTGAGTTACAGGGGGTCTCGGCGTAGCAGTGCATGTCCATATAACGGTTGCAAATGGATACCAACTGTCTTCGTAACAAAAAGACACACCAGAAAACATCCAAATACCTCCATGCTGCTCGTATGTAATGTCCGTCTTGTATTGAAGCCCCGAAATTGCAAATTTGTTCCGAAAAAAAAAAAAAGGTCTATATTTCAAGCTTGTTTGTAACGGAAGCTCCTCCGTCCAAATCTCGCAAGATTTAATATCAACCGTTATATGGACATGCACTGCTGCGCCGAGACCCCCTGTAACTCAGAGAAGCCACGGAGGACTCTGAAACTTCTCCCAGCCCTTAGTCCACATGAGGGGGAGGAGATAATGAGTGAAATTTGAAATTTTGAGTGAACTATTCCTTTAATCACATGACCTGTGTTCTTGTTTCCTAGGAGTGTTTAACTACTACCACCTGTCGCTGCTGCTGACCTCCTTAAACTGCGTGGCGGACCCGGCTCTCTACTGCTTCGTCAGTGAAAGCGCCCGCCACAGTCTCAACAGACTCATTTTTCGTCCCTTCGCCAGGATACTCTGTTGCTGCTGTCGCCGGGGCAACGTGAGTCCGGCCAACCCGGGCACAGATTCCCACGAGGTGGCCGTTGACGAGTACAACGGTCACCCGACCGTAACGCTGCTCACACACACCAGCACGCTCAGCAACATAAGAACAGACCCTTCCTGCAAAAACACACATCTAATAACACACACTGATGAAAAAACTATAATGCCCTTAATCAACACTGACGGAAAGTCCAGTTGTGTCTTAGCCATGGAGGAGCAGAGCCAAAATATAGAGCGGACTGAGGAGACGGACAAAAGCATCAACTGAAAGGACACAGATACCAGATATCAGAAGCAGTGGGATTCAATGGAAAAGATCGACTCCTTTAATATATCCTGGTCTGAGAATCACATGACTACAGGTCACATGACCAGGATCTTCAAATACGTTTGAACATGCACCACCTGGGGTCATCTTGATGTCAGCAGGCATCTACTGTACCACTGGAGAAGCAGCGGTTGGAACGTTCATACAGTGTTGAATTGATAAAAAAATAAATGTTGGAAAGACATTTATTTATACAGTTGCTTGTTGTTATTATTGATCTCTAAAGTAAAGTCTGTTTGTTATTATTAGTCACATTTCTTTTTTGAAAAGGTTGATATGTTGTACCATTGTTCTTCCAGATGACAGCCATGTTGACATGCAACAGACAGCATTCAGACCCTTTCACCCTCTGTAGGTCTGATTTTGAATGGATGAAATGACAGTTGACTATATATGGTCAGGGGTTCAGCTAAAACCTGTGGTGTGTCTCAAATCGCACACTTCTCTTAGTGCACTGCTTTACAGTACACTGTAAGGCAGGGTAGTACCATCTCAAATCAAACACTGCTGCTGCGCACTGACCGGAAATGACTCGACAGCTTTTTCTTCTATTTTTTAAATTCTGATTGCAACCGGCCGTTGTAACCCTATCGCCAACACCTGACAGCGCTTTTTGCCGATCAAAACGAGCTACTAAGTTGTGTTTTATCGTGTTAGTGTTGTTGTTGTGCTGTTATGAGTGTTTTTTAAAGACAAGACGGGGCGGCAGTGGCTCAGGTGGTAGAGCGGGTCGTCCAATGATCAGAGGGTTGGCGGTTCGAATCCCGCTCTGTACAAGGTTGCTGCCGTAGTGTCCTTGGGCAAGACACCTTACCCACCTTGCTCCTGATCGGTCGTGGTTCGCGCCTTGCATGGCAGCTTCCGCCATCAGTGTGAATGTGATGTACTGTAAAGCGCTTTGGGTATCGTTCAGATGGAAAAGCGCTATATAAATACAGACCATTTACCATTTACATTTACGCCGGTGTATCAGCTCCGTCGCTGCTGAAAGCAACCGCTGCCGTTTGAAAAGTAGTGACGTGCTTCCGCTACGTCACTAAGATGGCGGCCGTTAAGTGTGGAAAGTGTCCATCGATCCACACTCAATTTTCTGGCCGTTTGAGGGCACCAATGTAGTGCACATAGCGCACTACATTTTCGCACACTGCTCAGTGTGAACGCACTTCTGTACTCAAAATATCAAGTGTAAGTGCAGAAGTGCGCGATTTGGGACACACCACTGGACTTAAACCATACACCATCTACTCGTCTGTGGAGAGACGTGGAGATAACAGATCACAGACACTTTGAATCTTTAATCCATCTGTTTTTGAGTTGAGATGATCTGCTGGGAAGAAGCGGAGCAACTACCCAGGGCAGTCCAGGCTCTCATTTATGAAACAGTTCAGCATCATAATAAAAGTGTACTTGCCCCAAAAACCCTAAATTGCCAAAAAACATTAAGATTTATAAAACCCTGCGTAAGCACACCTGTTACCAAACTTATTTATAAATCACAAATCATATCCCAACCTGTACACGCTCTTTAAAGGGATATTTCAACATTTTTGCAAATTTGCCTATTGCCATAATCCCTATAGTTTTAGGAGTAGGTTCATTACCTTTAATTGACCCCTCGCCAACCCCTCCCACAAACGGCTATTGTCCAATCCTACGTTAGCAACCGTAACTATAGGCCTGGCAAGCTTTCGGCAGCGAGTCATTACGTTTGCTTTTGTGGACACATTTTGAGACTAGGACGAAAAACATTTGTTTGTAGAGAAGGATGCTGCTGCTGCTATGGCGGTGGTGGCGGCGGCGGCAGCAGCAATATAGAGATGTTCAGATACGAGCGGACTTTTTTTTCGACTTGAGCAAGTGTATGTGTAATATGGGGATAACCATATGTTCACCTCCGAAATGACAGCTGTACTTTTAGGGCTTTTACCTGGGCTTTTAGGCGAGGGATCCTCCAGGCAGGGACTGCTTTCACTGACTGATACAGCGGTGGGAGAAAACAAAACAGCAACGAAAGCTGTATGTGGTTCACAATCGCCCAAAAACTTGCAGTTTGACAACCAGTGAGATGACCTAAGTCTTCGTGGGTCGATAGACGGTAAAATTACCGGTCCTTACTGCTGCTCTGTGCATTGTCCAGTCGTGTCGTTGAACAGATGTTTTATCCTCCTGCGCGAGTCACGTCACTGAAAACTATGAATGATCTTAGTGACTTCTTCTCTCTATTATCTCAGAACAGTTGCTGATATTTCCTTTGAAATCGATACCAAATACTGCCAGGAGCATGGCTGGGAGTGAAAGCTTGCCCGGCGTAGCAACAGTAACCAAGGGGGCGGGGCTTACGCGAAGGGTCAATTGTCGGTGCAAGCTGTTTTTAGATCAGTGTGGCAGAGACGTGAGCTCTGCACGGTATTTCCATGTTTCCTTCATCAACTAAATACACAATCCAACAACTCCAAAACACTCTCATGGACGTTATGAGACAGAGTTGTTTTCGAGGCAAATGCGTAGCCGGAACTACTTTCCAGACACGGCTGCTGGGCGGCGTGACTTCACAAGCGCAAGTAGTTCTGAGTATTTGCTTCATGTGTCGTAATGTTACATAATTATACATTATTATCTCATAGCGTGGTGAATGTGCAGGTCACAACTTGTCCACTAGAGTGTTTTGGAGTTGTTGAGTTGTGTAGTTTGTTGTTGTTGTAGTTTGATGAGGGAAACATAGAAATACAGTGCAGCCCTGCTGATCTAAAAACAGCTTGCACCGACAATTAAAGGTAATAAACCTACTTCTAAGACTATAGGGATTATGGCAATAGGTGAATTTGCCAAAATGTTGAAATACCTCTTTAACCATAGATGGTCAATGCAAACCACTGGATTGAATGCTGTCTGCATATAAATGATCCTGGCATGCTATTGTTCTGCCGTTGTTGGGAATAAGAGATAGAAACCCTTATCGAAGAGGTGGACGCCCAAAACAACATGCCATTTTGGAGGCAACAGCAGCAGAATCACTAAGAAGAGGAAGCAGAGCGAGTGGTAACATGTTGCTGCGGCTGTCAACGGGATCAGTGGCACAGTATCTAAAGGTGCCATGCAGCATTACTCATGGGGCTGACTGCAGGAGTTACACATTTACAGCAATGAGACCGATCGATAACACCTCGAATAATTTTCAGAATCAATAACCCTTACTTTCTTAGATAGATAGATAGATAGATAGATAGATAGATAGATAGATAGATAGATAGATAGATAGATAGATAGATAGATAGATAGATAGATAGATAGATAGATAGATAGATAGATAGATAGATAGATAGATAGATAGATACTCGGCTGAAGAGCAATTTAAGTTTGACTGGTAATGAGAAAATAGAGTGTAATGACTGTGGGGAAGATTGATGGTTTTATTTCCAGACTTTGAGATTTAATTGACATTTGATTATATGCTCACAGTATCAGGACAATATTGAGTTGTTTACACCATGTTAGGACTTGTGATGGAAAATGACAATACC
This sequence comes from Trachurus japonicus, assembly GCF_045865225.1. Lineage (NCBI taxonomy): Eukaryota > Metazoa > Chordata > Actinopteri > Carangiformes > Carangidae > Trachurus > Trachurus japonicus. Next base: position 18,251,369 of record NC_140928.1, on the reverse strand, counting down.
AGTTTTATAAATGTATTTCATTTGGCTTGTATCAACTGAAGTACTGTTTATTAACTTAAATAATCATACAAAACACTTGATCAACTAATTTATATGAACTACAAGATTAGAATTAAATGTGACACCAGTCAAATGAGTTTCAAGGATAATAAAAGAGAACATTGTTCAGTAAATTTGTTTGTCACAAGTCATTTCCAACACGTGCAGTCCTTCCCACCACGCACAAAATTAACAGTCACATTAAAACACATGGGAAATTGAATGTGTGAAGGACACAGCCAGTGGTGCCTCTACAAAATTAATTAAAAAGGAGAAGATGCTGACTAATTCTTGATACTGGGTATTTAGTGATCGGCAAGAATGTCAGTTTTAGCAATTACAGATTGATCTACAACAATGTACAATGTTCAAAAGGTAATGTAGTGTGGTCACCTTCTTAATCTGAATACTTCCATAATGCATTTTTTTCTCTCTTGCTAGAAGAAATTGAGAATGTGTATAATGATTTAGTCTTTTTCTGTGGTCTGTACTGTAGGTGACAGGGTCAGACTGGTATGCACGTGTTAGGGGATGTATAGTGTGTTCGGCTCAAATTGGCACCTGCTCATGAAAACGATGATGAGAGATTGGGTTGCAGGTGCTGGGAAAGAATGTGCAGAGAGCCGGCACATGGCGAAGCAGACACCTGGACACGACAAAGAAAAGACAGAAAACTGGACAGATGGACAGACAGACATCAAGGGAGATTGTCAGGTCTGAGCCACAATGGTTAATAGACATGAATAGCGGTGTTGGGCTAGCCGTAGCTTTGCACCATAACAATGCGGTAAACCTGGAATGATCTAAAATGACTCTATTTGATGGTGGTGGTGATGATGATAATAATCTAATGAAAAACTTAAATGACACTTACTGTACACCTCAAATGTATGATTGAATAAAGGAATCTATTAATACTTGATGATATATAAGTGAAAAGAAAAGAAAAGAGATCAAATGGCTGAAAAATAAAGTTGCAATGAAAAATAAGAACAGGACAGAAATCTAACCACCAGTCTCTACAGTGTTTTGTTGAGTGTAATGTATTGTCTTCAGCATGGTTCTTAGCATTACGGCAAGATGATGCAACTTTTTCTGAACAGCCAGTGTGATCAGTACTTGACAAATAAAGGGGACAATGGCAAATGTGAGAAGTCTGACAGCGCATCAGCAGCACAGATACTAAACAGGCAGAAGGCATGCAGCAAATGGACCCAGTGATATCTGATATCGCACAACAATGTCCACCGTCATTTGCTACTAACAGGGCACAGTCTGGGCAAACCCACCTAGTCAAGGCTACAAGGCTGTAGCAGAATGGTGCTGGGTGAGGTTGGGGCTGTAGGCGTGAAAACAGCTTTCTTGTTAGTTGATATTTTACAAGCCTTGGGATGAGTTACACTTCCTGTAGTAGCAGTGAATGCAGATGGGTGTGCAAACATGTGGCTATAACAAGGTCATTCTGTGGTAAAGGGCGGGTTCACACCTAAAGGTCCGTTATCTGATCCGGTCCGTACTGTATATTTAGCTCATATTTCCTTTGAATGTACAAATAATGTAAAAAATAATATTTGATATTGTGTATTTTGTGTACATTTAATGCTAGCTTAAAGCTGAGATCATCATACCAATACAGCATGAGATTTATGTGACAGGTTGTCATTTCCTCAACAGTCATGGAGGTGGTGATGTAAAAATGACAATCCCAGTGTTATAAATGTATTTCATTTGGCTTGTATCAACTGAAGTACTGTTTATTAACTTAAATAATCATACAAAACACTTGATCAACTTATTTATATGAATTACAAGATGAGAATTAAATGCAACACCTTCTGTTCTTTTCCACAAAGTGATCCAAATCGTACAGAGAAAGGATCAAATCAGATCCAGTCAAATGAGTTTCAAGGATAATAAAAGAGAACATTGTTCAGTAAATTTGTTCGTCACAAGTCATTTCCAACACGTGCAGTCCTTTCCACCACGCACAAAATTAACAGTCACATTAAAAATATTTTGTAGTTTTGAAAATTATGCAGCTGAAATTTCAAAAAAGTTTTGAAAACATAATGGGTTATGTCATAATTTTGTTTTTTGTGGTGTGATGGAAATTATGCTTACCACTTACAAATAGACTAAGATGTCAAAAATCATATATTATCTAGATAATTTTATCACGACAGCTATCAGAATGTGTTTCTATATAATGGAAAAGTAAAACATCAAGACCAAAATTGCACATAGTAGTTGAAAAATGACCCTTAGGCGAGTAAAACGACTTCCTCGCATCATGGGGCATCATCGGCTTATTTTCATGTTGGTGCCGAATTTTATATCAGCAGACTTTAACGTGGCACGCTTATGAACAGCAGGAAATAATGTATCGATACATGCATTCAGCTTAAGACGCTCTGCAATCAGTCAGTCACAGAGGACGACAGGCAGTAATGAGAGCATACCACAACTGTTTTCATTTTGCCATACGAGCGGGACCAGTCACCAGTGGACAATAATACCTTCACCATCACAAACATGTAAAAATAAAATAGTTGGTTCATCATAACAGCAGCTCTTGTTCACAGAATCCATGCTTCTCCTTGAGTGAACGAATGAAATGACGGGGTTCACGCCAGAAGACAAGCTCTGCTCTTGCTGCTTCTGTACTATAAATAGATAAATATCAGGAAAGTCATCTCCAGTGTGTGCTACTATTTGTACACATGTGGCATGGTATCATTTTTGTCATATTTTACAGACATAGTAAATATAATTTGTAAAATGGATCTAAAATTATGGTTGAACTTTCAGTTGTAACTGGACCATAACATGATCAGAACATACTGATATGTGCCAATTACATATTTTCACTTATCAATATGACACTATTATGGTAGTTTTTCTAAAAGTTTGAAAGTATCTGCTGCAAGGGAAGGAGATGCAAGGCAAGGCAATTTTATTTGTATAGCCCATTTTTACAAACAGTTTGTCTCAAAGGGCTTTACATGGCATCACAACAACATCCTCTGTCCTTAGACCCTCACATCCACTGAGGAAAAACTCCATGGAAAACCCTTTTAGCAGGGGAAAATTGGAGAAACCTCAGGGTGAGCAACAGAGGAGGGATCCCTCACCCAGGACGGACAGACGTGCAATAGCTGTTGTTACATACAAGAAAACAGTTTATAGTTTGTGACACAGAATGTGGGAAACATGGAAATGTTTCCCACATTCTGTGTCACAAACGATGCAGGCGGCGGCTGGTGCAGAGAGATGGAGCTCCGGTGGATCTGCGGAAACACAGAGAGAAGCTGCTAATGTTTGTGTGTGTGTGTGTGCATGACGGTTCACAGTGTGGTTTGAGTAGGGCTCGACAGACACAAGCAGCGTCGAGCAGGAAGTCTGTGATGCAGCAGACTGATTATTCAGACCTTCCTGACTGTATATACGTCAACTGACGCCATGAAGTGGTCTGAGTGACTTCAGGCGATAACGTCTACGCATTTGTCTACACATCCCACTCTCTATGTATCCACTCTGCAGGACACACTGTTAGCCTTCCCACCTTTCCTGTGGTGAGGTCACGCTATCTTGCCACGGTTTCAGTCAGAGAGAGAGAGAGAGAGAGATAAAGAGGATGACATACTTAAGGTCAAATGGCACATGCTACATCAGCTGAGTCACAGACTACATCTTTTATTTTGGCTGTCACACAGGTCCCAGCCTTGGTTGTTATGGATGCCCTTTCTCCTCCCTCCCTCTCTCCTGCCCTCTCTGCTCTGTGTGTCTTATGTTTAGTTCGTATGATGATGTCTCTTTTAGTTATAATGTTACATAAGTGGCCACTACTTTATTTGCTATAATCTCAGTGAATCTCAGTGTATTGGAAGTGCTCCTCCATGTCCCTGCAGTTTCTGAGCAAGGCAGGCATGTTTATTTGTACAGCTCATTCTTTTACAAACAGTTTACACTTTACACAGCATCATAACAACATCCTTGACCTTAGACACAAGAAAAAAAGAGAAGAAAAGGAGCTAATTTAGTAACATGCAGCTGTGAACACCTTCTAGAACCTGTTAGCACAAGGCAAAACTGAAAGTCAGTCAATGGAGATTTTAGGGCTCCACTCTTGCATTCCAGCACAGAAAAAGAAAGTTGGTCAAACTGAACCAAATTGTGAGCTGCATCCAGTCAGAATCTTAAGCCTGGCTGCGTTCACTCAGGTCACAGACCCCTCCAGCTGGACAATATGGAAAAAAGAACTGGCCCACTGTTGCCAAGCCAAGGAATGCAGTGGTTGCCATCTCGAGGCAAACCTTTTCTTGGCTGCAGTGAGAGCAGCCTATAGAGCCCATTTCCGTTGCAGGGACAATTCTAAATAGAGGTAGGAAGGAGAGAAGTGGAGTCATGCCTGAATCTGTCTGTGCTATTTGGAGTGGTCAATAGACTTAGGCATTATATACAGTATCACCTTCATGAGCCAGGGATCTGTACTGAGTTACAGCTGCTCCTTTGGACAGGAGAAGGATTTGGAAGTTGGCATCCTGACAGATCAAATTATTGGTTCACACATACAATAGAAGGAAATTAGGAAACCTGGCTCAAAGTAGTCAACATCAACCATTGTGTAGCAGGTTTAATGCTGATGTGATCAACGTTTTGTAGGTAGCACGCATCATGTCAGAGGAGCTGTCCTGTGGAAACAGTGGCTTTTTGAATCGACTTTGTCAGTCTTACTGTAATGCTGAAGCTGTTTCATTTTTTGATTACATTACATATAAAATGCTTTTTTTTTTTTTTTTTACATATTAAAGGGACAACGAGGAGTTTCTATTCGGTTATAAAAAAGTCTCACGTTAATGTGGATGAATCTCCGCTACCCACACTTGTTAATGGCTCCATTTTCGATAAATATATCGTTCTGTCTCTATCGTTATTTTGTTATTTTTAGTGATGGCGGAAATGGCGAGTCATGAGAATAACGCCGCCAAATCGCAGTTTATGGTCGGAACTACGACGGTATGTGAACCTCTTTGAACCTCTGACTTTGATTATTGATGAATGAAAACATGAGTCCGTATTGCGCCGGTCAAAGAATTTTACGGTGCGCGGAGGCTCATAAATGTAGTGTGAAAACGCTTCGCTTTTCTAAAACTCCTCGTTGTCCCTTTAAACTATGTTTAACTACTTTAACCTTCCGTCACATTACTGTTGATTATTGTTTTGAAATGCTTTGCCTGAGCTTCTGGGGGTTTCTGCTTCTAACAGCTGTTCTGTCTCTGTGATTCAGTTCTCTGTGAAGTGATATTGTTGGCTAGATGTGAGTTGTTTGTGTTTATTGGTACTAGGAGATAAATAATTACATTTGTCAGGTGAAAATGAAAACAACTGAGAGAAAACAAAGATGTTCTTTGTGTACAATAGTATTTATTTTTGTAACAGCATCCTTCCTCTGGAGGTACGTATGAAGTAATATGTGTGTACCCAAAGTATGCAAACAGTGTGGACATGAGGACACAGTCTCTCTCTCTGTGTGTGTGTGTGTGTGTGTGTGTGTGTGTGTGTTCTGATGGAGGGGGAAAACTCATGTGTGTGTGTTTGTATTAATCTTGGCAATATCTGCAGCTCCTGGCTGCTGCTGTCATCCAGCAGGAAGTTGCATTAAACTTGGGCAATATAAAGGTCAAAGGTAACTTCTCAGAAGGAGATGAAGGGAGATGAGAAAGACAGTGAGATAAAAACGGAAGCAGAGACACAGTTTGTTGACACTGGCTTTTATTTTTTGGCTTAACATCATTAAATATTTACTATATTCTTTTTCTACTAACTGTCACTTTATTTTGTTAGTGGGGTTTGTCTCCAGTGTGAAATCCTATAACCCAGCAGAACAATCAAAGCAATAAAACAGCAAAGATATCAACTTGGCTTATTTAAGAGCAAATCCAAAAACATCATCATTATACATGTTCTCAATTCACAATGATAAAATTAAGCAGACACAAAAAAAGAATAATAAGATAATATGGAAAAGCAATAATTCAGTCTAGAAGATACAAGAGCATGGAGAACAACCTCAGCATAACAGAGGGATGAGCCAGATGAAAAAAAAAAGCTCTTGAATCAGGTTGAATCATCAGGTTCTTTTTTTATTAAGGTGCTCTCAGTGATTATACATCCATCAATATTCAGGCATAGATCTGTGCTTAGTTAGTAAGCTTCCTGTAATAACTAGCAAGTCAGTCTTTGCAGCATTTAGTATAAGAAAGTTATGATGCATCCAAAGTTTGATATGACATGCATATGGGTTCATTTGTCAATCATGCACCTAAACCAGGAGGGGGCTGTTAAAAGCAGCAAAGTGTATACAGACAAGAAAACGGTTTATTACACAGAATATGGAAAAACATGTAAATGGTTAAGAAGAGCTGATGAAGTCAGCTTCTGGTGGGCAGGGAAGCAGGGAGAGCAGGCCAGCTTAATGGGAGTAATAGATGGTAGACTGGTTAGTTATCTTCAGTTCTCCCTTATTTAACATTGTCCTTGCCACACTATCATGAATGGATGAAGCACTTGCGGTTGGCCTATCATCCAATAGCACCACAGATACTGAGTGAATGTAGGAGAAACACAGCAGGGCCGTGGGCGGGGTGGAGGTCACAGTCTGCTTCAACTGCTTTAGGAATTAAGTGTCTGTTTCGCGTTTGCATAGTTCCCTGTCAGATTTATGTGTATCAGAGTATCAAAATCACACATTAAAAATGATATATTACACTTGTTTTAAGTTGCATTCAAGTTGTTACGTCTGGAATGTCTTCATATGCATCCCAAAGGACCTCCACATCTTCAAAGATTTGTTTTTATCTGAATTCACAGGAAGCTCATGCACACGCAGTCAGTTAACTATTTTGCAGACTTGCATTTGCACAACAAAAGAGACAAGGCCAAGACTGCATACTATGTACTGTAGTCGTATGTTGTTGTGACAACGATGCTTTGTGTTAAAATCCGACTCCCCGAACAGAATTCTAGGTACCTCTTAGCAAGACATTCATGTGCAGTTAACTATCTGCAGACCTCTGTTTCTATTGTGTTGTCTTCAAGGACAAAATGTGTTGTTGAGACCTCAGTTTGGTAACTCAGTTGAATAAGGTAACAGAGTGGATGCAAGTAACTGGCAGCTTCCTCTTCTCCTTTTCTCTTGAGTTACCTCTTGACCTTAGTGCGGTTTGTGTTTTATTTATCCTTTTCTACCTACCAACCTTATCATCTTTGTCTCTTCTCATAATAGTGTTTTTGGCATATTTTGCAATTTTGTCTACTCATTTCTATGATTATTTATTCATTTATTTGCTTTCTGTCGGAGCAAATTTTCAGGCGTCATTTGGATAAACTGACCACATACAGTACATAAGGTACTAATGCAGCATGTAGAATCCAGCCGTTTTATTGTTGCCACCAGGTAGGTTGGTCTGTTGTAAAAAACTACTTGTGCGCATGTGCTGGTGAAACGAGCGCATGGCGTCTCTGCGACTTCCTATTTGTGTCCATTAGTCTGACCTCTCAGACATAAGTAACGCTAATCCTCCTCTGATGAAGCTGATGAGGCAAAATGTCTGGACATCCACCTCCAAGAACTTTTCTTTTCTTTTGAATTTTTCTTCTAGAAAGTGATGATTGAGGACTCTCTTAGTATAAACTAATTCACAGCTTCTCAGTTGCCCTTGTTTTTAACCTTTTTTTGTTTGCTCCCTTTTGGAGCTTTAGTGGAGGGTCACAAAACAAGTTTAAAAATGGCAACAAACTCTTGATGATCCACTGGTCCAACGAGGTGTCCCTCCTCTTCAAGACTCCTGCAGATGGAAACTACAGAGGTTACTCAACAGAAAATCTCTAAAAACAAGGTGAACTCAGATTCAAACAAAGGCAACCTCTCCTCCATCTTGGGAGCCATGCATGCACTCTTGACTCTGAATTCTGCATATGCCAATGTGACTGTCTTTTTGGAAATATTGACTCTACTAATTGAACTCATTTTAATGTCAGGCTACTGGAGCTGGGACCAACAAAGCTCTCTACTGTCTCTGTTTTTTGCTGTTTGTACATGTTTTGCCCTGAACTTGGGCCCAGGCAGTGACTATGTTTGACCAGTAGATGGAGTTGCTTTAACACTAATATGTTAAAGCAACTCCCCATTTCTCTGCCAGCAACAACAGAGTCCCTTTCACCTAGAAAGATCCATCCACATTTTTGTATTGAATTTTTTTTTTTTTTTTTTTTTTACATATATCTTTTATTTCCACTTTATTTTTCTTAAAGCAGATATCAGTGGAATGTTTTTGTTAATATAAGTCCTAAATAGTCCTATTTTCCGTCAGCAATCACTTACATGAAGTATTTCAGCCTAAACACGAGTCTCTCCGTCACTCTGCTCTGCTGTAACCCGAGGAGAAAATTTTCCTTGTGGGATACAAGTGTTATCCAATGAGGGGAGAGAACGGCATGAAGGGCTGTGTGTGCAGCCAAGGGATGCGCGTGAATGTGGTGACGTAGCACGAGGACCAATTGATGCCTGACAAGGGCGGGGGCTGCTAACTCATGGTGCGTTCAAGGAAACTCGTACTTTGTGTTTTTCCTTCCTGTGAAGTCATACCAGTTCGATCTGGTACGAGTTCACGGGTCGGAAGTTACGAGTGGCCGTTATAGGGAACTTTCACAGACAACAGGACGGTAAAAACACGAGCTACGGGTTACCTGGAACGCTACCAAGTCGTAGTTGTGACTTGAAGCTGTAACTTACGGTTTCAACAGCCTGCCTTGAACACAGCATTAGCCGAAACGGCCGTGCCGCTGTTATCTGCTTTAATGTTTCTCAAATTATTTTGTTTAAATGGATATAAATTATCTCAATTTCAGTTAATTACAATCATTAATTGATGCACAGTTGCACACCTAATCTATTTTCACTATTATTATTCTCCCCCTTTCTTTTGTTATAGGTAAGGTCACGCCCACACACACTAGAGAGACATGGCTGGGCACCGAGACCTAGGGCGAGGAGAAAGCCATCCACACTGAGAGGACTTCTGGCCCACGACTACAGGCAGCGCTGCCACAGAGACCACCTAGCCCTCTAGCCACCCAGGCCCCCGTCGGTGTGGTAGGCCCCCATGAGGAAACACTGGAGCTAAAAACTGAGGGACTAAAACAGTCAAATACGTAAGATAAAGGGTGAACAAAATTATAAAATGCTCTTTAGCTCATAAAATTAAGTTAGTAAACAGGTAAGGATACTCTAAATAGAAAAGATTAAAGATTAAATATGACATTGCATAAGGAACAATGTGGACCAGCAAAGACAACAGTGACTGCACCTGGATAATCTGGAAGCTGAGTTTCTTTCTATTAGGAGGGTGTGGCAGGGAAAAAGTATGACCGGGAAAGAAATAGTGCAAATGGATAAACATACCTGTGCAACATCCAGGAATCTCCCAGAGGGTTAAAATCTGGGAGAGAGAAAAAAAGTGAAATACTGACAGTACCTAAAATTGTAAACACAAAGTTCATGAGTAAATGTATTGTACTGCTATTTACTGTTTGCACCTGGAGAGCAGCTGGTAATGATGAATGGAAACTTACATGACCTTTCTCAACGAACACACTGAACACTTACAAACAGATGTGTCTGGAGTTTTGGTTGTTGTTGTTGTTTTTTTTTAAGAAAACATCAGCAACATGTGGAAAAAGTGGTTTATTGTTTAAAAGACAATTCTGGGCAAATTCAACCTGGGGCTCTAGTTTCCTAATATTTTAGGTTTAAAAGAAGGATCCTGAAGATTTTCAGTTTAAAGGGATAGTAGCATTTTTGAAAAGTGGGGTTGTATGATCTACAAATAGCCCCTAAGTACTTTAATTGCAGTAGAAGACTCAAGAGAGGTTTTACCTGAAAAAAAATACACAGTTCCATTGTTCACTATAATACAATTTTTTCTAGCCCCTCAAAGTGCAGGAAAAACACAGTTTTTATTTGGACCTAACCAACTGCTGATCGGCGGGCGCTAACCCTGGGCGGAGGGATACACGAGTTGGTTAGGTCCAATTAAAAACTGTGTTTTTCCTGCACTTTGAAGGGCTGGAAAAAATTATATTATAGCAAACAATGGAACTTTTTTCAGGTAAAACTTCTTTTAGGCCGCGAAAATAGGCCGTTTCTTTGGGTCTGTTCACAACACTGTATGTTGTAAATCTCTGGGCAGGGCTATGGGCTGGCGTTGCTAACGGGAGGAGTGCAGAGAGTCTTCTACTGCAATTAAAGTACTTAGGGGCTATTTGTAGATCATACAACCCCACTTTAAAAAAAAAGCTACTATCCCTTTAATTGCTCCTGTTTTGCAGTAGGCCTAGTTGTGTATTTCCACAGACAGCGTCAGATGGCGACTCAAACATGCACCTAGAAGTTTAGTTACTTCCAGCAAGCCGACATGTTTGTGAACGGAGAGCTAATACAAAGTCTCATGAAGTCTCATGTGACAATCAACCTGACGGCTAACTATGTTTACAGGTGGTCTGAAGCTCCCGTTTATTTTACCAACAAAGGAGTATAAACTCAGAGCCACAACGTCTTCGTAGCAGTCAGACTCAGAGTAAGTCTGGATATTGTTTATTCTACCTGTAAAAATTCTGAGTGTGTCAACTTGACTCTTGCACAAGACTTTGTGTTACAGCTCCATTTACAAACCCCCTCGGTGTTTGAAGCCATCTGACGTTGTCTGTGGGAAAAAATGTGGTTATGAGGGATGTAAACAGCCTCAACAGTGGAAATGCTGTCCGCTCCCATTCATCACTGCCGTGGCGATGCGGGGGACAGACAACTACTGCAAAACAGGAGCAATTAAAAAGAAAATCTTCAGAATCCACCATTTAGACCTAAAATCAGGGCCGGCCCCTGGCATAAATACTCTATGCGGTTGTTTAGGGCCACAGCCGTTAGGTGGGGGGGCACATGATCAGAAAGGTACCGGGGTTCATCAAGTCATTTAAACATCCTGAGGTCTGTACGCATGCTATTAGCTTTAGTATATGTAATTTTAAGTCAATATTCAGCTTCTTTTATCTCACATTTGAGACATTTGGTGAAAATAGAATGGCAGAATGACAACATTTGTGCTAAAAAAAACAATCTTACAAAATTTCATTTTAGACTTGTTTTCTACACTTATATATTACTGTATTCATATCCTATTTCAAGCACCAAAACAGTTCGTTCTCATGACTAAAGGAGTGTTTTCACAAGGGATTTGAAATTTTTCAAAAAGCAGACCTCAAATTTCCAGCATTTGGCCTAAATTATTTCTTTATACAGTGTTCTAGGACAAATTGGCCTCAGTGTGCTTACAGCGGAGGTTCTAATATTTAGACATAAAACACTTGAGTATTGTTACATCTGCAAGTATCTTAAAAAGATAAATTTAAGAAAATATGTAAAAGTCCAGAAAATGGCCTCAAAGGTCCGTGTACGAAGCATAAACACGTCTGTATTCAGTGATTTAGTGATTTAGTGTTTGCGCTTAGAGTGCAGGGCCACAAACAAAAATCTTGTTTAGGGCCACCAAAATCCTAGGGCCGGCCCTGCTCCCATGGGTCCTCTTGGTGAATACAAGTTTATAGAGTAACTGCTGGTATCAGTGTGTGTGTCTCCAGTGAGGCTGTCATTACCAGCTGCATTACCATCACCAGCCCACCAGGGGGCGTCATATCACCATGGACTGGAGTGAAAACCTCACAACTATGGAGTCACGTGTGTGTAATTCCAAAAACCGTCAATGTCTGGAGATTTGCTGGTGACGTTTGGGGTTAAGTTATTACAACACAATGATGTTGAAAGTACATGATTCTGTTGTTAATTAGTTGATCAGTCATAGAGCTGATCCTTATAACCAGCTCATCTATTGTTAACATGGCACTGATGTGCCCCTGGATCAGTGGTGTGTCACTGTCTTTTTCCCTGTATTTTATACAATCTACACTGCAAAAACTCAAAATCTTTCCAAGAATATTTGTCTTATTTCTTGTAAAAATGTCTCATTTCTAGTCAAAACTAATCTCTATAAGACTCATCACCTAAAAATGAACTTGTTTTTAGATCATTTTCACTTGTTTCAAACTAATTTTCACTTGAAATAAGTAGAAAAATCTGCCAGTGAAAGCAAGTTTTTTGTGCTTGTAATAAGAAAGAAAAACTTGCTCCACTATCAGATTTTTCTACTTATTTCAAGTGAAAATCTGCTTGAAAGAAGTAAAAAGTGTCTAAAAACAAGCTACTTTTAATGTGATGACTCTTATTTTATGTAGAATGAGATTTGTTTTGACTAGAAATTAGACATTTTGACTAGAAATAAGACAAATATTCTTGGAAAGATTTTGAGTTTTTGCAGTGTAGAGACACATAACAGATTTCCCTTGGTATACAGTGATTGGGTAGCCTACTACAATTTACCAAAATTCCCTAGATGCGTCTCATGCAGGGCACTGTGCTCATGATGTTCTAGTCTGTACTGAATCAATACACTACCACTAAAAACTACCCTATGTTATATCATGTGACCTACACCTTCCATTCTGTAGTTTTTGTTTGTGGAGAAAAAAAAGATACAATTGGAGAAACATTTTGTATGCAACTAAAACAGAAGCACTGTAAAATAGATAGAGACATTACTGCCAGTGGAAACTACTGCCTTGGAAACCACTGATAAAGTGTTTATTATTATGTTTGTGAATATTTATGCCAGCAATAAGCCAATAAAATGTTAGAAAATAACCATGAGATTGACGTAACGACATTAAAAGAAATTTGGACATTAACTGAGGTTTGTATGCAGGTTGTTGTTTTTTCAGATGACAGGTGTACCAGATAAGCTTGTGCAAAATAACAAAATGTGGCCCTAGACTGAACTGAAACTCTGTATCATGACAGAAAAGAAGAAACTTACTGACTTCACTGAACTAAACTTTCAAGGAAAATAAACAATTGGCATCTGAAGAGAAAATGGTGAAGAGAATTCAATACTTCCTGAGAATTAGCAAAATAACTGAGGAGTGGACATTTAATTTGATTTATTTTCACTTGGTATTTAACATATTAGGGTACAAGTGGCGGATACACCATCATGGTAATGCTGGAGCCTGTTGCAACATCTGGCAGTGACAGTCGTTGACAGAACCTTAAACTCTGATTTGTCTGTCTGCACCACAGAGAAATGCACTGACTGTAATGAGTGGTGAAGATGGTTGGCATCAAATCACCCCAGATGGCCCCTGATGGGAGTTATGGATTTAAGTGCACAGTGAAGGCTTTTTAAGTAAGCCATGAGTCAGACTCATAAAATGGGAACAGCATTGTTTACTTTGCAGAGAACATGTGTCAGAGGGTTAAATGCGGTACTTAAATCAGTCATGAGCTTGTAGTTTCCACTATATAGTTATTATTAAACTCTTATCCAACACCCCTTCCCTTGTCCCCACGCTCCTTCGGCTCCTCTGCCTATTAATTAACAACATTCATGCACATCATTATAATACCTGTAAAACACTTCTGTGGTGAAATGAGTGTTGATGCCATGATATACCATTAACATGCCTTGGAGATGCTCTCATATGACAGAGCAGCCTCGTAGGCATCATGTTCTGATGACCTGTCCCATGAACCCCTACAGTCCACACTTAGTGATTCGTATGTTATGGGATGCATTTTTGCCTGCAGTGAATTGACTGAAGGCCAATGTCTTAATTGATGGATGTGTGTTGTCTTGTCAGTGAATATTTGTGTTGTTTATCTGAGCATGAGTTTTCCTTGCACAGAGTCTGGGCTCCCCTTAGGAGCAGGGTGAGGAGATCAGACATTTTGAGCAAGCATGGATTACAACTGCTGATACTTCTCATTAAAAGCAGCTATTTGATGTGGTTTGGACATCTGGAGGTGGAATGGAGGCACATTCAACTGCAAAGAGACCCTGGGACAGACCCAGAGTACACAGAAGGAATTACATACAGTATCACATCCAGGCTCTGGTCAGCTGGGCATCCCACAGGAGGAACTGGACAAAGATGTCTCAGGTGATCTCTGCATAAGACGGGTAGCACCAGGAATTGGTGGCAGAACACTATGGGATATGCAGATTGTAATGTAATTCAGGAGAGTAGGTCTCTTCTTGGTCCTGAATGACTGTCCAGCTACTGTCTAGATAACCATAAAAGGTGATACACCTTCCATCTTCCTCAGAATAACTGGACAAAAGTCTTTGAAAGGGATTATTCGTGCTCTTTATTAGTCTCACTCCCTCTCCACAGTGGCAAAGATTTATCTCTGTTTTCATGAACAAGTTTAGAGCGTTGCAGATGATAAAATGTAGATGCTGCACTCAGGCGCTGAAATCACATGTTCTAACACAGGGCCTGTGTGTAGGAACATCTATCTCTGTCACCTACACTTCCTTGTTACTCTCTACTTTCTTCAAATAAGATATAAAACATGAAGAAGTAAATAAGGCCAAAAGCCAGAGTACGCACCTGGGACTCCCAGAAGGTGTTAAAACACCAGGGTCCCTCTCCTGCAAAGCGAAGGAGGGATCATATCAGGCTAGCAGGCTAGCAGGTGCAACCTTCACGTTAAAGAGGGACCAGTGCCTCCCTAATAAACGCTTTTATGACTGCATCTGTTTTCAAGTCATGTGGTGGTAAAGGCAGTGAGAGGGAGGGCTGTTTTATGGGTAGCAAACTCTGGGGGATTTCTCTACTAACTCTATGTACCAGTGGTATAAACAAGTATGTTCCACAGAGAGACTATAAAGACTAGAAAAACACTACCTCTTACAGTGAGATGAGATTCTGTGATTATTTCAGTGGGGGGCGCGGGGGTAAGAGGGTAGGGTTAAAATAGAAAGCGCTCCGTCAACACTTAATAATTCTCAATAACTCATAGCTTCTACAGATGTGGAGACTAGGACTGAGAAACTAAACAAAAACCAAACAAACACTGTTTGAGACCGCAACAGCCTGGGACCAGACCTATCATTTAGTCAGAAATGTGTTGTGCTGTGTGTGCACAGGGCTACAGCAGGCCTGTGTGATGATGTTAGCATTCTTCATAATACCTAGCTACGGTAACTGGCTACATGGTGAATTGACAGCCATTGATAGATGTTGTCCAATGAATTACACATCGGTTTCTTTGATTGTTGTGGAAAGGTTAAAAGCTCTTACAAGAGACCCCTATGTGTTTGACCTGAGCAGTCTCTTACTGTTTTTAGTTTGTGTTTTTAATTAAGGCCTTACCTTACGTCACCTTACAGCGAGGGGATCCAATTGTTTTCTGAATGTTTCTTCTCTTTCTTCTTATAAGGAAAACTGAATTGCTTTTTTGATTGTCTGAACATGTTCAAAAAGTCACAAAACTAACCCAACCCCTAATTGAACTGATCAACCTGATCCTGAGACCTTTGTGATTAAAGTTTGTTCAAAGCTTGAGTTTTTATCAATGAGTGTGGCCATGGTGACACTGCCATTTTTGATAATTCACCATGAGAACTCTCACACGAACACATACTGTCCAAATGGCTTCAACCTTTCATGTGTTTGATAAGAGTCTTGCCCAGAATGCAACAATAGCCTATTTCAAAATGTAATCTAACTCACAGTGCCCCCTTGTGGAAACCGCAGATGGCATGTTTTACAGTGAAAGCCACATATCATACACACCTGTGTTTCTTTTTTGTCTACATTTGCTAATCCACCCCTGAACTCATCTGCAATCTGTCCATGCCTGCAGCTCCACTGTTATGAAGAGAAGGTCACTCTTCACCCTCACCCACTTTAATGCCCCCAGGACGGTGCTGCACAGTTTCCCTTGAGGAAAACAAAATGATGTTCTTGTTCCTTTATTCCTTCTGCTGTCAATCTGCTGAATGAACGCTGCCACACAAGGAGTGTGTGCCTCTGTTGTCTCTGGCCGAACTCAGGACGCCTGTCAATTTGCATGTTTTATGTTCTGTTTTTATTGTTTTGTACATGGCCTTGTTGATTGTGAAAGTGAATTACCATCTGAGATAATTAAAGTTGTCTGAAGTGGACTGAGCTGAACCTCCAGTGCTGCCTCAGCATTGACTGAAAATGACACTAACTTTGCATGGATCAGTTCAACAACATTGCCAGACGGGCTACATACAGTAAGTCCTAATCATAGCATCATGAATAATGCTTTTGATCAGTTAACGACATGCACATATTAATATTCAACTTTGCTTTTCATTAATACTGGATCTCATGACTGACCACATATGTGAGTTTAGGGTAGGGCAGGATGTTACATGTTCCTTCATGTATGTAAAACATGGGGCTGAACAGGTTTGTTGAAGATTTGTAGGGGTGTCGATAACAGTAGTGGCAGAAGAATGGATAATAGTCACAATTTTCTGACGTCTGTTAGAGGACAAGAAACCATCATGGTTATTTAGATATGAGGTTGTTGCAGTGTAATCCTTCAGTTATTGTGTGATTTCATTAGTGTATTTCAAGAAATACACTAATTCCTGAAATAAAAAACCTGTGTAAGGTATGCTTTCAGTCTGCGGTTTTCTGCAGTGGCCTTTTACCACAAAACACTTTTACCCCCACCAAAACAGCTTTTTAACACACACTATGCCAAAATCATATTTACTCAATGGCCTATAACAGTATTTATTTTACTGAATGTTAACTGTACATACAAGAACCCCAAGGTTCATGGAGGCAGTGCTATTGGTAAACTGTCCAATAAAACACGTATTCTCTCTGAGACCACATTTTATCTTCCAGACAGAATAATGAAAAATTCTGCAAACCACAGATTCAGATAAGATTGTTCACCCATGATCTTGGGAGCTAAACAACCAGCTACTGCGATGACTTCAAAGATATACACTTTCTCTCATGAATAAACATTAAAGCAGCATGAAAGCTTAGCCTGATGGCAACACATCTGTATGTGAAATGTTGTTGCTTATCCACATTGAGTCCATTTCTGGTGGTGTTTTCCCTGTTGGATCGTGTTTTGGACCTTCTCGTGCTTCCCTTAACTGATTTTATGTTCACTCTACTACGTGCTTGGTGTAGTTTCCACCAACTTTAGTCCTACACTTGAATCTGTCAGCCTTGTGGAGCATTGATTGATTTAGAAGAGGCTATAATAATGACTAAAAACAAGAGTTAATTCCTCTTGTAAAGGATTTGCAGTGACATCACTGGTATCGTCTCACGGCTCTTGCTGTTTGGACAACTACCTTCATGATGGGCGTGTGGTTTGTCCACTGGAACCCTGTTTGTGTCCATAATGGCATCATAGCTGTGAAGTGTTTCAGTGTGTGAATCTCTGAGGTCATGGTTTAAGTTGACTGAAGGTCTCAGCTTGTGGTCCTGCTGCTGTTTGTATTCAAGGAGGGATTTTATGGTATCACACCTGTTTGTTTGCTTTAACTATGACTCATTTGCCTCTGTGTTGAATTGTTATGGATGTTGTTGGCCATCTTGTTCTATTTTGTTGTGGTGTGTAATGATACACCATGGGATAACAATGCTGTCATCTCTGAGCTTCTCACCACATGTGCCTTGTGGTTTATTGCCTTATTCTGGAATGAAAAGGGAAAAATCTGGTGCTATAGTATAAATGGACAACTTAAAGTATGTGCCCCAGCTACTGTATGTACTTTAATTCCTCAAATGTTACAGAGACTAATACAATCTGTACGTAAACGATGCACGCCGCCATCAAAACAGCGATATCTCACTGTGGTGTAGTCAGAAGTCATTACAGCCTTGTCTAAAAGCCATGTGCATTGGCTTGTGGTTCATTTCACAGGGGAACATGAGGTCACCACTTGTCCCAGGAGGGAGCTGTTCCAGTCTGGATAGAGTACTGAGTCAAAGAGGCTAACACTCTCATGTACTGATTGAAGCACAGAAGAACCACATGGAGGAGCTCTGGACTATAATAACAACTTTGTCATTACATCTTATGAAAGTTGCTTACAACAGCTACACTAGATTCTGAGTGCAATGTTTGCCCATGTCCACTGTTTCCACCAAAACATGGTTTAAACTGTAAAAATCCACTGCTTTGATCCATATTTTGCTAAGTGCTTTCAATAAATATATACCTCCAGATTTGATGTGAAGCCTAAAGCCCAAAGGAGTGAGAATCCCATGATCAATACTGTCAACCTTCAACAGTTTATGGTGAAGGAGATTATATTTGAAAAAGTGTGGGAGGAGCAGGGGTGGACTGGGACAACAATTTGGCCCTGGACTTTTAGGTCCAGGCCGGCCCACTATCTGCACACGGATATTTTGCCAACTAGCACCGTTGCTGTACATACAAACACACAAGCTCTTAATAACACCACTACTAAACGATATACAATACAACAAAGTAGAGGAATAGTATGGAATAAATTAAGTTTGGACAAGATTACATGCACATAATGAGTCTGCATGCAATCAGAACTTTGGCTAGTTGGCTAAAGTATGGAAAACAATAGTACAATGATCTGAAAAATGGACAAACACTAATTTTATCTTAGAAAGACAGTACAGCTCAACATAATGTATAGACAATGAAGCATGACAAGAAATACTTGTAATTTGTGTACTGCATCATGAGTAATATGTATGCAGAATGATGTTTTACTGTAACAGTAGTTAATCAGTGTTTTATTAATTTTAACTATAAAATGTTAAACTGTTGAAAGGACAATAAACCATAAACACTGACTGAAAAAAATATGGAAAATTTGTTAAGTTGTTAGCTCAATGTCCTTCATGACCAAATTTGAGTGAGGGCACTTTAATAAAAGCAACTAATCAATTAATCAGGATTAGGATAGTATATGAATATAGCCTAGTTATTGTTTTCCAATACTTTAGATAACTAGATTTAGCTGTAACACACCACACAATCAGAGTTATTAGCTATAGCTATTTATTATGTCAAGTAAAGTTCATAGCAACCGTTCTGGACCATTTACAATATTTTAATGAATGTTTTTCCACACCATTCCGTTTTCGTGCGCTAGTGTGTTGTTGTTTTTTTTCTCTCTCTCGCTCTCTCTGTCATGACTCCTCATCATTAAAAGTGATTGGACGAGGGGGGGTCTAGAACATGCGTGGGTGGGACTCCTGGGCCTCTGTAGCCTCTCATAGGGCCATTGGGCCAGGTAGACAAGTCACTGGGCCAATCGTCACCTCTCTGCTGCTAGCTGATATGAGCACTGTGGGCCGAGCCGATGCATGTCTCTCTCCCCGGGCCGGGAGAGTTACAATAGGCAAGGCGAGGCATGGCGAAAAAAAAAGTTAAATAAATATATAAATAAATAAAAAACGGCCGCCTATCGGCCCATTAGTGACCGGCCCACCGGGAAAACTCCCGGTACTCCCTATGGCCAATCCGCCCCTGGGGAGGAGTAAACAGTCAACTAGTCAAATGAAAACAGGATTAATTATGAGGGGATCATCTCTACTGTATGTTCCCCAAAAGGGTGTTCAGACCAGGGAACATAGAACCCTTTTTTAGAAATAGGGTCCTACTTAGTACAGTACATGCAATTTTTACCCATACCTGGAAGTGGAGTTGTGAGTGACTTGGCATATTTTTTGCCAATTTTTGAGTGAGAAATTGAGTTGTGACTTTGAGTGAGAAGTGTAATTGTCCCATTGGTTGGATTTAGGCAATGAAGAAAGGAGTTGGTTAAGTTTAGTAAAAAGACCAGGTAGAGGCTAGACAGGCCAGAGAGAGAGAGAGAGAGAGAGAGCCCATCGACCAGCAACAGTGGGTTGCCTATATGGGGTCAGGACTTCAGTACAAGAGGATGGAAAACCACATAAATTATGCTGATAAATTTTGAAAAAAGAAATAAAAGACAAGAAGGGTGACATATTATTGTAAAGGGGGGAATTGATTGCTCTGGTGAATATATATTTAAACCGTTATTTGACATTATTGCTATAGAAACTAAGGGAATTAGAGAGAGGTCTAAATAGACAGAGAAATCTAAATATGCTGATGGATTGCGACTGAAACCCACAAGAAAATGATAAATATGGGAGGAGCTGAGATTCTTTGATGTGTACAGGGACCTACATCCTCGGCAAAGAGACTTAATAAACAACTCATTCTGTTTACTCCAGAACTGATCACTTCCTAAAGCAGAAAGAAATGAGGGATATAGTAAAAGGATGTCAAACCAGAGTGGCTGCCATCCGATCACTGGGCTTTGAAGTGTTGATTAAAAAGATACAATATAGATTTAATGTGATTTGATCAAAACCGGTATTAAGAGATATCTAAAAGGAAAGAATGATGGACAGACAGACTGCAAATCCCTACCTCCTTCCACCTCACATCCTTTGAGGGCGGAGCCCTGGAGTTTACTTAGGCAGCCAGCTCACCTGTGTGAGGCCTTTTGCCCTGACTGGACTGAGAGACTGAGAACAAAGGAGCTGGCTGGCCAGCATGCAAGTTATCCATTTCTGCTCCACACACCTAGTATATTTTATAGTTAAAGAAGAATATTGATGCTAATTTCTACCCTTTATTAAGTTTGAACTGAGTTTGCTTAGATTACAATAAGTATCCTTTTGTTCAGCTGCTAATTTGTTCTTTCATTTCTCCTTCAGAATCAGAATCAGAATCTATCAGAAAGCAACCAGTTTAAGAATAAATGAGAATTAACTGGATCCAACTGGTTTGTATCTTGTTTTAACTGACAACCCATTGCGTTGGTCCACTCGAACCCAAGAACCAGTCTCTTCACCACACACAGACCCAGCTATGTATATATGGGGCACACTAAAAGTTGTAATATGAGGTAAATTAATTGTGACATAACCTAAAAACAAAGCCAAACAAAACAACACAATCACAAAAAACGGACAGATTAAACAGACTTAAAGCTATTAGACAAATTAGAAAAACAGATGAAAAGACACAACAACAAATGAATTAACAATATATTATCTTCAAAACAAGCTGCCAAGTTATGTGTTAGAAATTAAACTGCACAATCCCAAAACAACTCAACTTAAATATGAGAAACTTAAATGATATATTCAGACTCCAACAGAGACTTTTACACTCAACAATGGCATCAAACCAGTAGGACAAATAAACATTCCTATCTCTTTAGACCTAACCTCACTAAAACAAAATGAACAGCAAAGATAAGTATAGAAGAAAAAAAAATCCAGGAAGCATGAGGCAAGTTAAAATCCTGGTGGTAGTGAGGGATATTTTTTTGAGAGCATTAGATTTTTTCCTCAGGATGGATATCAACATTGGTCTCAGGGACTGTACATTTAGTTTGGGCCTTCTGGAGTGGAAAAGCCAACAACCTGCTCGCTTTATTTCCCATTTCAAAACTAAGGGGGAGGAAACATGAGGAGCAGGACTTGGCACCGTGACCCAGCGCTGTCATGTATTCTCACTGACATCATCATTGTAAAATTAGAAACCTGGTTTCATCTTTCCTGCAGATGTGGAAGCTTGAAATTGCATTCTCTGGGTCTGCGCCACATTTCATCGGTGAATTTTCCCCTCACTGGTGTCCAGAAAGCAGCCATCTCTATGACCCCCACCTCGCCTCACACTCTCCCCTCACCATGGGTATGTTCAAGTTACTCAAGTTTTCATTCTACGTTTGTGGGTGTAGGGCTGCTCTGGTGGCAGATGGGATGGCCGAGTTAAACCACAGTGGGTGTGGCTGTTTCTTTAGAAAACGATAATTCACTTAATTTGCAGAGAGAAAACAAAAGAATGTTTCTTATAATAATGTTTTATTTTACTTTACAATAACCCAGCATCAAACCTCTGAGACAGAAACCTCTGCTGTTCATGTAGAAGAAGAAGTGGCTCTAGTCTTTGGTATCAAATGTGAACATCGACTAATGCAGTTCTTCTGTCGTCCACTGAGCTTCTCCCTCCCCTCTGCTCCCCACAGGTGTCACATTCCTCTTTTTTTTTTATTTTTTTATCAACCTTCATGCTTTGTTGATTTATTGAGGATCTCCATGACAACTTTGACAAAAAGATGGTTTTGAAAAAGTGTATGTGCTGTCCACGAGGGGGACGTTTTATGCTAATTTCCTGCTCTGTTTTTTCATTCTGGGACTCCTGAATGATTCACATCCTCATTTGTCTCACATTGCCTGTTTTGCAGCCCCAGGAGAATCTGACTGAAACAGGCCTCCTCAACAGTCCACTCTCCTCTGATTGGCCAAACCATGGAAGCCCTCTGGGGGCAGCACATGCCTCTGGTAGGTAAATATGACATCCATTACCTGATCATTTTGTGACATCAAAACAGATTTAGTCTTTCTGTCAGGATCTGTACTACATAAAATATGCACATGTTTGTCTGTTCTTCTGCCAGGAAATACCATGTCCAGTATCATGATGTTACTTTGCTGTCAACAAACACCAACACCAAAAAGTAAACCTGCAGTACTTTCAGTTATTTGAATGCAAAGGAGATCTGTGTTTGCACCAACAACAAAAAATCAAACTCCTAAACTAACCCAACCATCCCTGGACTGTGCCAGGTCATTATGTGAATGTGTTAGACATACACAGTGATATAGATGAGTTGTAGAACCAAAGCCTGGAATATAAACCATGTGTTTCAGGAGCAGTGTTTAAGTCATTTACTGTGGACTTGACTTGATAACCTACCAGACCTTTGACATGCAGAAACATAGAATGGCCTCCTTGTGGTTGTCTGTCTCTCTCACTCAGTCTAGTCCAACATTACATCCATTTATTCAGTCATATCAAATATGAACCCTTTCTGCCAAATTTTTGCATTATTGATGTGCAAAGTTATGCTATGCTTGAAAGAGTTTTGTCTGGCCTTGACCTTTAACCTTTTGAGGCCAAGTGAATGTTTGTTCCAAATGTGAAGACTCTGTCTGGCACTGGCACGAAGGCATAAAAACATAAAGGTATAGGGAAAAACCCCAAAAGCATAATATAGGGAATGAATGTAGCATGCAGGTTGTTGAAACCACTGACAACACCACTATGTCATGTTTGCATTCAATCAAATAGAACAGCTGTCTGACAGTGACAATAATGTGAAGCATAACCATGACCTTTCTTTAGTAACCAAACTTTAACCAGAGCAAATCAGAGAACACGGTCTCAGTCATGCACTGACAACCACTGACCACACCTTTTATAGAAATCATTCGTTCCACACACTGATATTTGCCTCGGTGTTTTGTCTCCTGAGCCGTTCTGCCTCTGAGAACTGTTTGTGTAACTAAAACACCAGTCTGCCTGACATACTTGGCATACTCACTTCTTTTGGATTTTGCCTCATTTGTCTCACTATCCTCCTCTCCTCCTGTGTTTGGCTGAGGCTCGTTGCTGCTCTCCAGTTTTTAGTATTTCCAGCGCTGGGCTGTTACTCCCCAGGCAGAGCCCACACCTGTGGCTGATAGGATCCTTCTGGAGTACAAAGGCTCTGATTTACAGCCCCGAGGAGCTGTGGGCCCTGTTACAGCTGCAGAGCGGCAGGAAAGGGAAGTTGTTCATCACGCAGTATGCATTTCATCAGCAATAGCTGCCATGCTCCTACTGCAGGCCAGACCCCTGAACCTCACCTTAATGACAAGTGGCAAAAATAGTGCTTTTTGTTACAAATGACATCAAATAAACAGCCAGAGGAGTCACTTCATGATCTTTCTGTCCTTCAGTGTAATTCAGCTGTTTAGCAAGCAAGCTAGATGTCTGTGTTCCTTGTGTGAAGGCAGGTCTTACAAAGGGCGGTGATGTGGAGATTAATGGTTTGGAGTGAAGGTGGAGCTGGAACATGAGATTGCTCAGCTTGGAAAGTAGTGTGGTGATGACATGGTTAACCCCACACTCAAACATGAGCAGTAGCAGGTAGGAGAACGCGTTACTGTAATTTATGGAGGGTCGTCACGTTCTGGAGCTTTGATCTAAATCCTGTCTGCAGCCATTTTTTGCCTTTATGGATGAAAAGCAAACACACTTTCTCAAAGTGTTTAGTATAGACGTGGAATCTATATGGAGTGGAAAGATGATTTTTCTCCCTTTAACAGATGTTGTGCTGTTATGCACATGTGAGTTTGTGGCATCAGTGTGAGACACAGTGGAACTAATGCGTTTGGTTAAGCTCTTTTCAAATCATTTCCATGCACTGAGTTGTCAAGACAAAAACACATCTCTCATTGGGAAGTATGCTGAATTCAGAAACCACAGTGCTGTCACCCATGGCTGTGCATTGTTATACTGATTCAGTCTGAACTACATGTAAAATAGCACTGTTTTGTACCGTATGGTGGTAAAGCACAGGATGAGGCATAATAAAATAATTTATGATAAGATTAATCTGATATTTGTCAGGACAAAGAAACACTTTAAAACTGCTCCTGTGTAATGTTTGACTTTGCAGTGACTTGTGTCTTCCTCAGAGTTAAGGAAGTTAAAGACTTGAGACAAATATAAACAAATAATATTTGACTTGACATTTTGCTTACATCAGGTCTTCTTACAAACTCTGCTAGGCTGTATTTCACAGGGGGAATTCCTTCAGGTGGAAGCATCCATTTAATTTATTTCCATCCCAAAGCTGAGCTGTACAGGCCTGGCTCCACCCACCTGTGTACTGTCGCCCTTTAGTCCCTTTAGTACTCTGCCTAGGATTTAAATGCTTTAGCATCTTTATTTTTCCTTCAGATAATCTACCGGCCGATCGGTGAACAGAGGGAGTGGCTGAGAATAAGGACGTTGAGGTTATGCGAGTTTGAAGTTGTAGTTCAGACCTAATGGAGGCAGAGATGGATGTTTGTGAAGCCATTGGTTCCTAACCCTCGTTGATGAACATCTAGCACACAATCGCTTTGCTCTGCTCATTGCAATGAGGGATGCCCATTGTTTAAACCAGCACTAAGTAACTTTTCAACCTTCATAAAATATTTTCATAACTTTTGTGATGATACATCGACTTACAACAAGTTGAATGACACCTCTGTCGTGGTCTGAGGGGGTCTGTATCTCTTTCTCTGGCACTAAGCAGCTTTGAGGAGCATGGTAGGAACCCTGCTCTCACTTTACTTTCACTTTCACGAGTCACAACAAGGAGGGAACAGGCAAAACGGCACTTTAGCAATGGATTATGTTTGTGTTTTCACTTTGAAATGATCCACTGGAAACAGAAACTTAGTTTTGATGTCTTCTGTTAATTTTAATGCAGGATATTTACAGGGCTTCACGCTAGTGTTCATGGGAAATGGAGTCTTCCTTCAGGCAAAACACTACCGCTTTGGTCCACAGGCGCCGCCAAACTCAACCAAAACTGAAAGTTCTTTAGTACTGCTTTAAAGCGTGCAGCAGCTTCATCGCATTCCAGCTGGTTACAGTATATGATATACATCACGACCAAATGTTAGCGATTGGGTAAAGACAGATCAAATAATTTTAAAGGTAGGGTTGGAGATACTGGAAAAACAGGCCACACAGGATCATCTGTCCCACAGGTGACTGACTTTTTCATTTTTGTGAAATTAATTGGTTGCAATGGAGAGGATTTCAAACAATTTAGTAAAAAATGCACTAGAATAAGAACTTCAACAGAGTCTCCACCCACCAGGAAGAAAATGTTTCTTAATGGAGAGGGGCCAGTCTCTTTGCACAAATGAAATGAAGTGCAAGAGACTGGTAAGGACCAGGCTAACGTGGGGTCACAACAATTGAAGGTGTAATAACAGGTGTTGATTTATATTGCAGATTACGATTGTTGAAATTAATTGTTTTGTTTCCAGAACACCAGCCCAACAAGAATTCTCACAAGTCTCGCATCAGCTATGTCACATTATTGCACCAGATTTGCAAGGCAAGTTTATTAGTAGTATAGCTCATTTTTACCACCAGTTTGTCTCAAAGGTCTTTACACAGCATCATAACAACATCCTCTGTCCTTAGACCCTCACATCCTCTGAGGAAAAACTCCATAGAAAAACCAGGAGAAAGCTCAGGGTGAGAGACAGAGGATGACAGAGACAGAGATGCTGTATACAGAAAAGAAAGCAGTTTACAACATGGAGCATGAAAACATGTTATATGGGACGTGTCAGTCAAGAGGAGCTGATGAAGGCAGCTTCTGGTGGGCAGGCTGGGTCATATATACACATATAATATATACACATATAATATTAGGTAAGGTGAGGGCCACGCCTTTGTTTCTAAGATGACTTCATTTGTTAACTATAAGTCTGGTAAGGTTGTTGGTCATGCTAATGTTTCAACACTTGGTCTCAAGATTCAGGGTTTTCCCTCAGCAGCCGCACATTAAAGATGCTCTCTCCCTCCTGACGTCCTGAGTTTTAATGTGAAACATCGTTATTTTGTTTTTACTGTTTTAATCAGGTCAGTTTGTTTTGGGGGCATCACAGCAGAGCAGTGAAGTCAAACAAAACTTGTGAACTCTGCTCGTAGTTACTGTGAATGCAATAAAACTTTCGCACCTGCTCAACCTGCACGTGGACGTGACGACAACATGTAGAAGGAGTGATGTGAAATATTTGAAGTTGCTCAGTATGTCCACAGTCACAGAAGATAACAGCTGATTGTCTGTATGTTGTCAGACCATTAAGATTAGTTTGTCATGAATTTCAAATGTCCCAAACTCTTGTAAACTGCTGCTCAATGAGACCAGCCTATAGTCTACAGCCCCCACTCTTGAGCTGCAGTAGGCGCAGGAACGGGGGAGGAGGGGGGCAGAGAACAGAGGAGGGTCTGTTACTGAACCAGGTTCTTCTTTTTGTTCTAAACTTCCCTCTGCGTTTTCGTGTCAGGAATATGATTTAATTTATTGAGATATTAGATTTGTTTCCAGTGAGATTTTATTGAATTTATTGAGAAATTCAATTAGTTCACCAGGCACTGTGCATATCTATGACTTAGCCCTATTAAATAAAAAGATAACAGGTCCACAGAGGTCTGCTGCTTCATCCTTTTCACTAACATAAGCGTTGTATAACAGAGACACGTTACCAAGTTTAGTTTAAATGAAATTAAATATATGTAGAAAGACATCATCCTTACAGTAGAACAGGCACACCATACACCATACACAGCAAGCAAGACAAATGCATAACTGGTTATGAAATATTGAATTGACGGTCTTAAATTACAGATGGTATCTTTGGAAAATGCCTCTGGGAAAGCATAAAGTTGTAAATATGAGATCATCAGCTGCCAAAATAATAATAGTTATAAAAAAAACAACAACACCAACTTGTGGACTTGTTCATTTGCAACCTTGGCTGATTAATCAGCTTTGGCCTTTTTTCTGCTCCAATATATCATCATTTTATCAGCCAATGAAAATCATCTATTGGTCGACTGCTGCTATCGAGCTAAAGGGAGCAAGTCACATGATCTAATACTGATGTAAACAAATGGAGACTATTTTCCAAAAAAAAACTTGATGTAACATTAGGAAAACTTTGAAAGCCTGTGACCAGCTCACACCTATAATGTGACTGACACAGAGACTGACGGGGTCACTTTAAACTTCAGCAGTGGCAGCCAACATGTCCCAGAAACATGTACTATATTTTCAGCTGTGATTAACATTAACATTATGATGTTACATTCCTTAAGGCAGGAGCTGAAAGTCTGTACTTAGATAAGCTCATAGTTAAACCATCTCCATGACGACAGAGTAAATGCTATCTGCTGATGACTCTGAAGAAATGACATAAGGCGAAAGGAGGCCATGCTGTTACCTCAGGCCTTGAACCTCAGCACAGCGATCCCAGACACAGCTGTCTTGGATGAAGCTCTATTGTTTGTGTACCCATTCACACATGCATGCTTTGGAGTTTTATTTGCAGATCCCTGAGTATCACAGCTATGTTCCCTGAGCCAGACCACCTGCAACAATTAAAAATGCCTCTGTAGCTTGCTGGCTCAGTGGGGCTCTGATCAACACTGCATTATATTATAAAGAGAAGTTGTTTTGAAAAAAGGCTATAAAAGGGGATCTGGTTTCAACTCCCTGGCCCGTTCAGCCCGTCATTTTCCCCCCAGTGTTCCCACTCTGATCAAATGATGGAATAAAACGCAGATTCTGCAGACTGAAGCTTTTCTCCATGACTTTAAAATGAGTTACTTCACTTCGGTGGTTTGAACTTACTCCATGCAGTAAGTATGGTAGAGAGCCGGGGTAACGGTTTAAAATACAGTAGAGCACCCACCCATTCATGTGAAAGTGATTACAAGTGAATCTACACACACACACACACACACACACACCATGTACTACCTACATTAGTTTTAATGGTAGAAATTTGCTCTTTTATTTTTAATGAGAGAAAAAGTAAATAATCACAGTTCACTTGGGACATTTGAAATAGTTGTAGCATTGTGATTCATTCTGACCTGTGGTTGACACACTCTCTCTCTGGCATTTGCAATCAGGGTTAGTTTAACATCCTGCGGCCCTGTCAGTGTAACGCCTGGGATGTCCCCCCCAATACTACAGTACTGAAGGAGAAGTGAGAGCCTTCCCTACATTGGATCTCAGAAAAACATTCTGTCCCATCATGGATCTGTTTCCAGTAATAGATCCACTAATGCATTCAGAAGCTGGTTTGATTCCCAGACAATCTAGGAATTGTCTCTGTTCTGTGACAAGCCAGGTGGAAATGTCCAGAGAATAGAAGAAGCAGGAGAGAAACTTTCTACGCAAGAGAAACAGGCAGAAGTCGCTCTGTAAAAACCACCGCACACCACTGAGCCGAGGACATTCATCCCTTAGGTCCACAACAACCCACCTTGATTTTCAATGGACTTGATGGCCCTTGAACCCTCGGGGCTTATCCCAAACATACCTCATCTCCTTCATGGACATTTAGGCTGTTAGATCAGCTGTGTAGCAGGTACTCGAAGGGAAGACAGAATCTTTCCATCATGTATACAGTATCATTGCCTACTGTACATACTGTAAAAGTGAATCACCAACACAATAATCAGCACGGCTGCAACGGTTCAGGATCTAATGTTTTGTCATTACAAAATATTGAATATGTAGCTATTAAGGCTACACAGTACATTGTTTAAATATCACACAGGCCGGTCTGACCTGTCTCTCAGTCTCTCCTCTCTTCACCATCTCTATGATTCACAGATTACCCCCCTTATTTTAGAGTACAACATGTTCATTGACCTTGGCCTGGGTTCATAGAAGGGTATTATATAAAAGTGTCTTGTCAACTTAATTCTTTCCAAATAGGGCTTTTCAAGTCAACTGGTGAAATTTCTTGTATTTTTTAAATATTATTTCTTACAGAAAAATGTCAGTTTTTTTCCAAAACTGTACAGCCCTAGTAGCTATACATCTAAAATAACACACTGCCAGTAAAATACCATTTCTACCTGTCTCAGTATGTCAAAGTGGAGACAGCTGGACACGGCAACAAAGATCCAACAACTCCAGCATACAGTAGTGTGAACCACAGAACGACACAAACTCTCGCTGGAAAATTCACTGAATCTTACTCTTCACATTTTGCTTTATTCAACTCCAAACTAAAAAAAAAAAGTGATGAGGGGAACTCGACCCAGTAAAAACTCATCAGGCTATAATAATGCCAGGGAGGTTCACTCATTTTAGCCTGTTCACATTGAATTTCACTCATTCCATGAAGTATCCATCCACTCCCACCCCCTGTCTTCCTGTTGTGGACTGTCCTCGTCGTCGTCCTGTCTTTTCTTGAGTTTCATCTGAACTGATGAGAAATTAGCGAGGAGCACAGTGAGTGCTTCATTCTTCACCTCCACCTGCAATGTTGAATGGAGCTGTATTTATATGAAGTGTTTTCATTAACATTCCTAGCTGTAGCAGTGACTCAGTGTAGCCACAGGCCGCAATTAAGTTTTATCTCATGTGATCTTATTTGTTGTTTGGGTCCAAGTTTGTTTGAGCTGAAACAGCAGGACATGATTAGAGCTGGAGAGAGAGATAGACAGCCAGACCACAGCTCTCTCTCTCTCTCTCTTTCTTTCTCTTTGTTCTCTCTCTGCCCCCCCTCTCCTTCTCTCTCTCAGTGCATTTAATGCTCTCTCCACCCTCTGACATTATACCTGACGTACTCCAACACTGGTGTTTGGTTCAGATCCAGTTACTCTACATGTCATTTTATTGGCACATGGAGCTGTGGAGGTGCTCTTTCACTGTTGACTCAGACTGGAGCTGTTTGTGGTCAGACCTGTTTCTGATTTGGACAAATTTAGGACCATGTGCAGGTGCGCTCCATGTGCCTGCTCGCACACGCATGCACGCGCGCACACACACACACACACACACACACACTGGCCGTTGCAGTTACTATTGGCTCCAGGTTTAGGCCTCCATGACTTCAACATTCTTGTAACTGCTGCTGCTGGAGGTTTGCTGTGTGTGTTTTAAACTCAAGAATATGCATCAAACACAGACACACATCTGACAGACACGCCATAGACCAGTTACCTTTTGATACGCTTGATTTCTCTTCAGCACTGATCTGGCGGTTTCATTTTGGTAGGATTTCTATTTTCTCACGGTTGAGTTGGATCTTTTAAGTAATTCAGAATCATATATAAAACAGGACATTGTGGAATTGGATTTGGTCTAGTCAGTCCTAGTCAGTCCTGACTCATCGATCTCACAAAGTGAACAATAGAACAAAATTGTCCAATTAAGAAAGAAGAATTCAAAGCACCATGACTCTATTTCCTGAAGCTGAAGTTTGGATTTCAGTGATTCATCACATGTTACCAGAAGCTGGTCTTTGGTCCTCAACTGTCCATCTTGATCCAGGGCAGGCGCCTCCCCTCTCTGAGCTCAGCACGAAGGCTGGGAGTGAAATTAACCTAGGAGAAGATCTGGATTTAATGGAAACTGTTCATATTTTCAGCGAAGTAACCAGATCCACATGCAGAAGAGAGTGTTTGTATCCATGTCTTGAGCCAAGCTTGTAGAACTGTGAGAACCAGATTGCATCACAATGTAAAGATGCATGTTTAAACATGAGGTACACTGTAATTTGAAAGCAGTATGATGCAGTCTGACTTATCTCAGTGGCATGGTGTCACAATGTCCCTAGAAATAGTTTTTAAATACATGGAGATGGAGGTTTAATGTTATGTGCCACTCACCCATAACACGATCTGCTGTGAAGAGTATCTCAGGATTCTGTCATTGGCCCTCTACTTTTCTCTCCAAATTTTCAGCTGCCATGGAATTAATTTCCACTATTTTGCGGATGGTTCTTAAAGGGATAGTTCACCCTAGAATGATATTTCGCTCATTATCTACTCACCCTCATGTTGACTAAGGGCTGGAAGAAGTTTGAGAGTCCTCCGTCCCTTCTCTGAGTTACAGGGGGTCTCAGCGTAGCAGTGCATGTCCATATAACGGTTGTAAAGGGACACCAGAGCTCTTCGTAAAAAAACACACACAAAAAAACATCCAAATACCTCCATGCTGCTCGTATGTAATGTCCGTCTTGTGCTGAAGCCCCAAATTGCGTAATTGTCCCGAAAAAAATTAAATAAGTCTATATTTTAAGCTTGTTTGTAGCGGAAGCTTCTCAAAGCTCCTCTTCCTGGTCTGTCCAAATCTCGCGTGATTTGCGCCATGTCCCTTTACAACCGTTATATGGACATGCACTGCTACGCCAAGACCCCCTGTAACTCAGAGAAGGGACGGAGGACTCTGAAACTTCTTCCAGCCCTTAGTCAACATGAGGGTGAGTAGATAATGAGCGAAATATCATTCTAGGGTGAACTATCCCTTTAATTTAGAGATGTGTCTGTCTGCATTGACAGCTGCATGTCTCAGAACTTTTTGCTCCATAATTCTGACAAAAGATGCTGGTCATTGGACTGACCTGCCATAGACAGACATTCAATAGTTTAACAGTAACTAGTAGTGATCTCTCACAGTCCAACAGCTGAGAATCTGGCTGTTACATTTGATCCTACCCATGTTATACAAAAGGGTTACAACTTAACTCAAAATAAAACATGACATAATTCAAAGTCCAAACATGTCCAAACCAAAAACCAAAAGGGATCAAACATAGAGTCTAACTATAAGGTGTATGTATGTAGCTCAATTTGAACCCAACAATGAGAAAACTGTGCCTCTGTTCACGCTGCACATCCTTTGGAGGCTGCATTTGAAGGCCATCCCATTTCCAAGGCTGCTTCAAACACAGCCAACAAATGCAGCCTTCATCTCACAAAATAAAAGTATCCAACTGTTGGATCATTTGTAAATGTCTAGTCTGTGGAGAATTCCCAGTGAGTAATCAGCTGCAGCCATGCTTTGAGGAGGCTCGCAGCAGGCTCTCCACCCTAGGCTAGAACTTCATTTACTAATGATGTGTTCCAGTCAACACGGTCTGCACAGGACAAAGCGTAGACCTCAGAAAAACACAGCTAATGTGAACTTTCAATTTATTGAAGCCACAGTCACAAACAAATCTCTTGGGGTCAGGCAGGGGATCAGGGTCCCATAAACAGGCAGGCTTGAGTCGAAAACCAGGTAAAACTGGAAGGCTTGGCAGAAAAACACAAGACAAGAGAGTGAGATGATTCTGCAGAAAATGTAAAAGGTGTTTATATCTTAACTGAAGTGAAACTCAACAGCTACAGGAAGTTAGGTGGTGGAGGTGGCCAAGTGTCTTGGATCTTACTACAACAACCTACAAGTCTTTCTGCTGTACATCAGGAATGTAACTAGTCTCTCGTGCCCTTCAAGACATAGAGTGTCCATCTGCTGGAGTCCTCTCTGGTAAAGAAAGATTTACTGTACCTCAGTAAGAAGCCTGACTGTGGTGGTGAACATG
Source organism: Trachurus japonicus (assembly GCF_045865225.1). NCBI lineage: Eukaryota > Metazoa > Chordata > Actinopteri > Carangiformes > Carangidae > Trachurus > Trachurus japonicus. The sequence continues at coordinate 18,218,393 of NC_140928.1, read as the reverse complement.
TTCAAATAGGATCTACTGATAAAACTGAAAATAAGAATGCAGTACTGACAGCAAAGTGAGACAAGGTCATTCTGCCCATTAAAATCAATAATAAATCTAATACATGAAAAAAACACACACACCCACATCAACTTCCTATTCATTTCCAATAATTCAAAACTAACCATCCCATCTTTATTCTTCGGCCAGTGGACTGCAGATTTGTTTACCTCCCAGAATTCCTTGGCTGCTCTCGCTGATGTGAACGAGCAGCAGCTGGATGTGTGGCATGTCCATGCCAGCTGCCCATGTTAACTTCCACCACAGATGCATATAACACGCCATGTGTTCAGCTGAGCCCAGAGACTCAGTCAGAGGAAACTCATTTCAGCTACTTCCATCTGAATGAGGTTCAACCAGTAAATCAAGACCTTTGTCCTTCGGCTCAGCTCTTCTTCTCCTCAACAGTCTGGTATAACACCTGCTTCACTTCTGATACCACACTGATTCACCTGACAACCTAAATCCTACTTAACCCTCCAGTAAATATTGTTCTGTTCAACTCCAGTCCCTGCGCCTCCCTGTGTCTCGTACTAGAATACACAGAATTCATGTTCCCTTCAGTGACAGCGAGTTGAGCCCTGTGGAGTGTAAAGGTGCTCTTTGACAAACCTAAAGCACTCACATCACACTATATGCTTCATGATGCGTGTGTGGTAAATTCACAAATAGAAAACAGAGATTCATGAACCAGCTCAACTGATTCCTTCCAGACTGTAGCTGTTCCTCTGAGCTGAGTTGAGCCGTTGGTGTCCTCGTAGCTGGGCGTCTTCTACTTCTGTGGAGTGGCCACACAGTTGATGAGTCACGTCCATTTGAAGACTGTTTGTCTCACTGCAGACTGATTAAGGTCTAAACTCTTTCACTTGATTCTGTGACCCATTCAGGTTAATGTCTTTCATCTCTTCATCACCCCGATAAGGAATGTCTGAATCTTTAAAAAAAAAATCATTTGTAGCACTGACCCATGCCAGCGTAACATACTTCACTGTTTGAATAAGTCTATGATGTTTAGATATTGTCAGGTATCAGAGTTAATTACAACTTTTTAGTGAGTATCCTGGGTGCATTCAACCATAAGGTAAAGGCTCAAAGCTCGTTTTAATGTTCATAGTCTTATAGCAAAAATAAACGCTCAGTAAAGTAAAGTAAAGAAAATGTTTTTTTATATATATATTTTATCCATTCACAGTCTTGCCAATGTTGTATATTCTAAAATTACTTTGATATTGACTCTATATATTACACTTCACCAGATAATAATGTGCTGCTAAGTGCAGTAGAAAGGCCAGGGCACTGTGGTGCTTACTGACATGCAGATCCTTGAAGAGGAAAAAAAATTGAACTTGGGGAAGGAAAAAAACACACAGTGCAGTCAGTGGCACAGAGCAATATACACTGTATGTAATATAAGTTTACACAGATCTAAAGCAAAATATGCATAAAACTGCAATGGTGGAATTTAACCTGTGTGTTTCTTTTCTTTTTGAGGAAATGTGAAGACCGTAGAAAATAAAGTATTTCTGTTCCACCTGGAAAGAGTTGCAAGAAGAAGGAAAGGAGAGGGAGAAACCAGTAGCTGCTGAAGAGAACTCTGTCCCCCAGGTCCAAGGTTAACCACAAGCTGCAGACCTCTCCCAAAGCGGTTAGAAAACATCTCCTTTTCCACAATGTCCTCACCACAGACCTCATTTACCAGTGGCACGGTACCGCAGGTGAAAAAGAGACTACTACAAAGATATGTGCTAGTGGAAAGCCCCCTGAATAAGTAGGCCCGTGGTCACGCATGGAGCATGGAGGCACAGAGCAAAATGTGCTTTACTTTCTAACATCACTGTAACCAAGACCAAGACCTCATCACCACAGTTAGAATCTGAGCAGTAGCGTTGTGTTGTCAGGTTGGAGGTGCTGATCTTGCAAGGCTGGTTTCCAGCCAGGAGATGTTCGGTGGACGGCAGAGAGCCTCCGTTATCCCCATTAACAAGTAATTTAACCATCACAGCTACTCAGAAACTGTTTAATTCAGGTAAAACATCTTGCATAGTTCCTTTTTTTTTTAAACCTAAAGTTTGTGTGAAGAAAAAGAGCATGTTGCTAAACAGAGCAGAGCTTCAACGCAATGCAATGGTCACAGCTGTTGATACACCATGTAAATTCTCCATAGACCATTTTGGTTTGACCTCTGCGGTTTTCATCAGCCACAAAGGGCCACCACGCCTTTAAGGGCTGCGTCTCTGAATTGGAGCACAACTTGTATCCATAAATGGAACATTCAAAGCTGATAGCTGCAGAAAACCCTGCTGGTTCCCAACGGTTTTATTTCAACATTACTGGTCTGTGCCACAGCACACTTTTTTTGACAGTTGTCTATGGAGAGCTCCTCCTAGTGAGTGAACTGTGGGACCAAGTGTGTACTTTTCTAAGCTTTGTCCAGCCAATTTCTTTTGCCACTGGCTTGTCTGTATTAACAGGAAATGTAAAATAACAGACTCAAAATTTTTGCAGAGGTTGTCTTTAGCTTAGATGCACACAGAGAGAATGCCACGATCCCTTTCCTGGACCTCTCAGTTTTTTATCTGGACATCATCGAGAGACTGGACTGAGCTCTGTGTTTCTGAAACCACTGACATGTAAGAGATGGCTGGCCAGGAGGGGGATGACCTGCACATGATCTCCTCAGCTGTTGATAGCACCACACTCACCGATCCTGCTGCGCTGTTTGAGACACAGCAGAAAGCAGTGTTACTGTAGCGATGGAAGAGGATTTAAAGTCAGAGATAGAGACAGAATGTGGGTGGAGGCTCTTCTGGACCTATTAGTGATGTGTAGCTCCTCTGGAATGTTTTCTGCAGGAATATGGTCCTCTAGGGCTGCTGCATAAACCAAGAATGTCTCTGTGCATACTTGGAGCCATCCGTCATCACTTGAGAGACTTGGTAGGATCATATTGTTTGTAAAAGCAGCTGCTTATTGCACTGGCATTGCAAGTTAATTACATTTAACACATGGCAAATAATGTTCATTTCAAAATGTTATCGTTTTCATGTTTCTGGACTGTGACCAGAGGAAAGAATGGAAAGACATCCTCAAATCCAAAGTCTGCAGTCCTGAAGTCCTATCACCCAACCCATCCACTGAAAATATTAATAACTTAACATGATGTATCTAGCCTGCATAGCCTAACAAGGCCAAAAGTATGAGGACACACCACAGACTACAACCAGTCAGAAATCACTGACTGAACTGAGATTATTTTCTACTATGTCAAACATTTCACATTATATGGATGGAATGTAAACTTTAGATTCCATTTTGTTATTTACTGATCACAATATCTGGCAATTTAATTAAGACCACCTTGTCTGTGGTATAAATAGCTGCAAGCAGCGTGGAGAAGCCTCCCAATGCTGTATATGCATCTCTCCTCCCTCATCCACTGGAAACAGAGATGTTTAATATAGTTTAGCTATAAGACCAACATGTTGCACTGTGCCTCTGTGTCTCTGTTTTCTGGTAAATGACAAGCTTTTATAATTCAGACAAAAAACCGAAACAAAAAAAAAACCAACAACAAAAAAAAAAAAAACTGCATATTTTGCTTTTCTAGTCTTAGTCAAAAGCAGTTCATTTGAACCCTGGTGTTCACTGTGAGATTCATCGTCATCCCTTCACTTTCCCTTTCAGACATGTGGAAGACCCCATGAGCCACAGGTATGGCATCCAGAGGGGGGAGCTGAAGCGAGCTGTTCATGGCTTCTAACTCCTGTGTGCTCTGCTCTGTTTTCCAGTCTGTCTGATACAGTGGACTCAGTGGGTATGTCCAGCAACCATTTCCTGGTGAAAAACACTGGTAAAATCCACATGTGTGTGAATACCTGTGCATCCTTACGTCTTTTTAACAAACAGATGCCCGTGCTCCCCAGCAGAATGTCCTTACCAGTGTCCCCAGCTCATTCCAACCAACCAAGGCTGTTCATAACTTTAACTAAACTTGACTTTTAGTACAAACCTGATCAACTTGTGTTTGTGTGTTTCATGTGTAGCAGAGTCAAGGGCCTGAGTACACTCTGTACAGCACAGTCAGGACTTAGCAGCCTTGAGATGATGGAATCACTGGTGTTACTCTGAATCTTGTATTCTATGTGAAAGTAATTTCCTATGATGTCTTCTGAGAAAGTGCTGCATCAGCTGTTGGCAGATTCAAGTAAATGAGATGTGATACACACCAATGTTAAAGGCTTAGTCATTTGATACCCTTGTTTTATGAGGTACCACTTTTAAAAGACTCTTAGTTTATTAAAATATATAGAGAGAATGTATATTGACTATGAGTAGGTCACAGGGATCACTGATGCATATTCATTGTGAGGACTATCTTCTTTATTAAGCAGTTGGGTTCTGATTTAAAAGGAGGTGAGATGATATGATTCACCATGCTGACACTTGACATTCAGAATGAGTATATCTATCTATCTATCTATCTATCTATCTATCTATCTATCTATCTATCTATCTATCTATCTATCTATCTATCTATCTATCTATCTATTTATCTATTTATCTATCTATCTATCTATCTATCTATCTATCTATCTATCTATCTATCTATCTATCTATCTATCTATCTTTTCTTTGTTGGAGATGTGTTGAAATATAAAATTGCCCTGATCATGGGGATGGGGTGTTGGGTGGGGTGGGGGGTGCGTGCTCTGGGTTTCTGATATGTGTAGTGCAGTGAGACAGTGTGTGTTCCACAGACCTGAGGCCTCTGTCACCCTCTCTGATGGACTGCTGTAGTTACACTCATAAAACTGCCACGGCCCCACAACATGAACACAGCCAAGTTCCTCACAGGGCATCAGCAGGGCACCGCCATGGAGACACCGTAATCCTTCTTAGTTTCCTCCAATACTCAAACATTTCTGTTAGTTTTACACTGCAACATAAGGTCCAGGTGAATGGAAAGACAAGACAACTAAAAACAGATTGTCCAGCAGGGGGCAGATTGTGTTCACTTCACCACACAGGGACATCACACTACAGACCTGTCCTTCACACATTCTCATGTTAACACACAGAGTTACTTAAATTTAGTTTATGAATTACTATATTTATCATAGATTGATTAAGAAACTAATAATTCTTCTTTACTTGAATCTGGCCACTTGATCCTAAAGAGTCTGAAGACCCGGTTTGGTAAATCCCCTTTAACATTTAACTATCCTCCAGTTCACTGACACAGACTCACACTGCAGTCAACAATTTATCCACTTCATATAATCAAAATCGTGATTATTATTATTATTATTATTATTATTAGTAGTATAATATTGGTTCTGGTGTTGGTGATACATAAAATATAATTGACCTGGGTAGAGCTGCCGCCCCATGTTGAGGCCATAGACTGTGGCCCCGGTTCGAGTCCCGCGTCTGACGGCCCTTTCCTGCGTGTCATTCCCCCACTCTCTGCCTCCCCATTTCCTGTCTCTCTCTCGACTGCACTATCAATTAAAAAGGTAATAAAAGCCCAAAAATATACTTAAAAAAAATAGAATAAAATATAATTGACCTGGGGATCAGACGTGTTTTTGCACCCTCATTTACCATATTTTATTTATGTAATCAATATTTAGTATCAATATTGGTTCTTATAAAGACTAGGTGAGCTAAAAAAATACATTAAATAAATGTTTGGAGATAATTCTCTCTATCATGTTTACAGACTGGCTGACAGTCAACCCCCTGCACTAATACAGTAGTTAATCATAATATACAGTAAAACCATACAAATAGAGTTAATGATCATAAAACCACAGAGTCTGAAGCTGCTGCCATTAATTCTTCTTATTTCAATCTATCATCGCCATTAAGAGGCTACAGGTCTGGCGTGAAGGTTTTTGCAGATGTGAGCTGTCAGACCTTGAAGTTTTCAGCTCAGACTGAGGTGTCTGTCAGAGCCCAGGTCTGAGACCTGCAGTCAGAAACCAGTCCACAACAGACAGAGCTGCAGTCCTCGGCTCAGATTCCCACGTTTCAAAATAAATAATCAGCTGTGATTTGTTTCAAGGAGGCTTATGGAGGCCTGCCGCTTCACGTGTCCAGCGCGCGCGCGTCAAGCAGCAGAACGAGGCATTACCACATGAGACTGCACAGGATCATATAGCAGCGATGCTGGTGTGTGATGCTGCGGTGTGTATGGGCTGGCGGAGTGACGCGCCAGCAGGAGTCGGACTCTGCAGTGCAATAAAGAGGCGGTGGCAGCTGAGAGCGCGAACCACTGGAGCGCAGAGGCGTCCGGACAACACAGCTGCTCCGCGCACCGCACACCGCACATCCCATATCCCATCACATCAGGGTTCAGGAGGAGAGAGAGAGACGCAGCAGCGGAGGATGTCGCTCCGGCCTCTCACCAACTCATCCACCCGCTGAACGAGGCTGCTCCACGGCTTCAGCCCCAGCTCAGGACTTTTTAAACACACCGGTGAGTCCTCTGATCTTTAAGCAGCCTTTAGATTGCTTTGCCTTAAACCCCAGCCTGTGGGAAGCAGCACTTTATGCGTGGTTAGATTTCATTTAAAAAAAAAAAAAATCCACTTTTTATGAAGTAACAAATGAGGCGCAGTTAAATAAATATTCATTTAGAAAAACAGACGTTGATGATTTAGGTTCGACAGGTGTTTAAAGTTCACTTCTCTAAAGTTGTGCATTTAAATGATCCTCAGTATTATCCATCATGTCCACATGTTAAATTATATTTAGTAATTACACAAATAATCAGATGATAAAGAAACAAGAGTGATGTTGGTTTTTAAGCACTGAACCTTCTTACAAACAGTTTCCATATAACAAACCCCAAACACAGTTCTGAGGGATTTTTACTTTTTCATTCTGATGGTTTCAGACCTGCAGGTCTCAGGTCTCTGCTCTTATCAGTCTCAAGTCACTGAGTGTGAAACAAAGATTTAAATGCTACTCATTGAACATGAATGATTCTCTGGAGCGCTGACACTTTAATTCCCCTGACAGTCTTCCTCCATGTTTCACTAATTAACAAAGTCCTGGACCAAAACAAAGAAAAGGCCTGACTCATATGCATTCACACCATACTCAGGCCTTTTCTCATCACCCCAGCTCTCAGTGGAGGCGTCCACACAACGGGCCGTGCATGCACATGGGAAAGTGTGAGAGAGGAAAGTCAGTTTAAACATTCATCAGTAGGTTTCAGTGTGAAGAAGGTTCAGATCCCTCACTCCAGTTAAACTCCACAGAGATACAAGTAAATGTCCTGCAAGATTTGACTACGATATTAATTAAACATTCGCCTTTTAGAGTTTAGAGTTTAGAGATTATTTATTTAGCACACAAATTTCAATGGTGCAAGGAGGGAACGAAGCCAGTTGGCTTGTACATAGGTTCCACCCCTATAGAATTTTTATATTTGAGTATAAATGTGTTAACGGTGTCAGCTTCTTTATACAGTATAACATTTACATTATACACTTAAATCCAAAGAGACTCTGTGATAAATAAAATGTTTGTAGTTGAATAGTACATTAGATAAGTTCCGGCTCCCTCACAGGTCTCCATCCAAGTGTATAGTTAATGGCTCAGTGTGTTGTCAAACAGATTTTATAACCGCTCGTTCAGCACCACAGATTAAAATAATGATCAATTTCTTTAAATAAGGAGACGATAGTCGTCATAGTCAGTGTTTTCTCAGCTTTTACAATGCTGCTGATTGTCGCTTGGACTTTTCTCTTCTCTTTACTAATTCATTTTTATTTGTTGTATCTGAGATGTGCTGAAAACTTTTATTCCTCTGGTGTGAAACTTTCATTTCTACTCTCTGCAAAAGAGAAACTCACTCAGTTGATCTGACAACTCAGATCCTCAAGGTCAGAAAATCTGTGAAAGTTTATGAATTTGTTATAACCAGCGGCACATCAGCTGGTTTTACTGCATGATCATATATTATATTACTTTAAAAACTTTCCCGCACTGGCTTGAATTAGCCTTTCAGATTTACAGTTACTGGAACCAGACCTGTGTGTGAATCTTGTAGTTTGGACCCGCTCAGTTCGGCAGAAGAACAGTCCCATTCCACATCCATTATAATGTGTGTGTGTGTGTGTGTGTGTGTGCGTACTACACCCAGACTGATCACGTTTACAGGGAGGTGAAAGTGTCTTTCACCTGAGCCGAGAGGGCCACATGTCTGTGAGTGTCTGAGGCCCCTGGTATGCAGACATCAAAGGGTTAAAGGTGAGGAAGGCTCAGCAGCTCACCACTTATCTCCTCTAATGACCTCCTAAGTAAAAGTCAATTACTTCTGCGTCATGATCAGAGGAGGCAGACCACAGGGGGCTGTTAGAGCTGTAGGAGCTGCTCATTACAGAGAGCGGAGTTCACTGAGCTGCTCTGGCTGCACATCAGACCTTTCATTTCTCCTATTTATTGTGTTTATTTAAATGTCTACAGCAAGAATCAAGTGTAAAACTCTGTCTGCATCTGACTCGTGTTAAGTTTATTATTCTGATGAAATGACTCGCTTCACAGTTTTGAGTGAAGTGACAGAATTCTTTGTCAACTTAAATCCACTTCTCCCTGCGTTTGGAAGAACCAGATTTTCCTTCAGTGCTGACTCCTCTGAAATTTCTGGAATAGATCAGATAATATTAATAATATTGATTATGATAAAACATTGGCTCCTTTTAAAACACAAACTGCAACATTTCACATGGTGTATCATGTCCAAGAAATGTCAAAACTGGAAGCTAAACACAAGCAGGACAGTCTGAACTCTGAGGAGGTTTTTTTTTAATCTTCACAGCCTGACACAGGCTCAGTGAAAACTTTTGAATCTGCTCAGATAGTCATGATCATACGTAGACAATGGAAACCAGTCGAAGAATAGGAGGGAACATTATAAACATTATAATTACAGGATGTGTTTCATTGAATTGCATACTGGAGGAAAAGTAATGACAACTTGGAAATTAGATACTACAATGATATGAGGAAGAAGAGACTGAAAATACTAAATAAAAAAAATTACCTGGAAAAGCTCTGAATTCAGGAGTATTTAACGTATCACTGTTTAATATCAGTATATATGTATGTATATTTATATATATACTCAAATATATGTATACACAGTTGCCCATAAAGTTGGAATTTCTCCTTTTATTCCAATTATAAAAGTTAATTGTGGTTATTATCACAGTGACGAGTTTGGAAGAGATTGATCAAGAAAGTTTTGAGAAGATATACACTTTATTTATCAAGAGTAAATCACATTGTCAGAATCATGAGAAGAGGTAAAAATTCCAACTTTATGGGCAGATGTGTATATCATATATCATACCATTTTAGCAGCAATTAAAAAGATTTAAAGTTTTGTTCTTTAACTGTTGTGTAGAGAACGGGTCGTATTCTGGTGAATGATATTCTTATTGTATTAATGTTTTTAAAAGTATGTGGAGTTTAAAACTGAAACGCACACGTGTGGGTCGGCACAGAGGCTGCCGTTTGACATGATGAGGGGCGGGGCATGTGGCTCCAGTCAGTCATCATCTCCCTCAGACAAAGATACTTTATTGTCTATTGTTGTTCTGTCTAATCAAACCTGATTTAACAGCTCACAGGTATTTCTGTCTCTGCCTCGACAGCCCCGGGCATGTACAGGAAACACAACTCCACTGTGTGTGTGTGTGTTCATGCTGCCAACTGTTATGTGTGGTGTTGACTCATGCACCACGTATATATGCTTATATGTCATTTAAGTGTATATATACTATATACATAGTAGCAGAAGTAGCAGAAGTAGATTGGTACAGAAAGTATGTTAGAGAGGAGGAAGTACAGAAAAGACAGGGCAACATCTTATTAAAGGTGATTTTCACCTCTTTTTGACTTGAAATGAATAAAATCGATGAAAAAAAGATAGTTTACATCTCATTACAGGAATGAGTCTTAACAGACCTGCAGTTCAGACAATGACCTGTTGATGATGAACAAAGTGTCATCTCAGTATCAAACATGTTGATGGGTTTCAGTGCTTTACCTTTTTACCTTTAGCAGCTGAAGCTACAACACCAATCTATGTGGATCCACCATGACCCACCTGAGACCTCTCAACCTTTCATCCACTGCTAATCCTGCTGTGTTACACAAGCAGAACCCAACTCCCGTCTGCCGGATGGATCTTTTCCAGTTGTAATGAAGTGATGACATGTTGTAGAGAGAATGTTGTTTATTTTCTCAGTGTGAGGCGAAACCTCTCCGATCATTCTGTCAGTCCTCAAACACTTCACCTATGGTAAACTTAGAGTAGAGAACATTATAATCAGCTGCATGTTTGTGTCTCCTCCAGAACCTGCTGGACTTTGTGTAGCAGCCATGGGCAGCAAGACTCTACCAGCCCCAGTCCCCCTGCACCCCTCCCTCCAGCTGGCCAACTACTCCCTCCTGCAGAGCTCCACCGGCCTCCAGCTGCCGGCCGACCACTTCCACAGCGTCTACAGCTTCAGCGCCCTGCACGCCATCCACCTCCACCAGTGGACCCTGGGCTACCCGCCGCTGGCTCTGCCCCGCTGCACCCTCTCCAAGCTGCCGGCCCAGTTCTCCTCCATGGCCTCCATCCCTATATTCCCTCACCTGCTGCAACCCAAGCAGGGCTCCTCGGAGCTGCTGCAGAGCTCCAAGAACAAGCCTCGCTTTGACTTTGCCAACCTGGCAGCGGCGGCCACCCAGGACGATTACCTGAAGGCGGAGGACCTGAGCATGTCGGGCGCTGCCGCGGCGCAGGCGTCGTCTCACCACTCCTCCTCCTCCGTCGGCCTCGGGTGCCTTCTGGACGTGACCAAACTCTCCTCCCCGGAGCGAAAGTCCAGCCGAGGCCGACTGCCCTCCAAGACCAAGAAAGAGTTCGTCTGCAAGTTCTGCGGCCGCCATTTTACCAAGTCCTACAACCTTCTGATCCACGAGAGGACGCACACGGATGAGAGGCCATACACCTGTGATATCTGCCACAAGGCCTTCAGAAGACAAGACCACCTCCGGGACCACAGGTAAGGACAGGACCTTATCAGTATTGTGTTTGCTAAGGTGTGGTGCTTTGTCAGTTTCTGCTCTCTCTTACTCAGTGCTGCCTCTCTGCACCTCGACTGATCTATGAGGTAGTGATGGTCTTTTCAGGCTGTGACCATGTCTGCACAGGAGGGATGGTTTTACATTTTTTGGGGGGAATATTAAGCCTTTATTTGATTGGACAGTGAAGAGAGGCAGGAAAGTAGGGATACTCACTAGGGGAACGACATGCAGCAAAGATCGTCGAACCAGTGACTGAGTGCTTTGGGGCAGACTAAACCCATATGGGACAAGCTGTAACCAGTCAACCACTGAGCCCCCCCAGGGGTCGGGTAGTGTGTTTAATGTGGGCGGCTCCATCCTCACACACAGGACAGGTTCAGTTCTGACTGGAGGTCACATGCATAGTCAGTGTAGTTACTATATACATGTGGAATACAGTTACTCTCCAGCCTGTATTGACAGTTTGGATGAGCAGTGGAGAAAGGTTTTAGCATATACATACATTATGTAACTACAAGACACAGCTTTTTTGTGTGTGTGTGTGTGTGTGTGTGTGTGTGTATTCAGCCTGATTCAAAACTCTCCAATTCTTCTTTCTCCCTCAGTCTCTCGGTCACTCTTCCTCTGTTTATCAAACAGTTTCAAAAACTTAAGCTGAGACATTTTCCACTCTCACGTCCGCACCACAGCTCCTGTCTCTCTGAGCTGATTTGTGTCTTTGTGTCTTTCCTTTTCCACCATCACTAACTAAAATATCAAACTGCTCAGCTTCCTGAAGTCACATCATTGAGGTTGGGGCCGTTGAGACTTAACACAGACACTAGTGAAACCTGGAGGAGAACATGGTCTAGATGAGGTCTGGACTGAGTCTCCAACAGACACAGTAGAGATCAGGCCTCTGCTGAGCCAACCACCATGTAGTTCTTATTCTCAACCAATCACACATCTATGTCACATCACAGAGACTCAGACTTTTGTGGGTAATAAAAGGACCTGAAGGGTCATTGATGATATTGAAATCTGAAATCTGAACTAATAGCTGCTGTTGTGCTGTGGTCCTGCTGCAGGTACATCCACTCCAAAGAAAAGCCCTTCAAATGTCAGGAGTGTGGGAAGGGCTTCTGTCAGTCCAGGACTCTGGCCGTCCACAAAACATTACACATGCAAGTCAAGGAACTGAAGCCAGCCAAAATCAAGTGATCCACCCCCCACAGCAGGGACGGGACAGGGACACTGGAAAACCAGGACCAAAGACAACAACCAAAGACTTTTTATTTCAGCTGTTTCTACATGAACTCAAGGATCAAACATTTTACTGAAAGAAGAGGAATGAGACTTAGCGGAGCGGTGTGTGAGCTCAGTCATCAGAGAGCCTGAGGGACGTGTGGACTTTGAACGGACCTTCAAAACCTTGTGGCTGCTCAGAAGCTTCTAATCCAAAGATTTTTATTAAAGGGACTTTTTAAAAGATCAAAGCCATGTTAACGTTTTTCTTCCTTTCACATTCCAATGATATTTTCATACAGATGCATTATATCAAAAAATGTATTTTTGCACTTTAACCTGATTATTGATTATTTACATATATCACTGGATTTCTAAAAGTTAATTTCAAAATGAATAATCATTCCTAAATAAAGTATTTTACTGTAACTGCTTGGCTGTGAATTGTTGCTATGGGGGGTGGAGGGAGGGGTCATCAGGCCTGATGATGATGGGGTGAGCTCCTCTTCCAGTTTGGACCAGTACAGATCTCTGGATACAGGGATATTCACTGTAACGTGGAGCTACTGCAGCTGCTGGGACAGGTAGAGATTGGATCACACCAGCAGGAATATGTGATATGATATGAATGTGTGGAGAGTTAAAGCTCAGTGACAAAGAGCTAGTTGAGGTCTCATCAGAGCCAGCCCTCACTATAAGCCCTATCAAAGCGGACAGTTTGAAGAGTGATTTCATACAGCTAGAGACTCTGCACTGAGTTATTGGTGATTGGGACATCCTGATAATAAAGAATTACAGCAGCCCTGTGGTAACATGTTGAAAACTCAACATCCTGTAGAGACAGGATGTTTCTGATTTTCACAATAACGCAGGTGGAAGAAGGCTGTCCTAGAGACTTGTTTCATGTGTGAGGGAAAGGTCATGCTGGTCAAAAATAACTTCAGTTATACAGATCATCCAAGTCTTTATGTCTTCACATACATACACACATACATATGTTTCTCTGCAACAAGATCCTGTGGTTAATTCTTTCAAATGCAGCACAAAGATCAGAAGGACAAGTATAGAGACAAGTCCATATTTTGGCAATGAGGACATCACCTTAACCAGAACTGTATCTGTCTATGATGGAAGTACATTGTATCCAAATATTCACATAACTGGTTAAAGACTTTTTACAGATAGGTGGGAGGTTGGGTTTGGGTCTGTTATTGGCTAAAACAGCTAGATCTAAGAGTACTGCAGTGGCTCACCCAGCCCAACATGTGGCTCAGTCCCAGATCACACTGACCAGAATTTGAAACTGAAGGCCCTTTGCTGAGTGTTGTTACCGTTCTCTCTGTTCTTGATTTGCTGTCTCACTTGAACTACCTATAGTAATGAATATATATATATATATATATAGAGAGAGAGAGAAGGCTTTTAAAGTGGAAGTGTAACAGTTGGTATATTACCTATAAAAAAAAGACAAGTGGATCAGAACTACTATTGGTTAGGATGAAATCAACAACCTTGTTGGAATGAAGTCCAGGTTGTAAAAGCTAAGTTGATGGTTTAGATGAAGACACCGTTCAGGTCAAAGACATGTACAGGACAGTTACACATACAGTATATTTCACATGTATATTATCTTTCTAAGCCTTGTGAAATTCCACCAGGTTGCTGAACCACTTTCATGAACTCTATTATGATTCTTATTAGTGACCACGGAGCCTCCTGTGATTATTCCAACACTTTCTGTTGCATTGTGAATCAACAGCGCTCAATGACCTCACTGAGGCAAAATAACAATAACAGTCTGAGAGAATCACTGAAGCGATTTAAGATTCAAGTCATAGACATTAAATGAAAGTGGAAATGGAAGTGTTGTGTGTGTGTGTGTGTGTGTGTGTGTGTGTGTGTGTGTGTGATTTGGGGTGGAGTGTGTATGTGTGTTGGCATTTTTAGTGCGTCATGCAGGAGGCTCCCGGTCCAAGGGAAGGAGAAGGGCTGGACAGATGGCCGGCCTGTTGCTCACCGTTTCTCTTGCAGTCAGGAACTCATCAGTCTGTCAGCAACTCCCTGAGAAGCCAGGGACACGGACACACACACACACACACACACACACACACACACACACACACACACACAGCTGGGGCAGCTTCAGATGGCAGGCAGTGGTGTACGTGACAGGAGTCTTGTTTGTGGCAGGAGGGACACTTCTTCTCAACCTCCTGCACCAGGATCAGACCTGAGCTACAGAGAGGAGACACGGAGTCTGCTACCACTCACTGGGGGGCAAGTCCAAGGCTGCTGGGGGGAAAAGTGGTCACGTTCTAAGGGTCATGACTGGGTTTGATAGAATATTATTAGAGTACCACACATTGTACCAGATTGTGTCACTCTGAACCACAGACTGAGACTGTTAGTCCCCTAATGATCAGGTTTATGTAGACCCCCCCTTCCCCACCCAAGGTTGATTAAAGTTCACCCCTCTCTCTCTATCGCTCTCTATCTCTCTGTGTTTGTGTACACAAAAGTGTATTAAAACCCGCAGTTCCACTAGTGACCATTAGAGTCTGGCTCCAACATTGAGTCAGTCCTTATGTCCAACTTTACAGCAGAAATAAACCTGTTTGCAGGCCTGTACAAAAACAGTTTTGGTCACTTTAGCTAATTTCCTCCTTCATGATAACTGTACATACAGGGATGCTTTTTACATAACACACTTATAAGTATATTTTTGGGCTTTTTTTTGTTGTTGTTGATAAAGACAGACAATGGGGAGGCAGAGAGAAGGGGAATGACATGCAGTAAAGGGCCGCCCAATGCAGGTTTCGAACTGGGACCGACTGCAGCGAGGACTGTAACCTCTGCATATAGAGCACCTGTGCAACCCACTGCCTCACACTGCGCCCCACACTTATATTATATTAAGGCTTAATGCTTTTTTCGGAATTGAGTGACAGGTGGGTGACTGCCTGCCACAAACAGGGAGTTACCCATAAAACATCCTTGTAACTGTTGAATATTTCCACAATACAAAGGTTTTGTGCAGGAATAAAAGGAGGTCAGAGGTCTGACTGTTTGTTATGTCTAAAGTCTCTTGGCTAATCCAGCCCCAGGCATAAGTGTTGCTCACATTATGGACACTGTAGAGCATAATCCAACAACTGCCTCGAAAACAACTGTCTGCGTTCTGTTATTATCTCATAGCGTGGTGAATGTGCAGGTCACAACTTGTCCACCAGAGCGTTTTGGAGTTGTTGGATTGTGTATTTGATGAGTTTGATGAGGGAAACCAAGAAATCCCATTAGCCTCCGTAGCGTAGCTCTGAGCAGCTCACGGCTCTGCTCCGCCGTTCTAAAAACAGCTTGCACCGACAATTAAAG
Organism: Trachurus japonicus; assembly: GCF_045865225.1. Taxonomy (NCBI): domain Eukaryota; kingdom Metazoa; phylum Chordata; class Actinopteri; order Carangiformes; family Carangidae; genus Trachurus; species Trachurus japonicus. Next base: position 18,202,667 of record NC_140928.1, on the reverse strand, counting down.
GTAATGAACCTACTACTATGACTATAGGGATTATGGCAATGGGCCAATTTGCCAAAAATGTTGAACTATCCCTTTAAGGCTGTAACGTCCTCATTGTTGTACAGTAGTTGTCCTGTAAAAGCTCAGCAGGTGAGTCAGTGTCATGTTGAACTCAGCTCTGAGGGTCACAGCTGTTCCAAAAACAAACCAGGAGTGTATTAGCGGCCAACAACCTCTTTCACCAAAAAATAAAATAAATTAAAACTAAAGAATAAAGTAATAATAACAATATAATAATAATAATAATAGAGGAGTAGCTAACTGCTGCCTGTCACAGTGGTTAGTCACTGTAAACTCTGAGCCCCGAGGTAACGACCTCCCCCTGGCCTTGGCTTTACCTCTGTGTCCTCTGGGCCTGGGGGAAATGTCCTTCACTGCTACTGTCCTAACTGAATGATTTAGGAGGGGCTGGTAGAGGGCAGCGCTTCACACAGTAGACGCTGCTCCGGCCCACTGACACGTTTATGGTTTCCAGGGTTTCTGGGTGAGCTGGAGGGTGGCAGGATGGACGCACGGTGAACTGACAGACACACAGCCGACGGGGACCAGCTGTTCCCCCGCAGGCTTCCTCCAGCGGGGGAGGAGAGGGGAAGGAAGAGTCCCCCCCTCCCCCCCCCCTCTCTGACAGTCACAGAACAGGATCAGAGCGGGCCAGGAAGGTGAGCGCAGGTCTCGATGAAAATCACTTCCACGTGGTCAGTGGCCTCTTCACCCTGCTGCAGTTACACAGGCATGATGCCACAGCTGCCTCTACTGGTGAGTGTGTGTGTCGGTGTGTGTGTGTGTCGGTGGTTGTGTGTTAACGTGATAGAAACCAAGCGTATTATCTAGGCCTTTTCTCGAAAATTGTATATCCAAAATAAAATGAGTGGGCTATATCTCTGCAACACAAGGTCTATGTGAATACTTTTGGTGTCATAGTAAAGGAAAAAAAGAGAGAAATTGCTGAGATGTGTAAATTTCAGTAGTGTTACTGATGAAGAGTATGAAGATTAAGAAAAATTTAATAAATTTAATGTTCGCCCCCCAAAAAATAATCATATTTTGGATGAGTGTCCTTCAGAATGATGCTGCTAAAGCTCAAAACCTCTATCAAATGATTGTACAGTGTATGAACATTATCTCTGCAGTGGTTGATTCTGATAAAGTGAAGCAGTACAAAATAAATTAGATTTTACTATTTAATATTCAGGCGAACTTTCCAAAATGTCCATTTTTGGCACAGCTTGGAACCACCTGCCACTATAAACCATTGTTTAATCTTTATTTTCACACAATTATATCTCTGCAGCGGAGTGGTTGATTCATTCATTCGAACCGTTAGAGCCAATAAAATGAGGCTATACCCACGTGGATGTCATTGACAGTATTGGCAGCCAATCAGAATTAGAAGTCTTCTCATGAGCCAATCAGAATCAGCAGAATTCACGCGCAGGCTGTTGTGTGCGGTGGTCACAAAAGGTTTCCCGCTCCTAAAGCCCGTCTGGACCGATTTAGATGTAACACCTGTCAAAGTTCAACTATATTGTGGATTTACCCCATGGATCTATAATTTACCCATAAAACAAACTTTTCACGGCAAAACAGCAAAGGTAAGAGGAAATGTAGCCTACAACCAAGTTTTGGCCAAGCAGTGTCTGTGTTTGCTGGACTTTGCTGGTTTTTGGCTTCTCTCTCTGCCGTGCTTCTGTGTAGCTTCTGTGTTAGCCGCGGTTGCTATGTAACGTCCCAATCTTTGTAGCCGGGGCTCTTTCAGATGAGCGGTTGCTCATGTGTTTTGCATAATGTACAGTATAGTATACGAGCCAGAAATGTGGCGACTGGGTCCACACAGAGGTGCTTCATGAAGTTTGATGTCTAGTTGTTTGAGTAGTGTTTGGGCTGTGTTTGGTCATATAGTTGTCATATAAACATGGTTTTTACACGTTGTAGTCCAGCTTCTGCTGTTTAATCAGATGTAAAATATGACTATATTCTTTCATAATCAGTGCAGTAGAGGCTCTGTGGTTGTTCTGTATGTCTGCCAGTATCCCAGTTGGGAAACGTGAGATTTAGCATTAAATAGCATGGTGGTATTCAAGAGTATTTGGCTCCATCACCTCATCTTTTCTTCCTTTTACCACACACAGGACAGGAAGGTGAGGCAGTCTTCCTGCCTTAAACAGGCAACAGTCTGCTCATTTGTATTACACTGTTAACCAGGGCCGCCCTCGATTATTTGTTTATTTTAATTTTAATTTTCTATGGAGCTTATGCTGACAAAGTTTTACATTTTTATTTCAACAACATTCCCACCTTCAAGTGAAGAGAGAGCTTCTTCTTGTTTTGATTTTTTCCTTGTTGCTCCAGACTGGTGACTCTTCACCTGCAGCCTCTGACCACTGATTGGTCAGATGTTGATTGTTGTCGATAATTTCAGTGACTTGTGTGGTGTCAGATCACAGCTCCCGTTGCCTCCTACTGACTTGGTGCCCTTAGCTGGCCTCATATTATGCAGTGCATCTGTTGTGAAATTTCAAATTTGCACAAATTGCTCAAAATGTGGCCCCAAACGTGAGGCCCTGTACGCACAGTATGAGGTCGGCCCAGCGGAGGCCTCAGCCTCTCAGCTCTGTGACATTAGTAGTAATCACATTTTAATGTCCACAGTCATGAAAATAAGACAAATCATATTTAACACTCATGAGCACACCGACATGTGAATGGCAGTGTGTGTGCATTGTTTGTCTCTATGTGGCCCTTTGACGGGCCTTGCTCTATGTTAGAGCCCCCCCCCCCCACTACCCTGCATGGAGATGCAGTATTGCATGGAGATGCAGTATTATCATTATCATTATCAACAGAATTATCTATATAATTTATGTTATATATCAGTATTTTCTGTATTATTCAGTTCTATAATCTACTAATTTAACTATGCATTAAAAAACAAAACAAGAATGACTATTTGGACTGATGTCATTCTCACTCAATTCAATTCAGTTCAGTTCAATTCAATTCAATTCAATTCAATTCAATTCACCTTGATCCCAAGGGGCAAAAGATCAATAAAAAAATATATTAAAAATATCAATCGATATAGACAGACACAAGATCAATAGACAACATTCACAGATAATAAATGACTGGTTTGCTTCGATAAGCTATATGGTGCATTTACTCTGTTAAACAGAATGGTATTGTCTTTATACAACAAAGTGTAGTGTCGTGTGTGTGTGTGTGTGTGTGTGTGTGTGTGTGTGTGTTGGCTTCCTCTCTGAAGATGCGTGCAGACCCCAGTCCCCTCCCATTCACTGTAAGCCAGGACCCAGACCTGAACCCTCATGACTTTGACCCTAAGGCTGTTTGTAATATTTACTGTTATATTTACATAAACCTGTGTATCTTGTTCACATCAGAGTAAACTCTGTGTATGAAGACAGTTTCTGGTCTTGATTAGCTTACTTTATTATTTGGTTTGTTACTCTTTAAATGTCTGTCCCACTTTTAAAACTCAGACACTGACATTTTTGTCACACCTATAAATGTCAGTAGGCTACACTATGTCATCTGTTGACTCCAGTGTTCATTTACCTACAACACTTGCACCTTCTGATTGGATCTGTGTAGGATAAGGATTATCTATGATAAAAAAAAATTATGGGCCATGCTCATTGCTGCTTGTGTCTGCTGGTGTACATATAGCAGCAGTGCACTGACTTCTCAGGGCCACTCTGACAGAACACAGTCTAAAACCAGCAGGAGAGGAGACAAGGACACACAGTGAAGACAGGGTAATCCCAAGAGTGTACCTCAGGTTGTTTTTTTTTTTTTTTACCTATCACTGTACTTCTCAGTCTTTTCCATATTCAAGTGGGGGGAAAGTCCTCCAGTGAGAATTTAGCATAAATAAAAGTAGTCCATGTTCTTACTGAGCCTGAAATTGAACATGGAGAGAAGCAGATAAAAGCACTCTGTACTTTTCCAGCTGAAGCTGCTGCTGCTGCTAAAACTTTCCTATAACTCTTCACTTTCTCAGTCATCCTCTTCTGTAACTGAACAAACATTAGAAATGTTTCACACACACAAAATAAATGTTCACATCAAAGGAAACACCGCAGTGATTTAATGGTACACCGTGTTGACTCACTAAACAGTGGACACACAGAAATCAATCCTGGTTAATTACCGGTAAGAGCACAGATCTGTTTATTCACACTATTGTTAGATGATTTCCTTTTGTGTAGATGCTGTTCAACATTCCTGCTGTACTATACACTTAGCTGTCTGATGTGAAAGACTTTTTTTTCACGTACAAAGGACAATGTCCATGCGTTTTTTGATTATAAAGCAGCTCGAGGTTCTATATTAATACGGCAAAGTGTCAAAGCCTCGGCCCACAGAGAAATGCACACAGAATGATTTCATAGACGGACGTCTGATCCCTCAGGTCTCAGGGAAGAAAATCCAAAAACACACAAATTAGAATGACAAAAATACTGGAGAAAATGACCAACAAAATCAAAAGGACATAGGATGTTTTTAGATCAACACTGAGATTGGGCATCTTGTTTTTGCATAGCCCTAAAAACAAGACAAGTAAATACTTAATCTATTTCATCCCTTTTAATCCATTTCAATCAGATGTAGGCTAATTGCATTCTTGTCTGACTATAGCACAGAGCAGAGTTTTCTGTTGATCGGATTCAGATGTTCTCCTGTGTGTTGCATACATTATTGATGTGTAGAATATCTTTCCTCTTGTCTTATTACTTTCAGTGTACTGGCCTTTTCTGACCTCTGACCTCTGACATCTATCCACACATTGGCAGCAGTCTGTCTGCACACACACTCAAGCCTCTCAAATAAAAAGGCAGACAGATGCACAGACATTTTTCATGAGAATTTTATTGGACAAATGGACAATTAAAACTAAGTCTGACTTAAATGTCACCATGGTGTCAACAGTGTCATGTATGGATTATGACACATTTGGTCCAACAGTATGTACTCCAGCTGTCCTCATGTTATTTTCTGCTCTTCCTCCTTGTCTCTTTACATTACTAACAGGAACAAACTGACAGTAACCAGTAGCAGGGCCGTGCTCTCTCTGAACGACTCAACTCTAAACTTCAGACCCTCTGACAGAGGCAAATGGAGGAAAGAATGAATACCCAGTGGAAAATAACACTTCTGGACTCTTCAGTGAAGGCAAAGATATGCTGACAGTCACGTTAAAAGCTAAATCACTGATGACCACAACTAGAGGTCACTGCTTCTGTTCTAATCCTACCACAGAAAAAAACATTACAGCATGTTAAGATAATTTACTCAGCTGACCTGCAGCTGTGGTGCTAATTCTCCATGAATGGAATTATTCCCTGTGCACAGTGACACGCGGCTTTACTGCTCTGTCATGTTAATGTAGTTTAAGTTAGGTCAGTTTGTAATGAACTTTTTATTGAAGTTTAACAAACACATAATACAGACAGGGAGAGATCCATTCATTCAATCAGGGGGGCAACAAGCCAGAAATTTACTCCCTTGTTGTTGTTGTTTTTTCCTTTTTTCAAAAACAAAACAAGAACAAACAAAACAAACACAAGCAGACCGCCATACTGACACCTCTCGACAGACAAGCACACAAAATCAACGACAACACTGCATTGTCACGGCAGCCATTAACCTACAGACAACAGCAAAATTTCCATCGATGTAAGAAGGTAGGTCAGTTTGGATAAATTCAGGTTACTTAACATTAGTTTGGTTCAATTAGATGAGGTCTGTTTTAAAGGTGTACAGAAATGGCAGTTTGTCGCGCCGAGTTGTCACGAGTTGCCGCACGAGTTTACCCGAGTAAGGAAAACGAATTTGATTGGTCGTTATCGAGCGGGCGGGATATTCAAAGCTTGGGGCGGACCGAGCTCGGTGTGTGTGTGTTGTCTCAGACGTTTGATTGACGGATGACGGATCCAATATCAGTGGCTGATGATCGTGAGCAGGCTGACGTATAATCCATGCGCCTGCATTATCCAATGCGGAAAAAAAATACCAGACTTTCATCCCGGATTTAATCAAAAATAGAATTTTGCACAAAGTTTGGCCTACATCGTCTGATAGATGAGTTATTACACTAATGTTAGGACCCAGAGTGGGCTCAAATTCAATTTTCTTTTCTGTACACCTTTAAGATACACTGATTAAGATAAGGTTAGTTTGGTTAGGTTTAGGTTAGTCTAGGTCAGGCTAGATTAATCTAAGGTTATAGGGGAACATGTCAGAGGGCTATTATGCCATCCAGGTCACTGAGACCTCTTCCCTCTGTGGAACCAGGACCAGACTCATTTTCTTAAAGGGATAGTTCAACATTTTGTCAAATTGGCCCATTGCCATAATCCCTATAGTCATAGCAGTAGGTTCGTTACCTTTAATTGTCGGTGCAAACTATTTTTAGAACAGTGGACAGACTGTTTTATTTCTATTTTAGACAGAATTTCTTGGTTTCCCTCATCAAATTCATCATACACAATCCAACAATTTCGAAACGCTCTGGTGGACAAGTTGTGACCTGCACATTCACCACGCTATGAGATAATGAATGACAGAACGTTACCACACAGAGTTGTTTTAGAGGTAAATTCATGCAAAACCGCTGATGCACGTTGCGTTCAGGGACAGTTTTTCAGCAAGCACTCTCTGTATTTACAATAACGTTCCGTTATTATCTCATAGCGTGGTGAATGTGCAGGTCACAACTTGTCCACAGGAGCGTTTTGGAGTTGTTGGATTGTGTATTTGATGAGTTTGATGAGGGAAACCAAGAAATTCCTTTAGCTTCTGTAGCGTAGCTCTGAGCAGTTTGCGGCTCTGCTCCGCCGTTCTAAAAACAGCTTGCACCAACAATTAAAGGTAACAAACCTACTGCTATGACTATAGGGATTATGGCATTGGGACAATTTGCCAAAATGTTGAACTATCCCTTTAAGTCTAAACACAGCAATGAGCTCTCTGTTAGTAAGCCCAGTGTGGCCTCATGAAGTTGTATTTTCTGTTTAACAATTTTTGGAGCCCAGGTTGGTGGGGCTGGTTGTCTACTAGAGGACAACACCTATAGCACTGCCTCAAGGTTTAGCATCTTGACTCCCTTCCTGCCTGGGAAACACTGGCTATAGGAGCTGAATGTGTTTGGTTGTGTTCTAAGGTTTCTGGTGTAATTCACTCAGTGTGTGTGTGGGGTCGCTGTGCTGTCACCTGGGGAGCTCACGTGCATATAGGTGGCATTGTTCACTTCCTTTGTCAGGTTTTGACCCGGAAGGGCAAATGGTTTTTGACCGCTGTGGCGCGGAGGCGCTTCATGCCGCTGTTTTGTTTGTTTTGCTTATTTTCTTTGTTTATGGACAATGCACAGCAATAAACCTGTGTTTGCAACTCGAGGAACAGCGTGGACATTCATTCAGTGCGGTGAGGACGGAGGCCGAGGTGAGGCGTGTCAACCAGGTTATTCCGGAGTTAGAAACCTCAGTAGCTCTAGTATCAGACTGAGCTCCTTTAATATTAGTCAAAAACCTGCACCAGTTGGAACTTTGTGGGACAATCCGGCACGTTTGGTACGAACCGGAGGTGAGCGCAAGACGAGTGGAGCTTCTGGAAGCGGTTTGGACATCGAGGGGGTTTGGAGAGCGTCTACCGTGGACGTGGAGACGCTGGAGCCGCTGGAGCCGCGGTGCTGAGGCGGAGCTGGCTGTTGTGGAGCATCGGACCACCGGAGCACCGGAGCACGGGAGCACGGGATCACCGCACGGCGCCCAACGCACGGAGCGGAGGTATGTGTAGCGCTACACCGGTAAATGGCCATTCAAATTGTGTGCACACATAGCCGGGCATAAACCCAATGCATTGGTCGCCGAAGCGGGGGGAACGAACAATAAACTTTGCGTCGGTTCTTTTGTTTTGCTGCGGACTGTTAATCAACTGACTATTCATGATGGAGAAGCGCGATGCTACGTCGGACATAATTAATGTTGCCGGGTCTAACGTGCAAACAGTTAATAAATCCAGTAGTGTGGCTGGCGGTGTTGAAATACAAACTCAAAAACGAGTGGTTAAACTCACTGCAAAGGCGCTTGCCAATGAATTAGACAGGTTACAATCTATCAGAAAAGCTAAGTTAAATAAAGCAGCCACCATAAGAAATTCAATACAAGGTTTGATGAGAAAGCATGATAAAACAAAGGTACAGGACGCTCTTGGTGAATTGTTTGAAGTCTGTTATGAAGTAAAAAATATGCATAACAATCTGTTGGGTTTGTTGCCACATGAGGAAAAGGCAAAACATGAAATATGGTTTAAGGCAAAAATGTTGCCTATTAATGAGTGTATTGCAAACACAAAAATGTGGGTATCATGTGATGAAGGTAATGCAAATCAAAATGGTAATGTTGTGGATGATATCAATCCAAACGACAGTGTTTCAAATATTAGTAAACGCTCAAGCCATAGGAGCCGTAACAGTGCAAGGTCAAGTACTGCATCCTCTGCAGCAATAAAGGCAGAGGCAGAAAAGGCAGCACTTGTTGCTCTGGCTGCAGCTTTAAAGGAAAAGCATGCCTTGGAGGAGCAGGAACAGCAGCTGAAGAGGAAAAGAGAGCAGCTGGATCTGGAAGCTGAAATAGCTGCATCTGCTGCTAAGCTGGCTGTTTTACAGGCTTCAGAGCGGAGAAGTTGTTCTCAAGCACACAGCAATGGCATGAATTCCTATTTGGAGAAGGAGAAAAAAGGACTGGAAAAGTCTGCCAACGCATTAAACCCTATGGCAAAAGAGTACCATCCTGTTGCATGGAAATCAACACAACAAAATGAGTCAAAATGGTCACTACCACTCAACAAAACCCTATTAAAGGATGTGCGACCCAAGGAAACTGAACAATGGGTTCAAGCTGCTTCAATACATCAGCACAGCCAAAATGAACAGCAACATGTAAATATATCTGGAACTTCACTGCATTTTCAACATCAGTCATCAACTACTCCACCTACATACCATCACCACAGCAACCAAAGGCCACCTGACATACTTACCATCATGCAAAGGCAAAATGAAATAACAGCAGCTCTGGTACAGCAACAGCATATGATGTCACTGCCACCAAGAGATATTCCCACATTTGAAGGGGACCCTCTCCACTACAGGGCATTCATCAAAGCCTTTGAGCAAGGAGTTGAGGAAAAGGCAGGAAAAGCGGATTGTTTGTACTATCTGGAACAGTTCACAAGAGGACAGCCACGTGAATTGGTGCGCAGCTGTCAACATATGGCTCCAGAGCGTGGCTACGCAGTGGCAAAGGAACTTCTCCAGAAACATTTTGGAAATCAGTACAAAATCGCAAGTGCTTATATGGAAAAGGCTTTGGGCTGGCAAACAATCAAATCTGAGGACGTGAAATCATTGCAAGCCTATGCCTTATTTCTACGTGGATGCTGCAATGTAATGGAAGAGCTTCAGTACATGCAGGAACTGGATATGCCAGTAAATATAAGAGCCATTGTGTCCAAACTGCCATTCAAAATGAGGGAACAATGGAGGACTAAAGCTCATGACATAATGGAGACAACCAACCACCCAGCTTGCTTCATTAATATGGTCATGTTTATTGAGCGTCGTGTCAGGATTCTGTCTGACCCTTTGTTTGGGGAGATACAGGAGTCATCTGGTGTTGCTGGGATTAAGACTGTCACTGGGTTTAAAGCACAACCTAGAAACAAAATGAAAGGAAATGTTGTGGCCACCACGGTAACATCTATGGAAGTGCCTGAGAAAATTAAAGAGCCTACCTCTGGTCCAGAAAAGGCTGAATGCCTTTGTTGTGCTCGTGGCCACTCTTTGGAGGACTGCAAACAGTTCAAGGGAAAGAAGCACAAGGAAAAGATTGAGATTCTGAGGAGAAAGGGGGTTTGTTTTGCATGTTTATGTGTGGGACACATGAGCCGTGAGTGTGAAAGCCGCTTGACATGTAAAATATGTAGTCAAACCCATCCCACTGTGCTTCATATTAAAAGGCAACGAGCCCCGGAACAGTTTGAAACATCTCACCAGGCAACTTCACTTAAAACATGTGGACATACAGGGGCCGGTAAGGACCGGTGCGTGTTATCCATCCTGCCTGTGAAGGTCAAAAGTGCAAAGGGAAACCACATAATAAAAACCTATGCCTTTTTGGACCCAGGAAGTTCGGCTACATTCTGCTCAGAACATCTAATGCGGAAGCTGAATGTCACAGGGAGAAAAACCAACTTCCTGTTGAGCACGATGGGGCAGAAAACAGTGGTTCCAGCATACTCTTTAACTGGTTTGGAGGTATCTAATCTGGACAGCAATGACTTTCATATTCTCCCAGAGGTTCTCACACAAGAAAAAATGCCAGTTAATGTTAATAACATGGTAACATCTGAAGAACTGGCAAAGTGGCCATATTTGTCCAAGGTGAACATCCCAAACATAAAAGCAAATGTCGACCTGTTAATTGGAACCAACGCTCCCAAGATATTGGAACCTTGGGAGGTCATTAACAGTAGCGGGAATGGCCCATATGCTATAAAGACAGTGCTTGGGTGGGTTGTTAACGGACCACTGAATGGAAACAGTGGGGCTTCAGAGGTGGAGCTGCCCTTGGCAATGGTGAACAGGATCTCTGTATGTAAGCTTGAAGAAATGCTGGTCAAGCAGTACAGTCATGAGTTTAATGAGAAGACCACAAAGGAGAAGGAAATGTCCAGAGAAGACCATAGGTTTCTGGAAATCATGGAGCACTCAGCAGTACTTAAGGAGGGAAGGTATTGTCTGAAGCTTCCATATAAGAACAAAGAGGTCTGTCTACCTAATAACTTTGCAGTGGCTAAGCAAAGGATACAGGGTTTGAGGAGAAAATTCCTGAACAACAAACACTTGCATGAGGAATATGCTGGGTACATGAACACGCTCATCAGTAAAAACTATGCAGAGCAAGTGCCGCAGCAACAGTTGCATGGTGAAAGGGGTAAGGTGTGGTACATCCCTCACCATGGTGTTCACCATCCGAAGAAAGGATCTCTCCGTGTAGTGTTTGATTGTGGAGCCACATTTCAAGGAGCATCTTTGAACAGTGAATTGTTACCAGGTCCCAACCTCACCAGCTCATTGCTTGGAGTTCTTCTTCGTTTCAGGAATGAAGTGGTGGCATTTATGGGCGACATTCAAGCCATGTTTCACCAAGTGAAAGTTGCTGAGGAGGACAGAGATTTTCTTCGCTTTCTTTGGTGGCCAGATGGTGACATCACTCAGGACCTCAGGGAGTATCGGATGACTGTACACCTGTTTGGCGCCGTGTCATCTCCTAGCTGTGCGAGTTATGCGCTGAGGAAAACTGCGGATGACAACCGGCCTGAGTTTGTGGATGAGGTGGTGCAGTCTGTGAAGCAGAATTTCTACGTTGACGACTGTTTAAAGAGCTCAGCCACCGAAGAAGAAGCAATCCAAATGATAAAAGATTTAACTGCTCTGTGTCAGAAGGGAAGCTTCATCTTGGAGAAATGGATAAGCAACAGTCGTGTGGTGTTGCAAGCCATTGCCGAGGAGCAAAGGACCAAGGACCTGAAGGAGTTAGATTTGGACCGAGACAACCTGCCAGTGGAAAGGGCTTTGGGTCTACTGTGGTGTGTGGAGACTGACTCTTTCAGGTTTAAGATGGAGATGAAACAACAGGCTCTCACCAGACGTGGTATGCTGTCAGTCACCAGCTCGGTGTATGATCCGTTGGGTTTTCTGGCCCCAGTCACCTTGCCTGCCAAAATGATGCAACAGGAGCTCTGTAGGAGAGGCTGTGGATGGGATGATGATCTGCCCAAGGACATCTTACCTCGTTGGAAAAGGTGGTTGGAGGACCTGGGCCAGCTGTCTGCTTTCAAAGTGGGAAGGTGCATCAAGTCGGTGGGGTTTGGAAGGATCAAGCATGCCCAGTTACATCACTTTGCCGATGCCAGTGAAGGTGGATACGGGACTGTAACATACATCCGTATGTTAAATCAGGAAAATAACATCCAGGTCACCTTCCTGCTCGGCAAAGCCAGGGTGACACCCCTGAAGGCTGTGACTATTCCCCGACTGGAGTTGACAGCAGCGGTCCTCGCAGTCAGAGTGGATTCATTGTTAAAGGCAGAGCTGGACGTCCAGGTGGAGGATTCAGTCTTTTGGACTGACAGTACGTCAGTTTTGAAGTACCTTAACAATGAGGACAGGCGCTTTCACACGTTCGTGGCCAACAGAATCTCGACCATCAGAGAAACATCTGAACCCTCACAATGGAGACATGTAGGTACCAAAGATAATCCAGCTGACGATGCTTCAAGGGGAATGAAGGTCGCTGAGTTTCTGAACAAAAACAGGTGGCTGGAAGGTCCTGCATTTCTTTGGAAACCGGAGGAGGACTGGCCTAGAACGGTGTTGGACGTCTCAGTGGACTCTGATGACCAGGAGGTCAGAAAGGAGGTAATAGTGAATAACATCAGTATGTGTGACATCTGCAGTCCTACGGACCAGCTCATTTCCTTCTTTTCTGACTGGAAGAGGCTTAAGACAGCTGTTGCCTGGATCCTAAGGTTGAAGGTCATGTTGTTGGCACAGAGTCGCAGGAAGAAACAGTTGGAGGCTTCTGTGGCTAACTGGCAGGAGAAAGGAGGTCGTGGCAGCTCAAGGAGGACTGAAAGGAAAAGAGTCACATCAACATACCTGAGTGGCACTCTGATGGTGGATGATTTGCTGAGAGCAGAGGGTGCCATAATTCGTTATTGTCAGCGACAGAGGTTTGGTGAAGAAATGTCTGCTTTGTCATCTGGGAAAGCGTCAGTGAGTCGACAGAGTCCCATATACCGGCTGGACCCAGTTTTGGAGAATGGATTTCTGAGAGTTGGAGGAAGACTGAGCAGAGGAGCAATGCCCGAGGAAGCCAAGCATCCACTCATTCTCTCCAAGGAGCAGCACGTTTCCACACTCATCCTCAGACATGTACACCAGAATCTCGGCCATGGTGGGCGGACTCACACACTGTCCAAGGTGAGGAGGAGATTTTGGATTACAAACGCCAATGCAGCCGTCAGGAAAGTAATTGGTGATTGCAGCTTTTGTAGGCGATATAATGGAAGAGCACTGGAACAAAAAATGGCTGACCTGCCAAGGATGAGAATCCTTCCTGATTTTCCACCATTTACCAACACAGGGGTGGATTATTTTGGTCCAGTTGAGGTGAGGAGAGGAAGATCAACCTGTAAGCGATATGGTGTTATATTTACCTGTATGGCGAGCAGGGCTGTCCATCTGGAGGTGGCTGTTTCACTGGACACCGATGCATGCATCAATGCTCTGCGGCGTTTTATCAGCAGAAGAGGGCAGGTGACGAGTCTAACATCAGACAATGGCACTAACTTCACTGGAGCAGACAGAGAGCTGAAGGAGGCGCTTGCTGCTGTGAATCAGGACAGGATTCAAGGAGCGCTGGCACAGGTTGGCATTCAGTGGAGCTTTAATCCGCCAGCAGGCTCACACCATGGTGGTGTGTGGGAACGGATGATCCGCCTTGTGAGAAGAGTGCTCAGTTCTGTTCTGCATCAGCAGAAGTTGGATGATGATGGACTCCATACAGTGTTCTGTGAAGCGGAGGCCATTTTAAACGATCGTCCTATCACCAAGCTCTCAGAGGATGCTAACGACCTGGAACCTCTCACGCCTAACCATCTTCTTCTCTTAAAGGGAAAACCAGCTTTGCCACCTGGAGCATTTGAACCCCATGATCTGTATGTGAGAAGGCGCTGGAGGCAAGTACAGTATCTCTCAGACCTTTTCTGGAAGAGATGGATACGGGAGTATTTGCCGTTGCTCCAAGAGAGGCAGAAGTGGAACGAAAAGAAGAGGAGTTTGAAAGCTGGAGATATTGTGGTGATCATGGATTCTTCAGCTCCACGTGGTTCATGGCCGCTTGGCAGGGTTTTGGAGGTTTTCCCTGATAAGCAAGGGCTTGTGCGTTCTGTGAGGTTGCAGACAAGGGCCAGCATTATTGAAAGGCCAGTGACAAAACTTTGTTTGGTACATGGAATATAGATTTATCGGTACTGTACTTTAATGTAACTGTATCAACACATTATTTGCTCCTGTCTTGTTGTATTAAAATTGTTATGTCGGTCTGCCATTAACAATTAGGGGCCGGTGTATAGGAGCTGAATGTGTTTGGTTGTGTTCTAAGGTTTCTGGTGTAATTCACTCAGTGTGTGTGTGGGGTCGCTGTGCTGTCACCTGGGGAGCTCAGGTGCATATAGGTGGCATTGTTCACTTCCTTTGTCAGGTTTTGACCCGGAAGGGCAAATGGTTTTTGACCGCTGTGGCGCGGAGGCGCTTCATGCCGCTGTTTTGTTTGTTTTGCTTATTTTCTTTGTTTATGGACAATGCACAGCAATAAACCTGTGTTTGCAACTCGAGGAACAGCGTGGACATTCATTCAGTGCGGTGAGGACGGAGGCCGAGGTGAGGCGTGTCAACCAGGTTATTCCGGAGTTAGAAACCTCAGTAGCTCTAGTATCAGACTGAGCTCCTTTAATACTGGCTGTGTGTCAGCCACAGAAAGTAATTCTGATCAGATTCCCCAGATCACGTGTTAAGAGCTTGAGACTATCAGACTGACAGGTACTTTGTGGTACTGTGTTAACTCCACAGTCTAACCTGGAGGATTGATTAGTCATTGATATCCCTGAACATTTCTCCCCCATCACTGAACCAGATGTTAGTGAGAAAAGTCCATGGGTACACGATAGACACACCCATTGGTTCATTATTGTACGTTTTGTAATGCCCTGTGGACTTACAGTGCCCCATCAAAGACCATGACAGGACCCGCAACTCACCGGTCCAGCTGGCGGCCTGCCCAGATCGAGGAGGAGTGGCTGCCTGCACTAAATCTCCATAGTCCTGGGCTGATAATGTGGAGTCCAGAGAGACACAGGCAGAGGCAATATTTTTTTTACGTTGACCTCCATGGGTGCTAATAGTTCACAATCAGGGTTCAAGAAACGGACATGAAATCAAATAAAGCACAAATAATATCCTCTGAAAACCTAAACCATAGAGAATTACCACCTGGTTCAGATTTTAGCTGTTATAACAAAACTCAGCGACAGGAGACAGGTCCAATGACAGCAGGGTTGTGTAGCCACTTATTAGACATTTAGGTACAGTATCTTCTGTAATGATAAATTACACAGTAAGGCAAGGCAAGGCAATTTTATTTGTATAGTCCATTTTTACAAACAAGGGCTTTACATGGCATCGTAACAACATCCTCTGTCCTTAGACCCTCACATCCACTGAGGAAAAACTCCATGGAAAACCCTTTGAACAGGGGAAAATTGGAGAAACCTCAGGGTGAGCAACAGAGGAGGGATCCCTCACCCAGGACGTGCAGACGTGCAATAGATGTTGTTACAGACAAGAAAACAGTTTTATATTAATATGCAAAACATGGACATGTTAACAAGATTTGACGAAGGTAGCGTCAACATCAGTCAACATTGCTTTTTACAGTGAGGGCAGTGTGTTTCAGTTTAACAAGGAAATATCTCTATAAAATGCAGCGCATGTTCAGAACAAATTCAAATTTCTCATTTGATGATGGAACATGGACCTGTTGCACCCGGTTTAGTATTTTAATAGATTGTGATCTACAGCTGCACCCAGCACTGATGTTTTCTAACCGCAAGAAAACTGTGAAAAAAGATTATTTTTACTACTATTACTATTATTATATTAGTAACACTATCACTTCTACTAATAATACATTTTATTTATAGCTGCATACCCAGGGGGCAAAATCCCAGTTTTTTGAAAAACGGACACGGAGCGTTGTAAAAGGTTTGACACCAGAAATGATATCTAGGTACTTCAAGGATTAAAACCTGGGTGGACAACCCGGTCAACTAGCTGCTGGAAAGCTACAGGTGGCCAAAACCCCTTTCTTGGGTCATTTTGCAGGCAAAATGATGTAAATGCAAATATTTAGGTACTACATTGGCATAAATAGTCATACAACTATAAAATTTGGCAGAGAGTAACTTGACACATAGGGGAAGGCATGAAAAAAAGATTCTGGGGTTTGTTGCAACTCGATTTTAAGATATCACCCTCAACATCCCAAAAAAGACCACAAAAAGTACTGTTCGCCTGACAAATTCTAATGAAAATTATTATTTTTCAGCACTTTATGGAGAATATCTATGCTTAACATGTATATAGAAAATTTCCTTAATTCATAAGCTTCCATTTGAGTCCAAGATAGCCTTTCTACTAGCTACTGGAAAGCTACAGGCTGTCTCCAAACAATGCAACACCTATTGTGAAAAACTCCATGTTAACTGTCATGATCAGAAACCATTCTATTTCTGGTCTCCCCAAAGTGAACAGATAGATAGAGAAGACCGTTGGCCACAGCAAGTTGGGCTTTTGAGATAGAAAGGCTATCTTGGACTCAAATGGAAGCTTATGGCACATGGCCCTCATGGCAGCCAAAATGTGTGCTAAAGTGCCCTCTATGAGCCAAAATGTGTGCTAAAGTGCCCTCTAGGATCCAAAACGTGTGCTAAAGTGCCCTTTTGGGAGCCAAAACATGTGTTAAAGTGCCCTCTTGGAAGCCAAAACACGTGTTAAAGTGCCCTCTTGGAAGCCAAAACACGTGCTAAAGTGGCGAGTGGCGAGGACGCGCTATATGTGCCCTTTTTTTTCCTTTTCGCCCCTGCCCTTCAAAAAGTCTGTGTCCTGGTCCATTTGGAATCTGTTGCATAATTTAAGTGAACCAGCCCTTTAACATTTCCTGATCAACTACAGAATGAGTGTGAACTTTCATCACATTTCACCTCTGTTAAAACTTTAAAAGATGCCTGTAGCAGCTATTCAGGGCAAGACAACTGAGGCAATATTTTTAGAAGACATACTTTTTCTCATAATAAGAGCAGTGATGATGATGATGCCATACTGACACTGTCAATATGACCTGCTGTTACTGAGCAGCACTGCAGTCAGTTCATGACCAGATTGCGATGAAGGGGTTGTGTTTGGCCTGCCTCATGGAGCTGACTTTGATGTCAGGGCTGATATGGAGCTAGGCCAAACTAAGACGTTAACATGGGATGAGACAAAAAGAAGTTAAATGTGAGAGTAAAAAGCCTTTTGATTAACTTTTAAGTTACAGTTGAGGACGGATTAGTCAGAAAACTGGCAGAAAATCATGTTTCTGCCAGAATCTTCTTTTTCAACAGCTCATCCAGACCTTCTCAAGTGTCCAGCTGATTGACTTACTGATGCTGCTTTCACACTATTCATTTTCAGAATTTTATTTAATAAGAAAACACATCTCAAATTTGACACTGGTTAAACTGACAGCTGTTACCTCTCCTCACACCTCTAATGGTTGGCTGCTTCAAGGTAGGGCTCTAAATCAAATCTCTCCATGGTTGGGCGTAACTGCTTATGTTGGCTGAGTCAGTGTTATTGTTTATTAAAAGTCGCTGCCACTGATTTAGGGGAATGATGACAGGTTCATTGTTTTCTCTATGCGCAAGATGTGTTTCCTAATCAGCACATGACATTCAGTTTGAAAGGGTTAAACAGGTGAGAGTCAGCATTTCGATCTGTGGAAAGGTGAAGGCGTGGCTTCTGTCTGAGGAAAGGGGCTGGGACTTTTGACTTGTGTATTTTCAAAATGTGGCCTGATTTTCCCGGATCTCCAACCTTTAATTACTGTTTCTGTATAAGACAGAATTTTAGCTGCCATAAATATCACTTATGTTGTCATCTCTTTTTTTAATGATCATATTTCATTTTATACAGTTTATTTTTCATGTACCTATATTTAATGTCTTTATACTCTCTTTATAATAATTTCTATCCTTGGTTGTATGATCGACTCCCATAGAAGAGAAGCTGAAGAAGTTTCTATTGTTGCAAGGTGGACTTATTCCCTCAGGGGTGCAGCGAGGTACTTTATTATTGTCATTCTATGTTGTGTATGTGTCTTTATACGTGCAATTGAAACATGTTTTAGTTGTGCGTTGTGTGTCAACACTTTGGTCCATGTATTCCTGAGGGAAGTGATACAAATTATAAAGGAACAGTGGATCAAAGGAAATGATGTTCATTCTGGTCTTCAGTAGCCTACATCATGTCATTCTATTATCATATGAATAATAATGAGACATATTTTCAGCCTTCTCTGTACTTTCCATCTGTTTTTCTGTTTCTCTCCCTCTAATTATCTTTTTTCCAAACCACAGGTTATGGCTTTTAAGCTTAATTCCAATGTATAGTTTGTAGAGTATAAAAAACACTTCCTGCCAGTCATGAGCCTTTCACTGTTAGATGAACTCATAATTAATGCCTCCTCCACCAATGAGAGACAGTGATAGATGAGACACAGCGCTGGACACAGCTGGACTACTCTATGATACCAAGCCACACTCACAGACTGCTGTGTGGCTGCAGTGAGCAGCTGTCCCAGTGTCGGTGCAGCTCTAGACACTGCTCAGTCCCAGGAAACGCTCCTCTCCACCAACAGAGAAGCTGCGTTGAGGAAGCAGATAAACATATAAAAAGGCTCTCCTTTATTTTACAAATAATGACGAGAATATTTGCATATGGAAAATATTTGGATCCATCTCATTATCCGTGCCTGTCTGAATACATGAATGAATGAATAAATTTGGGCACACCCTATGACAGAATAAAGCTGCAATGCAGAGAAAATGTGGAACAGTTTTCAGCTGGCTGTAAAGAGATGAAACTACTTAAGTAGCCAGTGTACAGCCATTAATTCCAGAAAACTATTAGGCCTCAGCAGTGGATAAGTTCCAAACCTTTAGCAGAAACATTAATTAGCAGTCTGCAGCACTGCTCAACACATGATGGTGTCATTTGTCTTCACAGTTTGATGTCTGAACTAAAGTTTCAACCATTTTCCGACCGATCAGATATTTTTGCATTGTAATCTGGGATCTTTAGCAGCATGATCTGAAACACAGAGTTAGTTTTAGGTGAGCTAACAAGCTGAGACATGCACTAACAATCTAGTATGTATACACAGTAAGAGTACAGCTGGTGTTTGAACATTAGTGGAGATTAATGAATGATAGAAAGAGTGAGAATAACGTCAATCAAAAGTTTTAATGGCGGTCAGTATCAGAGTTCTGATCCTTGGAGAAGCCTGGGACTGCTCCTAATGATCAGACCAAAAACAGAAAAACCAAAAAAAAGAAAAAACTCAATTTTAATAAGTTGTTATTACAATTTAAGATATTATAACTATATACTGTATATATCCTGTGCTACAGAATAACAATAAAAAAAACACTATATGTTTTTATTCAATTTCACCCAGAAGAAGGATCAAACACTTGGAGAAAATGTCATGAATCAAAGGATTTAAAAGTCACGGCAGCGAACAAATGAAAACTTTGTTTTTCTCCTGGTTGTAAATCCCACAGTTTTACACTACAGCTCCTCCAACGAGCTCTGCTTCATCTTAACTACATAAATGAAGTTGAAATGAGGAAACACTACCCTATGGAGCAGGATGACAATGGTGAAACCGAGTGGAGTTTGGATGTTGGTGAAAGACTTTGAGCTATGCTTTCAAGCACGGGAGGGAGCCTGGTGCAAAGTACCCAAAGCATAGCAGTTTTATTTCCCAAATGTTCATAATTAAACATTTAGTATTTGAATAGCCAGCAGGAAACTCCTCTGCTTGTGTTTTTCTAGAGGCTATTGTGTTTGTGGAGCCAAATATTGGAAACTTTGATACCAAATCCCCTGGTGTATGTTAACTTTGGCAGCTGCCAAAGGATTCTGGGGATGCTTTTCCTGCACATTACTGTGCCTTCACTGTCCACCACCCACCATCTCCTCAGGTCGTGGAGTTCCCTGCAGCCACTGCTCGCTGGGCTGAGGAGGGGGAGGCACAGGGAAGACATTGTAATGCATCTCGGGGTGAAAACTTATCTTGAGTGTCTCAGAGGTTTGTAGAGAAAACACCTCAGCGCAGAGAGACCTATCTCCTCTCACTGAACTCTGCTTCATCCTACAGCGTTCCTCGCAGCTCCGTCTCCCAGGCTACAGGAAGCCGCCGGCCACCTCCAGAAGGTGTCCTCCCCCTACAGCATGTATGATGCATGAACCACTCACCCTGTGATCCCTCCCTCCAGCCTGGGGATCAGTGGATGTTCAGACTACTGTGGAAAGAGGACCGGGGCACAGCTCCTTTGGCTGGTCTCTGTGCAGCACAGGATGAGTCCCGGCTGGATGGGAATGTGAGCTGAGGCCCGCACAGGAGGAATAGCAGAGTCAGCAAACAAGGGGGAGAGCAAATAAGCCTCACATACTGTTTGTTATCAGGTTCTCTTTTGACATGTGTGTGTGCTTGTACAGTAAGATCAGCCAGTTCTGCAGTGACCCTCTCCTCTGTCCTGTTTGGGGTCAGTCATAGTTTTTAATAAATGCTCAAACTTTTTTTTCTTCAAAAACACTCCTTACCTTTAAATGCAATATGAGGTCTAAATAGAAACGCTGGGCCTGTGATGGTTGGGGGTCATACTACTTTGACCCCAAACTACTTTGCTGAGATATATTCAGAACCTTATTCATAAAGCAACTTTTCAAACACACTTTGAGTTGCTCTTCAAGGAAGAAGTCTGAGACGCATGCTGTCCATATATCGAATAGAGGACTGAAGGTTAGAGGGCTAAATCATCCCTCAACAGGAGGTCTACACCATCTACCCCCAACCTAAAATACTGACCTCCAACCCTGGACATTTAACCGTTTACACCCATTTACACTGACTGCTGTTCCAACAAACAGGAGCACTGAAGGACAGAGTGACTCCAACGACCTTGATGAGCCCGCAGAGGTGAAATACACCCTTTCCTGCAGTCAGAACTGAAGAAGACGTTTCTTACTTTATTTGGTATTGATGGCACACCCAGTCCTACCTTCACATACTCAGTGAGCTGTCTGACAACATAAACAGAAGAAGAATTTAACAACCCTCGGGTGAAAATTGAAATACTGTATTTTGAAGGAAGGCATTATAATAATATGTTTAGTTTGATTTTCTCCTCGTCCTAACAGCATTTTTTTAATTTGCTGGCTTAGGGCGGATGTGACTATCAGACTCTGGCACATGCTCACAGTGACATTTTTCACCAGCGTCACTACTGAATAACTTTCACTCTAGATGCAAACCACATCAGATCAGGTTTACTGGACCAGCAGCAGATCAAGAGAGAGTCTCCATCCTTGGAATCTTGGGAATTTAAGGGCAAACAAAAAAGACAAAGGACAACACAACAATACTAGAAAGAATATACTGTAGACCTCTACCAAAGACAGTGTCAGACAACACACACTGAACTTAAGAGAAAAAGGTTCTGGAATTTTTATGCAAGTTAAGGGGGGTACACACATAAAGATTTTATAAATCTCAACCGATTTTTTATCTGTGAGAGACCCCACACATGAAGATAAAAAATCTGCGATTGAACAGTTTTGATCGTATTGTGTGTGGTGTGCTGCGATATTCCAAACACAGTCAGCACACCACACACATAAACATACGGGTGTTGTTGTAGCTACTCTTTCGGGTCTATTTCCGGAATGGACAATTTTTTTAATGAAAGCGGCACATGACGGGCTGTGAGTGGCGGTCACATGATCGTTTAAACATGGCTGCTCTATTGCTGGCTGTTGCCGGCTATGAGCGCTACCGTCTTTGCTATCGGCTATCAGGAAATCTCCCGTGTATGTGTGAATGTGTGTGTGAACCTCATGTAATGCCAGGGGGCAGGGCTGCACTGTGGCTCTCTGTGGGGTTTCCGGTGTTGTGCAGAGAAGTGGCTTGTTGCCGCGAGCAGCATGCAGAGCTCGGCAAGCAGGCACTTCTCCGCACAACACCGGCTTTCCACACACAAGATGACTTTTGATTGAAACGGCCACGGTTGGCGGCCCCAATAATCATAAATATTGAACATGTTTAATACTTAACGATTATCGGCGCCAAACGTTTTCCGAGCCGATTGTCGGGAGAATTTTGACTCTTAACACACCACACACTACAAGAGAATCTTATAAGATAATCTCAAGAGCTTAAGATAATCGGGTGATGTCTGTCCGTGGTCGGAAGGGGGAAAATCGGGGCAAAATCAGCCCGATTATCTTTATGTGTGTGGTAGGCTTTAACTGACAAAGCTGCAAACATAACATTTCTTTCTATATTGTAACTCTTTTATATATTTGATCAAAGATTGTGTGGTTATTTCTTATCCCTTGTTTTTATTCATATCCTTTAAATATGGTCCAAATACAGAGTCCAAACAATCCAATCACAGTCGAGCAGCCATGTTTAAAACGTCTTTGTTGTGTGAATTCAGTCCATCACATCCTCTCACTGTGTGGTGGACACACGCTGTCACCAAACAGTCATTTCTAATGATCTGTACATCCTCAGTGTCTGTTACATACATGTGTTTTTCCATGCTCACAGTCATTTCCCTCTGTGCCAGGTGCACAGTGCACTTAATGTAAACACAGATTAATCACTGATTTGGCAATGAGGAGTGAAACAGTTAATCATACTGTTGAAAAAACAAGGCTTGTATGTTGTCAGATGTCCCTGTAACCATTTAAAAGCAAAAAAAAAGCTCACATTAAGAAAACGTTATCCTCAAATTGTTGAAGACATGGAACAGTTTTGGTTAAAAGGGATAGTTCACCCAAAATTGAAATTTCACTCATTATCTACTCACCCTCATGTCGACTAAAGGCTGGGAGAAGTTTCAGAGTTATCCGTGGCTTCTCTGAGTTACAGGGGGTCTCAGCGTAGCAGTGCATGTCCATATAACGGTTGCAAATGGATACCAACTGTCTTCGTAACAAAAAGACACAAAAAACATCCAAATACCTCCATGCTGCTTGTATGTAATGTCTGTCTTGTATTGAAGCCCCAAAATGCGAAATTGTCCCGAAAAAAATTAAATAAGCCTATATTTCAAGCTTGTTTTGTAGCAGAAGCTTCTCGAAGCTCCTCTTTACGGTTCGTCAAATTTGGACGAACTGGGAAGAGGATGGACCCTGGTTCGTCCAAATTTGATCGACATGAGGGTGAGTAGATAATGAGTGAAATTTCAATTTTGGGTGAACTATCCCTTTAAGATCTGTAATTTCTTTGCTGTACTAGTGGCTTTATACATAATAACAATACATATACCTTGTAGTGAATCAGCAGATACGTATGTCTTCCAACAGCACCTGACTTAGAAAATCCCAGACTTTTGAAAAGACTTTATTATGTGATGTTTTCGCCAATGAACACTGACCTCTGACCTCTGACCTCCATGCGTCAGCACATAACCAGAATGTGCATGGTCAGACATCACTGTTGGAAGTTCAAATATGTTTGAATTTAAACTGGATATGGATATACAACAGCAACAACACTCTACTGGACAGAATAGTGCAGCTCCTGAATGTATAATTGTCTTTCATTCCCTTTTATCTTTGGCTGCTCTCATCCTTCCCTACACCTTCCTCTGCTCTGATATATGTTCCTATGTGTGGGTTGGCCTTATTTTCTCCTGCCATCCAAACAGTCCTTGCACGGGAGCCACAGGTGGCTTCTGCTGCCCTGCAGCTTCAGACCCTCTTCAGCCAAACACAACAGCAGTCAGGCCCATGAGGTCCATGTCAAACAGCTTCTTTAGTGAGTGGACCGAGGTCTGACGGATCATTTTCTTCTTTTCATCTGCAGCTCTTGATGTTGGGAGTTTGGCCCCTCTCCTAGAGCCGAACAGCTCACTGTCATGGTGATGTGTGAATATAGCAGACAGCAGTTCTCTACCTGAACATTACAGACATGGTTCTCATTAACAGAAACCCGCTCGACATGAACGGAGCTGTCAAAGATCAAATACCTTGTAGATGCACACCAATGAATGTGGAACAGCTGGCATATACACTCATGGAACAAACTACGACATTTGTTCTTTATGTGCATTATATAATTACGGACAGTGACTTAGGAACAACATTGAATAGATTGATGGCACATTTACATGTGAAAACAGTGGCTGTGTGTTTTAGCTGGCACAAGAAGGATTATTATTAAAACTCAGGGGACTGGACCCACTTGCAGACGTCAGTGGAAGATTTAATGAAGCTCGGCAATTTATCAAACAAAGTCAGACAATGTGAAGCTGTAAAAACCAGTGAAGGAAACAAATCCACACAATGTCCAAATGCAGGTGAAGGAGGTAAAAAAGCAGAAAACAAATAAAGAACAGAGGCACACAGAACCAGAGCAGAACGGTTGGCCGTGTGCATTATCTTGAAGTGTAACTGACATTCTGTGTTCCTGGAACAAATAAAGGGATACTCTTAACAAAAGGAAGTACATGAGCTGCATTTTAACCAACAAGTACCAGGAAAAATCATTTTTCTTCAGGAACTAAAAGGTGACTGTCGCCTATTGTTGTCTGACCTACTGTAGAGAAGACTAGGAAAGTTAGTCCAATCTGACTGTAGTAAAATACATACTGCCTACCTTATTATTTATGTTAATCTCACAAACTGTAACATGAGGCACATTGCCGTGGTCCAACTTCATTTGCATTTTTTAAAAATTGAAATTGAAATTTATTGTTATTATTATTATCTTTTACAGATGCTCACTGACAGGGGTGTTCTTTAAAATCACTATTTATTCAGCCAAATATTTTATATATATATATAAATATTTTACTTTTCTACTTTAATGAGCACTGGAGGCATGGGGACTAGGGAGTAAGGTACTGTGTGATAATAGGAATTGCTATAGCCTATGTATTAACAATGTACACTTAAACATAACCTCGGCTTTGACACATTCACAAAACTATATAAACGTAATTTCACAACCTTGACTCAGTTTTCAAGCATTGAGATAGGTAGCTGATCTCTGTGCTTGGTTGTCATTGCTAAAAAGTATTCCACATTGGATGTAGGAGCCATATCTGCGCTTCTATTTTGGTGTTTATACTTGGCGGGTTTTATTTTGGTAACTTCCGCTGATACCGGAAGTGCATGACGCACACCGGGTCACGGGGGGTTATTTAAGCCAGGACGATTAGCCTACCAGGTGTGCTGGTCGAAGGCATACAGTTTTGACCGTGTCTTTATGCGCTTTCGTGTCCCACCCGCCAAGGAGGTATTGTATTTGTTATAATAAATGTGTGTTTGAGCACTGAAACCTCGCTTTGGGCACTCTTTGTTGGTAGCTGCACTAGCACGTGTCCAAACACTGGAGACCAGCCACCGTGCCCCTCTTATAGGGAAAAGAAGGGCACGTACATTGGAATTCTACGGAAGCCGAGAACGGCCACGTCCATAATATTTTTTTTATTATCGTTTTCTCGTGATAACGACTTATTATTTCGTTATCTCGAGATAACAAAGTCCGTTTTCTCGTGATAACGAATTAATTTATTTCGTTATCTCGAGATAACAAAGACCGTTTTCTCGTGATAACGAAACAATCATAGAATGTGTCGTTGACATGGTTGCCTAGCAACATGTTTCCCCGGTGCAATCGCTTCTGTTTACGGGGTTAATATAATCAAAGACGGTTTATATAATACATCCATGGTAGCAGCTGGTTAGCCGCTGTATGTTCGTAGCAGGAGGCTACTAAAGCGAGTCTGTTGGAAACACTACACATCTACAGATCTAACGTAACAGAAGAGATGTTTTCGTGGGATAATTGCCCAAAACCATGTGTAGAACTCAAATCAGTGAGCTGATTAATGTGATCACATCATCCTGATTTCAGCCTTCAAGAGCTGCCACTAACGTTAGTCTGCTCTGAGGAGCTGTCAACAATGAAGTACCGGTAATTAACGTTAGTTTGTTTACTGAGCTGGGTTTATTTAAGGGGCTACAGCTTAGCATAAACACATGAGAGGTTGACTACGTTATGGCAGCTTCAGCTAAGGTAATGTTAGCTAGTTGCTGCTCAGATAAAGCTCATGAACACTGCTGTCTTGCCAAATTAACATTAGCCTACATGTCAGTGGTCGCAGGCAACAGGTGTCTGATGGTTCGAGATAAGGTTGTGATTTCTGACAGCAGCAGCAGCAGCCAGTAGCTAACGTTAGCTTAGCTGAAACAGGATAGATGGGACCACCGGCCGGTAGCCCCTTAAATAAACCCAGCACAGTGACATTATACAAACTAACGTTAAGTGTAACTTACTGGTAAGTTACTGTTGACAGCTGGTGTGGACAATAATCACACCAGTGAGTAGGCTAGAGTAGAAAAGTTAACTGCCCCATGCTCGAGCTGAACAGTAGCCTCCTGTTGCTGGCAACCATGGCAACGACACATTCTATGATTATTTCGTTATCACGAGAAAACGGTCTTTGTTATCTCGAGATAACGAAATAAATTAATTCGTTATCACGAGAAAACGGTCTTTGTTATCTCGAGATAACGAAATAATAAGTCGTTATCACGAGAAAACGGTAATAAAAAAAATTTATACGGACCTGGCCGTTCTCGGCTTCCGTAGAATTCACTTACATTGTAGAGTGCTTTCTTTGCATGCAAGAAGTTGTGGGATGGAGTTCCTACTATAGTTCTTCAGTAAAAGTGGCAGCACAGGAGAATTCAAAAATGGTTGATTTTAGTGACCCCAATGGACAGTCAGCATGTGTATTCAGCATTCTGTCACTTGCTCTTGACACTTGACATTGTAGTTACAAAACATAACAACATTATTAGCTAGTGTTTCCGGCGGGAATTGGAGGTGTTTCAGAATGGAGAGCTGTCCCCCTTTTCAACAAACTCTATCCACAAGTTTCTGAACATCATCTATGGTCAAAACTGGAAGCCGGTTTTGCCGGTTTGGTGGAATTGTACGTTTACGTTTCCATGGTTTTCAGTTGTTGTGTAGTTGCGGTAAACGCATGGATCTATTAACACTGGCTTTTAACACGGATGTCAATTTGTGTGATATCCACTGTTAAAAGCTGGTGTGATGATTCATGCGTTTTACAGATTTTCATTGAAAAAAAATCTATGCATTTACCGCTACTACCGAAACCATGGGAACATAAACATAAAATTCCACCGGAAGAGCAAAACCGGCAAAACAGGCTTACGTTTTTGACGTTCGGAAAAAGGTGGATAGAATTGGGGTGACACACAATGCCTGATCGCTCATTGCTTCGTCCACCTCTCTTCTCATGGCATGTGTTTCTGAACTCATTTTTCCGGTATTATCGAGATCGACAGTCTCCAAGATCGACCAGTCCATCGCGATCGACAGGTCGGCGACCACTGATGTAGAAGGTCACAGGAACTTGAGAATAAACATCGATCCTGAAGACATAACTTGTGATAGAAGAGCAAAGTCTGTGATCAGCAAAACCCATGGAAATGTTGGCTAGCTGGGAACCAGTGGGGTCTGGCCATTTATAAGGCTGCAGGTTTTGGTGCTGCCGCATTATTGGTTTATTTCACACACACACACACACATACAACACATACCTATTATAGTGTTATACAGACAGGTGTTTCTTTTATTTTGTCCATTACTGTATATCATGTATTTTATGATCTGCCTCTCTAGGACAATTTTTGGACTTTGGGTGGGGTCCGGACTCCTATTTACTTCCTATTTCTTATAATGACTTACCTTGTGTGCACATTGTTTACATCCTGTCCTCGTGATATTTTCCCTGCATTGTGTTTATCTGCATTACCCCATGTTTCACCTGTTGTCAACCCCTGCCAGCCTAGTGTATTTAGGTCTCTGTTTGAGACCTTAGTTAGTTTGTTCCTGTTTAATCCCCTTGTCTTTCCTCGTGTTCCTGAGTTTTGCCACTACGTTGAAACCCTAAATTTGGGGGGTCATAGACAGATGTATGCATTGATGAATGCATTGTACAGCTGTATTACATATTGTCCTAATATCTATTTGCACACTCTCGTTAGACATGGTTAGTTGTCTGATATTGAAATTTTTGACGATATCCGATATGCCGATGCTGTCCAACACTTCATTTTCAATTTCCGTTAACCACCAATATTTGCAGGCTTTCTTCCCCAAAACTAATTTTAGGTCACATCACATATCTCCAGTTGGGAAATAACACATACTGCCAACTTTTTTTTGTGATGCCCCACTGAATACATTAACATTGTTTATTTATTAACACTCTCACGCACACACACAGCTCTGACTGACGGATCAAAACAGTTTCATTTAATGTGTGTTGCATTAGCCTGTTTTTGTATCATGGAAACCCTTGTGACCTCATATATGCAGAGACTATAATCTGAGTTGACTGTACAGATCTATGCAGATGTGTGAATATGCCCACCTACTCTGAAGCCCTATGTAGTGTAAACTGCCCATATTGAGTTTTTTTTTTACTCACCTCACTTTACAGACATCATATTTGGGGTCATCTGTGCTGGAGGTGGCAGGGATGCCAGTATTTGTGCCAGCAGGAGTCTCCACAGAGCACTGCACAGTGAGGGGCACCGCTCCTTGTTTTTCTTCTCTCTATTACTGACATTATATATGATCAAACTGAGCTGGCAGCGAGCCCACAGAGCTTTCTGCAGGTTTCTACAGAGTTTCTGAGAAAGGAAAGAGATCCAGGGCTGGAGCAGAAATAGTTCTGGTTGATTGGGGGAATGTAAATACACCAAAAAGATGTATGAAACATCATGACAAAATCACTCCTGGAAGCCTCTGAAAATTCACACGTTGAACACTGGAATTTTCCATCAGGTTTACTTACTTCCTGCATCACAATGTACAAGTCTCTGTTGGTAAAAGGACCGGGCAAACAACACATTTTGGCATGTGGAATATAAATCCATTGCAGGACATTTTCATGTCCTACAGTTCACACAAAGCAGCCCTGGCAATGAGGAAAAGATCAGAGTGACACAGGATCTGGACCTGAAGTCAAGTTGGAGTCTTCTCACATACAGTGGAGACCTATGGATGTTATGTTTTCAGTTTAAGCTTTAGGCAGATATGAAACTTGGCTCAGAATGTGATGGTGTCATAGCTTCCTAAATACCACAACAGAAACCACAGTATCAGCACTGTCACCACATGTTGGGTGGGTGGGTGGGAAGGTGGCATACACACACACACACACACACACACACACACACACACACACACACACATGAGCACACATGAGTGTGTCTTGTGCTGGACACAGAATCAGGTGAAGTTAACTCATTGTCAGTGGAGTAAAAGGTAAAAGTCTTTACCAAACCAGCTGTTCAACATGAAGAGAAGTTTATTTTCAAACCACACACTACAAGCACTCAGATGACACCATACTGTTAGACTGATCAGTGACAATAACTCAATTACTGCAACTTTCTGTTTCCCATTTCACTCAGTGTTAATTCAAAGGAAAAGACACAAACACACTAACATTCATCCACTCTTTAACACAGGAAAAAGACATACAGAATCAATCACAGATCAGCCGTCTCACTGGGGGTCGGCAACCTTTAGCATTAAAAGAGCAGTTCGGGCCTTTTCCTGCCATATTAACACCCACTCAGAGCCATAAAACCTATTTGACCACTAAATTGACATGCACGAAAAAAGAAACGCGTCGCACCGAATGTGCATCGCTACGGCGTTGCTTTGGGTTGTGAGCGTGCTATCTATCTATCTATCTATCTATCTATCTATCTATCTATCTATCTATCTATCTATCTATCTATCTATCTATCTATCTATCTATCTATCTATCTATCTATCTATCTATCTATCTATCTATCTATCTATCTATCTATCTATCTATCTATCTTCATCAGCAGACCCTAGCAGGCTTTACTCACAGTTTTTTTCAGTCACTTTGGTACTTTTCAGATCAGAATGAAAATTCTTATAACTATTAGTTCAACCTCCACAACATTTAGTCATTTGTGCACATCATAGTAGCAGTTTCTCATCTTCTGAACAAATTGCTTTGGACATGTATCAGTTGCTTTCATACAATTTTCTGCTGTTTTATAACATTATCATTTGCGTATGTCATGTCAGTCAAAATGAACTATACTTATCAATGCTGAATAGTCTTTCCCTATAAAACTAATAGTCCTCATTTCATTGCTTGAGTCATTACATACAAAATTGTTGAACTAGTTGTCAAAATCTGTCAAACTAATTGTAAATGTTGGGAGAACCACTGTGAATTCAATTCAAACATTTCAGGGAGAACAGGTATGTATAGTATTGGACTGTAATTCAGTACTAAACAATCTGCACTGCTGTCATTGCGTCAGGCATTACTGTAAGATACAGTGGGACAAGAACTTTTTACATTTTACATTTAGACTAACAGCTTTACTACAGTACAGATTCACTGTATTGTAGTGTATTACAGCAACCTACTTACTGTAAGGATTCACCATATTTACAGTATGGTACTGTACTACAGCATTTTACAAGTGGGAAGCACTTTTACAGTATTGTACACTACAGTAATACGGGTTGATGCAGTATATGTACCAACCTCCCAGAGCTGGAAGAGGGCCCTTTACTCTGCAACAAGAAGAAGCCATTTGTGCAATGGTGATTGCAAACAATGACATAAGGTTGAGAGAGATACAAAGCAAGGATGACATTACTGTATCTTTGGGAATATTGAATCCGTTACAATCGTGACAATTGACAGAGTGATATAGATGAAAATATGTAGCCAGACAGACAGGAACATCTGGATATACAGGAATGATTACAGTACTCTGTAGGTTCAGTTACAATACTGCAATATTGTTTACAGTTGTGCACAGCTCTACCCAAAGTGTGTTTCTTATGTTTGTTGTAAATAGATGACTGTAGTGTATTTTTATTTTGCACAATGCTGTAAACAACTTAGAATTGCAAAGAGCATAATGCAGTAGAAATGTGAAACATACGTATACACAGTATCAGTTACTATACATGTAGTGTATAGTGATATCTTGAGCATTGTCAGGTAGTGTCACCAATACCTGACTCTTTTGCATTGGAAAACACTTGGAGAATAAACTGTCATAATGAAAACATGACAAAGCCATTTGACTATCTGGCTCATAAACACTGGTGTCAAGACTTCTCATTTTGGTGATACTGACAGTTTCACTGACATACTAGCTTTTGAGGGATGAACTATACATTTTGAGCAAGTGAGATGCGTTTGCAGGTTATCCACTAGTTTTTGCAGTTTGAACTAATTGTTTTGAGAAATGCACTAACTGTTGTGCAAATGTAAATAGTGGTGTGAGAAAAGCACCAAATCGACTGAGAAAAACTGTAAAACCATGAAGTCATCTCTCTGTAGACAGTAGATAGCCTACTGAATCTGGATCTGGTCTGATTCTACACTGATTGACAATTATGGTTAAATTAATAATATAAATAGCCATCAAATTATTATCTAAATTATCTATTATCTCAATTAATAAATCAATATAAAGTTATGGTTCAAGCTTATTTGAACAAAGCATGTTCGGTAACACTTTACTTGAATAGGTATTCATAAGATTGACATAACACTGTCATAACCATGACATTACAGCTGTCATAAACATCAATGAATACTTATGACAGCTGTCGTTAAATGTCATTCGGTAAGTTATGTCACTTTTAATGCAAAGTTGATATTGTTTGAGATGTTTTTGTTCTGACAACTTGACATAAACACAATTTAAACTGTCATAGCAGACCTAGGCTAATTGCCAAACTTAAAAAAATTATATCAAGTTCTCATAACAAGGACATCTCAAACAATGTCAACTTTGCATCAAAAGTGACATAACTTACCGAATGACATTTAACGACAGCTGTCATAAGTATTGATCTATGTTTATGACAGCTGTTATGTCACGGTTATGACAGTTTTATGTCAATCTTATGAATAAGTATTCAAGTAAAGTGTTACCGCATGTTCTAGTCAAACCAGCTACTGAGATTGACATATCTCCAGGTATCAGGACCGAGTCTGTCCTGCAGCAGTGTTTGTTAAGAGGTAGGTGGGATGCAGAGGAGGAGGTGGTGTCTTGGCACAGGAACTGTTATTGCATGTCTGCAGGTGTTTGGTAATTGGATTAATGCAGGAGCAAAATGAGGAATGTGTTTCCTCCACAGGCCGAGAAACCCCAAGGACAGACATGTTTGTTTCATGAGAGCTGGTGGAAGCTTCACCCTCACCACGGCGACCTCCCGTACATGCTCCAGGCTAACAGTTAAAGAGGACTGTTGCCCTCCAGAGCAGTAGTTTATCTAAAAGCCTAAGCAAAACAAGAGCAGTAGAGATGAAGGATGATGATGAAGGGCCTCTTCAAGGTTTGATCCATCTCCAAGAGCAACTTGAGTAACCTTAGCCAAACACCCCCCTCTCAGGTTCTTGTATGTTTCTTACTCCTTCCACCCGGAGAGACTGGATAAAACCAGCACTCTGTGGTGCTTTAGACAAAACAATCGTCTTGGTGATGTTATAAAAGGCAGCGTGGTGGGGTGTTCTGTGGAAATGTTGGCTTAGTCAGATTAAAGACAGTGGAGGAGGCTGAGATTGCTAACAGTTGGATGTATTCAAACTGTTGTGTGTTGGTTGTTCTACAAACATACGCCCTCTCACATCAAGTCACAGAAAGATCTCTACATTTTCCACAGTAGTGGTGGTGGATCAGTCTTTTGGAGTACAATCCTAAACCATGATTTCATTCATGATCTACATCATGTTTCTGTTTCTGATCTGATTTTATTTTGAAAGTCCTGACTTCAAATTGTGATTCATATCACAAATAAAAGACCTGGTTCATAAATTCTTTCACTTTAAGCCTTGATAAATATACAGAGGTGAGTTTTATAGAAATCCACCCTCTCACAGTTGTCATGAATGAGGAAACTAACTGTAGACACCAGGCTGTGGATGTGTCCTATTCATATTCACTGACATTTAAACTAGAGGTGACATCACATCAACATGTCATTTCTCTATGTGAAAGCATCACATGTGACAAGGAGATCACACAGACACAGACACCCAGTATGTTCATGGCCTGTCACTGTCAGTTATCTGCTCAGCTCAGCCACTGACAGCTACATGTTTTCTACACTAGGCTACTGTATGCAAATGAAGATAACACAGTATGTTTGTATGTATGTGTGATGTCTGACACTGGTTGTCCCTCGTAGCGTTTGATTGGTCCAAATATACTGAAACAACAATAATAATGACAGTCACCTCTGACTCCGACCCAGCTTCAAGACAAACTGTATATGTTTCACCTGGGTCTCATGCTTCCTCACATGAGACCGGACTACCATCAACACATTATTATTAATTTCTTGAAGTATAACATTTATCAAACTAACATTTATGTTGGAAACAGACCATATATGTCCTAAAGTGTCAGCTTCAGTTTCAGCCTGATGTTTTGATTAATCAAGTGTTCATTCCCCAACGGAAGCATTCGGACATTTGAGACAAAGCAAATATACGCCCTCTTTGATTGGACAGAGAAAGTAGTTCATGAGAATCACTTCCAAACACCCAGTCAAAAATCTCTGCCGTGATAACTGTAATCAAGTGTCATCAGTGAGCCTCTTCCCTCTGTTTGCTCTTCACTGGGGTCGCTTCTCTCCCCAGTATTAAAACATGATTAACAATAATGAAAGTGTTTCAGTTCATACATTCTTCAGTTTATTCAAGTTCAGATGTAACCTCTGGTCTTCATAGTGCCTCTGCTGTAGTGTGGTATAGTTAGAGGGGTTTAAAAGATTAGCGGCAGTGTTATGAGTCCTGTTCACACACACTCAGAGCAGACGAGGGGGGCTGCAGGAGTGTGTGGTGGTGACAGACAGCATGAATACACATGTGCAGCTGCTGCTTTCAGAGGTGAAGGCTGCTCCTCACTCTACAACAGAGACCTGTGATCATTCATCTCCCAGCATCTTCAGTCCTAATCCCCTCTGATCCTCCAGCCTCTCAGCTTCTTCAGGAAACCTGCAGCAATTTTTCAGGAATCTGCTTCAGTCAACACCTCCACAACAAACTCATCAGGCTCCAAACACCTCCAGCCGCCGACTGGGGCCTGCACCATCTCCTGTGCACTGTACTGTGTGTTTCAGAATGTATATGAGGATATGTGAGTAGAGGTTTTTGTGTGAAGACCTTCATTGACTCATCACCTAATTTCCACTGTCTACAAAACGTTCATACACATGGACTGTCAAGTGCTCAACGTCTCCTGTTTGTTTTTATAAACTCAAACCTTTTCCATGTTAAGTGTAGTTTGCACCTTTCAAGCTGCATTTTGTTGCAACAGCAGATTAATACCCGAGGCCCCTGGTCTGTCTGTAAAGAGCCACCTGAGACACAGACACAGAGGAGCCGTGGTTTAGTTGAACAGCTCTTTCCTATAGCGCTCTGTCAGCTGGGTGTCACAGACAACAGATAGACAGTTAGTCAGATGAGGAACACTACGGGAGCCATGAATGTTAAAGAGCTGAAAGAGGCTTGGAGGATCAAACAGGAACTAATAGAGTTACAGTGAATGATGGTTGCACTGTTACCTGCTTTCATCAGATCATCAGGAGCGCAAGTGTTCCAGAGCTGTGAAACCTGATAGTATAATAATAATAATAATAATAAATTTTATTTATAAGCGCTTTTCCAAAAGCTCAAAGACACTTTACATACAATAAATTCAGTTAAGAACACAAGACATATAAATTCAGTTAAAAGCAGCAAATACAGTATAAAACATAGAAAACAATATAAAACACACACAGAAATTATGTATTAAAAGCTGATAGTATTCAAAAAAATTATTATAAACTGTAGCATTCAAAAATATAGTTTTCTAATAACCTAATGTAGTGTTCTAAAGTATTCTGGCGTGATGCCCATGCATGATTTCACCAAAGTCTTTAAAAAAACTAGATAGGCAAGGAGGAGGAGCACATGGAGTGTAGGCTACCATCTGGAGGAAGAAATTATAGACTGACTGTAAACATGGCTAGGATGCAGGATTTGGTACTTCCACGTTTGCCTTAGAGATTACCACTCTCTATGTTATTATAAACTATAGCAGGCCTACTATAAACACTGTAGTAGCCTATTGTAATATTGAAAGTGCTCAGAAACTGAGCTTTAAAATGAGCTGGAAGGACTTGAGTAACTTTTGTGATGTCATAACCACTCAAATCATCACCCTCAGCCCTGCTCCCAGCACTGGTACCTTTTTTATTATCTGAATTATCTTTCACCCGAGGGATTAATATTCAACATTACAAGAGAACTGGATTCAAAAAGGGAACAGTTAGCCTATAGTCACATCATCAGAGGGAATCAAAGCTTTTCAACCGAGCAAATTATCATCCCACACATGATTGCTGGTACAAGTATGACATTCTTGTTCCAAATAAGTGGAGAACTACAGCCAAGACTGAGACTGGGTAACACATGTTTCTATTTGAGCCATTGGTAATGGAGGATTCTGTTACAGCTTCAGAGGATATGTAGAGCTCTGATGTAGACTCTCAAACCAGCCATCACATGTCACCAATGTTCTGTTCAACAGCTGACACCGAATCATATTTGGTTGTTTAGGTTTACTAATCTCAGTGGGTGACGGTTTGTTCCTGACCTTGTCACTGTATTTCTTAAATAAATCAATTAATCAATCAACCAGTCGATTCTGAAACAGCAGAATGGCAGATATTCATAATGTCTCCTTGTGGTAAATATTAAACAGTGCATTGAAACGTGTGCTGTCTGGTGGGCTAGTTTTTAATGGCAGTGAAAGGAGAGTCACTGGCTGTTGTTGTCAGGTGTAAATAGCCGAATAGCTGCCATGACTATATTTGCCCAGATGCAAATCATAAAAGACATGTAAATAGACACTCCCTATTAACCATACTCTATAACACCACCCTAAGACCTACATCAACTCCCATGACGGTTCAACCCTACTAAAACCTCTGTGAAACATCTAACTGTCACCGCAGAAAAGCGAATAGCGAAACAATGACTTTCTTTTCTGAAATCTAGCTTCTTCACGCATCATGCGATTCTTAATTTGTATACCACACTTTGTATCTTTGTATGTGTATTAAGAATTGTGTGTTCTGAACTGGCTTCATACTTCAGCTATCTCAGCTGTGTAACCTGTGATGACCTGTGCCATTACAGCCGTTAACCTGCTTTGGGGTTGTCACTCAACGCAGTAGTTTGATCTGCTGGACAGAGTATCATGTTTTTCCCTGTAAAAAGCGGTGTCGGAGCCAAACCTCTGTCTCAGCAGTAGTGAAATAAGGGCAGCCTGTGCAGATGTCCACAAATACTGCTGATAAGATTTCTGGAACATGGCAACAGAGCTGTGACTGCAGTTTGGGGAACTAATAAGGAGAGGTGCTTTTCAGGCTATATTTAGCTTGATTGTTGGCCATCTGTGCCTAAGCTAAGAAATATTTAAAGGAGACATTTGTGCCAGTGAAAAAAAAAATTGATTTCTTATGGAGCAGCCACTTGTCCTGAGAGCTACTGCTTCATGAAACATCATTATATCTGCAACCGACGATTAATTATAGAAAGTGTTAGGGAAAATGAACATGGTGCTTGTTGATACAATACAGGATTTAGACCATCCTGTGTAGCAGCAGAGTCTGAGAGATGCAGCTGGACAACTGCAGCTGTTTACATTTCACAGTGATGTTCAAGTAACTGGACTAATTTACAAGTTTTTGAAATAATATAAGACAACGCAAGCTGGTTTATTTACCAGTTGTAATAAAAACAGCTATACAATTTATCATACTTGTGATTTGTATATCAAATCTAAAATGGGGCAGTGGAAGCTTTGGGATTCATTTGATTTGAGAGTGAGACGATGTGTTTTCGGTGTGTTTATAGGAAGCCTCATGTTCCAACCCTGCATGTTCTGTGTTGTGATGTTGGGTCAAAACATCAATTCATCTGTCCTCTGATTCATCCTCTGGTATCAATGTTTCATTCATTCATTGACCAGACATTTTTAGTTGGATTTGCAGTCCTCTTTGCAGTTTGACACTTCTCCCCTCTGAAGTCAAACAGGTGGTTGAGTGAATGAACACTGCCCAGATCAAACGGTGTATGAAGGGTGAACAAGAAAAAGGGGAGACCGGGGGTGGTTGTAACACTGTTTGTCTCAGCTCCTATAACTTGCAGTGTGTTCATGGTGGGGCTATCAAGTTTTGACATAGACTCCCCTCATTTGTCCTCTACAAATACTAGTGCCTTAAACTTCTCACCTTATAACACATAATTCATTATTTGATGTCAAATGCAAGGAGTGCCCCTGTTAGAACCTACCCCACTACCAGGATAGGTTAACACAACCTGGGCTCAATTGTAACAGTGAGATGGAAAACTAAAAACTGAGACCACACCACAAGATATGCATCTACAGTATAGTTTATTGTGCATGTTCCAACACTAAAGCATCTTTCTATGGTTCAGTATGAACAAAAAGAACTCATCACTGACGGGTAAATAAAGAACAGTGACAGTGGTGTGGATCCTAACATTAGAAAGCTGTCTTAAAGAACATATCTGATGATACCAATGAATGTTGTACAGTACATGTATAGTCCATGTTAAATTCCAGGAAAGTTGTTTTGGAGTTAAATCCATGGGTAAATGCAAAGCAGTCAATGTGGGGGTCACGTGACGCAAATGGCGGAGTAAGCAGCTCATTGTTTGTGCTCCCGCAGCTCGGCATCCTACAGACTATTTTTCGACAGAAAGCGGTGATATCGTGAAGCAATCGTCGATGCCTGGAAATAGGAGAAAGCCTTCCCGGCAAAATATACTTGATCTGCTCGCGAAATCCCCCGTACAAGGAGTTCAGTTGCCGAATTCGCCATCTAGCAGCCAAGCTAATATGGCGGACAACACGCGGCCGCTTCTGGGTCAAGTTGACGCCGACAACTTGGTGGAAAGAATCACCGCTGAAGTACTCAAAGGTGTGGAGGCTTCCTTTGACAAGAAGATCGACCCGGTTCTGAAAAAACTCGACGCATGTTCGTCCAAAATCACCGCGCTGGATGCCCGGGTCACAGAGGCTGAAGACCGCATTTCAAACTCCGAGGACGCCACAGCCATTCACATTTCAAAACTCGCCGACGTCGAGAGCAAGCTGGAGGAGGCCATGGAAAAGATCGACGACTTAGAAAACAGGAGCCGGCGGTGCAACATACGTATCCTCGGGCTTCCTGAAGGCAGCGAGGGCACTGACCCTCCTGCTTTCTTCAAGACCTGGCTGCCGATGCTTCTGACAACAAGCTTCAAAGGGGGTTCTGTGAAACTGGACCGCTGCCATCGCGCTCTCACCCGCCGCCCAACAGCTAACCAGCGGCCCCGGGCTGTTATCATAAAGCTCCACAACTTCCAGGACAAAGTCCGGATCATGCAGGCGGCAAGGAAAGCACAGACCCTGACGTACAACGGCGCCCCGATCATGATATTCGAGGATTTCTCCGCAGCTGTGCTAAAGAAGCGGCAGGAATTCTCCGTGGTCAAACAACGGCTAAAAGATAAAGGGATCGCCTTCGCCATGCTGTACCCAGCCGTCCTCCGGATTAAACACAACGGCCAAGAGAAGGTCTTTAAACATCCCCAAGAGGTGGCTGCTTTTTTGGATGAGGTGTGGGCTGGAGCTCACGGAGAATCTTCCTCCGCTGATGCCTGAGAGCGTTTGTTTTCTACACCGTCACATGCAGGTGTGGTTCTGAACTAAACTGAACTCCAGATTTGACTGAGGAGCGGGTGAGCATGTAATTCAATTGTTCTGCCAACGCCGGTCTTGACTTGACTATGTCCGTTTCTCCCTCTTTTCTTTGTTGACTGTGTGGCATTTGTTAGACATGCTACTTGTTTTTCATCCCTTTTGGTGGTGATTGACATGTTATGAACCACTAAGTGTGCTAAATAGCCTTGATGTTATAGTGACATAGTCAGGGGACTCCCCTTGTTGTTTTACTCCGGCCTATGTATTGATCGTTGCTCACACGCTAACCGCGGAAAAAAAAAGAGAAAAAAGAAAAAGAAAATTCACAATTTGTTTTGATTAGAGCTGCGGGCCAAGGGTTGAGGTGCTTAAACATTTTTAGGTTTGGAAAGAGTTTAAAACCCGGTCCAGCATCTTCCTCAGTTTGAGTAGGGAGATTAGCTCACACCCTCAATGGGTGTAACAGACCAAAGTCTGACCCCAATGTCTGTCTGCTCTATTTTCTTTGTAAATAGTTACGTTTTAAATGTTAGCAAAGCAATCTCTTCATTATTTCATTATTTTTCTGTTTTGTTTTTCAGTCTTTTTTCAGGGTACCCTAGGTGTTTGTGGTATTTTCATTTATATCTCATCAGGATTGTCTCTAATCTACAAGATGGCCAGTGATAAACCCACACTTAAAATGTGCAGTTGGAATGTGAGAGGCATACATAATCCTATCAAGCGTAAAAAGATATTAAGTTTCCTGAAAAAGGAACATGTTCATATAGCCCTCCTGCAAGAAACACACCTTACCCCGAGTGAGCACTTGAAGTTAAAACGGGACTGGGTCGGGCAGGTGTATAGCTCATCTTTTACCAGCAAGAGCAGAGGTGTTGCCATTTTAATAAATAAACATCTACCTATATCTGACATCCAAACCATCTCTGATAAGTCTGGTCGATATGTTATGTTAAAGGGGCAGCTCCATGGCCAACTGATCTCATTTTTGAATATTTATTTTCCCCCGGTACAGTCGAACGACTTCATCCCACAAGTGTTTTCTATGTTCGCTGATTGGATTGGGGAGAATTCTGTCATAGCTGGAGATTTTAACTGCTACTTCTCCCCAGCGAGTGACAAATCGCCTTCTGTACAGAATCCAATGTCTATTATACAACAAGTAGTTCCGACCAAGCAATCTGATTGGTCAATAAGACATTTAGAACGTGCTCAAATCAGCATTACAGCACGGCTGACTCATCACTGAAAATATTACTTCGCCATGTCATGTTGTTTACACATCTCCATGGCAACATGGATTTTTCGTAATTTATTACTCGTGAAAATAAATCACAAACTACATTGACCTCCTGTAGGTTGTTCCTGACAGCTGCCAAAGTCACATTTATAGAACAATTATGTTTTATTTTTTGTTAATATATTGTAAACTTCCCCGTTACAGCAGAGAGGATTGTCTCCCTCCCATGTGTGTAACGTTACAAAGTCGGAGAGACACGAGTTGTGATCGCGGTGAATATGTTTTTTAAAATATGGCCTGGAGCTAAATATTTTCATTGGATAAAACGGAGGTGATTACCTGTATGTTTCTCTCTCTCCCTCTCTCTTGCTTGCGCCTTTTGGGCTTTTAAATAATCTGGAGTAATCGTTTGGCTTTCTCTATCAGCTGTGTCGGCGACACGGCGCTATAACTTCATTTACATGCAGAGTTTGCGGTTGTAGAAGCTACATCTGTGAAAGGAAAAAAACGGCATCTTTGTCATAACTTGTGCGAGTTTGTGCGGTGTTGATTTAGTTCGGGAAAGTCAGAGACCGCGTTAAAACATGAACGTCAGCTCAGAGTTCACTCATCTGGGACTAGAAAATCATTTCTGTTGCTAGGTCGTTACTAAGGTTCGGACTATTTGCTGTAGAGGTGAACTAGGTTCCATTACACATAGGAGTCTACTGACGTGACTGATTGTGTTTCAGTTATTAGTCAGACCCCATTTATTTCCATGGAAACGGGAAGCACACTCGCAAAAAACTTTACATTTTGAGAGCAAAACGTCCATCAACATGAATATTTATTTAATTATACGCTTTATTTTGTTGGTAATTGTTGTATAATCGCAATATTACCCTCGAGGGTGTGCTTAAACGTAATTTGAGCACTTCGGTGATGCTTGCGGACCTCGGCGCAAGCGCCTCGGTCCTGACCGCATCACCGTCGTGCTCAAATGACGTTAAAGCACACCCTCTCGGGTAATATTGCTTAATTATACAACAAGTAGTTCCGACCAAGCAATCTGATTGGTCAATAAGACATTTAGAACGTGCTCAAATCAGCATTACAGCACGGCTGACTCATCACTGAAAATATTACTTCGCCATGTCATGTTGTTTACACATCTCCATGGCAACATGGACTTTTCCCCCTTTTATTTTGAAAAACGTCATTTATTACTCGTGAAAATAAATCACAAACTACACTAACCTCCTGTAGGTTGTTCCTGTCAGCTGCCAAAGTCACATTTATAGAACAATTATTTTATTTTATTTTTTGTTAATATATTGTAAACTTCCCCGTTACAGCAGAGAGGATTGTCTCCCTCCCATGTGTGTAACGTTACAAAGTCGGAGAGACACGAGTTGTGATCGCGGTGAATATGTTTTTTAAAATATGGCCTGGAGCTGAATATTTCATTGGATAAAACGGAGGTGATTACCTGTATGTTTCTCTCTCTCCCTCTCTCTTGCTTGCGCCTTTTGGGCTTTTAAATAATCTGGAGTAATCGTTTGTCTTTCTCTATCAGCTGTGTCGGCAACACGGCGCTATAACTTCATTTACATGCAGAGTTTGCGGTTGTAGAAGCTACATCTGTGAACGGAAAAAAACGGCATCTTTGTTATAACTTGGGCGAGTTTGTGCAGTGTTGATTTAGTTCAGGAAAGTCCGAGACCGCGTTAAAACATGAACGTCAGCTCAGAGTTCACTCATCTGGGACTAGAAAATCATTTCTGTTGCTAGGTCGTTACTAAGGTTCGGACTATTTGCTGTAGAGGTGAACTAGGTTCCATTACACATAGGAGTCTACTGACGTGACTGATTGTGTTTCAGTTATTAGTCAGACCCCATTTATTTCCACGGAAACGGGGAGCACACTCGCAAAAAATTTTAAATTTTGAGAGCAAAACGTCCATCAACATGAATATTTATTTAATTATACGCTTTATTTTGTTGGTAATTGTTGTATAATCGCAATATTACCCTCGAGGGTGTGCTTAAACGTAAT
This sequence comes from Trachurus japonicus, assembly GCF_045865225.1. NCBI lineage: Eukaryota > Metazoa > Chordata > Actinopteri > Carangiformes > Carangidae > Trachurus > Trachurus japonicus. The sequence goes on along the minus strand of NC_140928.1, from coordinate 18,160,487 downwards.
TTGAGCACTTCGGTGATGCTTGCGGACCTCGGCGCAAGCGCCTCGGTCCTGACCGCATCACCGTCGTGCTCAAATGACGTTAAAGCACACCCTCTCGGGTAATATTGCTTAAGTAGAGCTAAGGCTATATTGGATACCTGCAGTGAACTGGATCTGGTAGACACCTGGCGGGTTTTGCATCCCAATGATAAAGCATTTACTTATTATTCTGGCGTACATAAATCAAGTAGCAGAATTGATTTCTTTCTCACTCCTAAAATCTCTCTGAGTAACGTTAAGAGCTGCTCTGTTGGGGACATAATCATATCAGACCACGCTCCCATTTACATAAGTTTAAATAATGTAAATCCTATATATCAAAGACGGCCATGGAGATACAACACATTCTTGAACCACGACCCTAACTTTGACAAATTCTTGAAATTGCAATTGGACTTTTTTTTAAAAGAAAACAAGAGTCCCGATGTCTCTCCAGGCCTTCTATGGGACACCATGAAAGCTTATGTTCGTGGACTGATCATATCTTATACTGCTAGGCTTAAAAAGAACAATAGGACTGAGCAAAGGAAACTTGAGCTGGAACTGCATGAGCTTCAGACTAAATGCAACTTATCTCCATCTGAAGAGCTGAGGAATGATATAGAGGTGGTCAAGGCGGCTTTAGATAGTCTACTCACAAAGAAGGCTGAAAAAACTATGTTCTTCATGAGGCAAAAGATGTATGAGTTCGCCAACAAACCTAATCGATATTTAGCCAATCTGCTTCGTAATAGGGCTTCGGCCCAGAACATTTCTTGTATCAGAGATTCAACTGGTATCCATAACTATGATAACAAAATAATCAACGACACTTTTCAAAAGTTTTACAGACAATTATATTCCTCCCAGTTGAACCCACTCTCAGAACAGGACATGTTAAATTTTTTCACAAAGGTGAATTTGCCAAAGATTACAAATGAACAGAAAGATGATCTTTGTAAACCAATCACTCTGAGTGAAATTAAGAATTGTATCCAGCAACTCCCCAACAACAAGGCCCCAGGCCCCGACGGATTCAATGCAGAATTTTATAAAAAATTTAATGGTGTTCTAGTTGATCCCCTTTTTGAAATGTTGCAGTCCTCATTTGTAGCCGGGGCTCTCCCTCCATCTCTTATGGAGGCCAATATCTCTTTAGTACTAAAAAAGGGGAAAGCACCTGAAGAGTGCTCTTCATATAGGCCTATATCAGTTTTAAATTTAGATCTGAAGCTCATTGCAAAGATTCTAGCCTCACGTTTGGAAAATGTTCTCCCCTCTGTCATCGGGAATGACCAGACTGGTTTCATTCGGGGGAGGTTTTCATCACATAATGTGAGACGCCTGCTTAATATCATTCAGCATTCTTCCGCATACAATACAGCTTTAGTTATCTCTCTCGACGCGGAAAAGGCGTTCGATAGGTTAGAATGGCCTTACCTATTTTTCACACTCCAGGAATTCGGACTAGGGGAAGATTTTATTAAGTGGATTCAAATTTTGTATACTTCGCCCCTTTCAGCAGTAATTACAAATGGGCTCAGATCTAGTAATTTTAATATTGAACGGGGTACAAGGCAGGGCTGCCCCCTAAGCCCTTTATTATTTGCGTTAGCTATGGAACCGTTAGCCGCCACCATAAGACAAGACACTAGTATTAGAGGTATCTCTTTAAATAATCATGAACATAAAATCTCGCTCTATGCGGATGACGTTTTGATTTTTTTAAGCTCCCCTACTCATTCTATCCCTAAATTGACCGAACTAATTAATAATTATGGCTCTTTTTCCGGGTATAAAATAAATTTTTCTAAGAGTGAAGCCATGCCTCTTAATTGCTCACAAACGCTAGATCCAAACATTTCACGGCCATTTCGGTGGTCTCGAGCAGGGTTTCTTTATTTAGGCATAAAAGTTTCACCATGCTTGAAAGATTTGTATAAATTAAATATCGCTCCTCTCATACAAACTATAAAACAGGACCTTGATAGGTGGTGTGGCCTGCCCCTGTCCCTCCTGGGTCGAATTCATTTGATCAAAATGAATATTCTTCCGCGCCTCCTGTATTTTTTTCAGATGCTGCCAATTATGTTATCAAAGAAAGTCCTTACAAAATTTAATAGTGCTATCATATCATTTATCTGGCGTAAAAAGAGATCCAGGTTGAGATACAGTTTTCTTTGCCTACCTGTTAAAAACGGTGGCTTGGCAGCACCTTCTCTTTTATATTATATGTGTGCGGCACAGTTTAAGTTTCTGTTGGAATGGTTCATTGATGACCCTGACTCTGTCTGGCTCAGCTGCGAGTCTGCCTCTCTGGAGAACATCCCCTTACAGAACTTATTATATATATCTCCTGGCAGAGTGACAACATTAGTAAAAGACAATGTGCTTTTAAAGAATATGCTAAGTATTTGGCATAAAGTCAGAAAATTGGAGGGGCACAGTAATTGCTTCTCTTTGTTGACTCCTATACACGAAAACCCTGACTTTCAACCTGGCTTACAGGGCGGCCTTGCTGATTTGAAGCTCAAGGGCATCAGGGTTGTTGGAGACTTGATTCAGGGTGGCTCAATCCTCACATTTCAACAAGCAAAAAGCAAATTTGGTTTCACCAATAAGGATTTTTTAAAATTTATGCAAATTCGTAACTTTATTTTGAGTACCTTGAAAGATTTCCCTGGGGGTCTTGCTATATCTCCCATAGAATCCCTACTGGTAAATAACATGCAACTCAAATCCTTCAGTAAGAAACTGTACAAGATCCTCTGTAATCTTAATGTTGATAATTCTGCCAAAGTAAAGGGCAAATGGGAATCTGATGTGGGTGCAGTAGATTCTGGGGTCTGGGACACTCTGTGCGGCCAGCCCTCCAAGGTTCTGGTGTCTAACTCGGCATGGGAGAGGCAATTCAAGATTTTACATAGGCTTTTTATCACTCCTGCAGACAGACACCGATTTAACCCTAATCTGTCAGAGCTCTGTAATAAATGTCAACTACATGCTGGGTCATTTATTCATTGTTTATGGAGCTGCTCTCACATACAGCAGTTTTGGAATGTAATTGCTCAACAGTTGAACCTAATATTCAAACGACAGTTACATCTAACTGCAAGGACTTGTCTGTTGGGACTAGAGGACGAGCTGCCGGTGGACTTTCGCAACAGAAACCTGCTACACATCCTGCTGCACTGTGCTCGGAAATGTATCATGGCCTTATGGATCTCGGACAAAACCCCCACTCTCAATCAGTGGAAACAATCTGTGACTGGAATCATTCCGTTTGAGGCTTTCTCCACAGCGCTAAAGGACAAACCCTATGTATTCTACCGGACCTGGAATCCATTCTTGGACTACTTGGGGACCCCCGCGTCTCATAGGGTGAGGTCAGGGCTTGTAGACCTGGCCTGGGAAAAAGATACAGAGCCGTAGTATGTTTGACCATCAAAATTGAGTATTTAATACATCTCCGCTGGACACCCTGAATTTATTGTAGAATTTATTTTATTTTATTTATTTATTTTCCATTATTATTTTTACTTTTATTTTGAATTTTTATTTTTAGTGGTGTTGTTATTCTATTATTTTTTCCTTGTCTGTTTGTTTGTTTTGTTGATTTTGTGCACTGTCACCAGTGCTACGCTTTCTGCTGTCTTTGTCAGATCTGCTTTGCAAGAAAAAGTTTAATAAAAATATGTTTGAAAAAAAAAAAAGCAGTCGATGTGTGTTCCTGTTGGGGGCAGTCGGTTTTCGGCAAAAAGTCTCTTTTCACCGGCTTTGCATTCACCTCAAACAACTCTGCCTTGAGATGTTCCAATATTATCTCATAGCGTGGTGAATGTGCAGGTCACAACTTGTCCACGAGAGCATTTTGGAGTTGTTGGATTGTGTATTTTTGAGTTTTGAGGGAAAGCCTGGAAATACCATGAGCCTCTGTAGTGTTAGCTGAACAGCTCGCATCTCTGCCCTGCAGCTTGTACCGACAATTAAAGGCAATGAATCTACCCCTAGGGATTATGGCAATAGGCGAATTTGCCAAAATGTTGAAATATCCCTTTAAAGGTAGGTTTGGAGATCCTGGAAAATCAGTTGTATCAGGCCACATTTTGAAAATACACAAGTCAAAAGTCCAGCTCCTTTCCTCAGACTGCTCTCTGAAGCCACGCCTCCACCTTTCTGCGGACGTTTTTTCTGATCACATATTGACGACTCTCAGGATAAAACAACAAAGGTAAAAGGTGTTACAACCATCCCCACCCCTGTCAGCCACTGTTTGACCAGCTGTACCAGCATGGTGGTTTGAAATAAACATTGATGAAATGACTCACTTTCACAAGAACCTGCTCTTTCATCTTATACAAGTTATCTAATTCAAATGTCAACGGTATCGGTACTAAATTCAGACCTGGTCCAAAAGATTAGTTTCTTACCTAAAAGAATGTTTTTTGGCTGTAAAACCTACACTTGTACACACAGCCATGCAAATTCACATGCACGATCAGGCCGAGTGGGTACACATGATATTGATCACATAACTCTCATGTTATCCCTTATTGGTGAAAGTGATGCTGTTACACTACAACCATCCCCAGGCTCCTGAAAAGACTTAAAGTTTGGATCTGGAAGAAAAGGGAAGCCGAGTCCCACAGTCTGTTAATCTAGTAAGTGAAGTCAGGAATGAAAACACGTCCGTCTGAATCAATAATGAGAAAATCTACCAACCTGTGGAGAGCCTTGGAAGTTCTTACACACCCAGCCCGTCCAACAGGGCCAGACTGGGGCCCTAAGCAGAATTCAGTTTTATTCAATTTTAATTTACATTTCCTAAGGTACTTATGTGGACAACGTTTTACATTTTAATGTCAACAACATACTCTACATCGCATCTATCTATCTATCTATCTATCTATCTATCTATCTATCTATCTATCTATCTATCTATCTATCTATCTATCTATCTATCTATCTATCTATCTATCTATCTATCTATCTATCTATCTATCTATCTATCTCTCATTGCTCTCTTGTCTTGTACTGACTTGGCGCCCTTCACGCCTCATGTTGCACAGTGCATCGACTGTGTAATTTGCTCATATTGCTCAAAATGCAGCCTCAAACGTGAGTGTGTCTTCTGCGTTTAGAGAGGTCCAATATGTACATGACAGTATGTGGTTCTGGTCATCAGACTGGTCAGACACATCCAGCAGGTTGACCCACCTGTTGTGACTGTTTGCCCCCTGCCAGACAGGAAAACCTCATCACAGAATTCAGTTTAAAATAATTCCCTTTTTAATCTCAGATACCTGGGTTTGTTTGTATAACACCTGTTAGTCAGAGTTGAAACAAACTCTCACAGAAAGGTGAAGGTTATGAATCATTTATAACTTCTAAATAATACCCTAATTACACCGTCCAATCACACTGCACTGCATTTCTCTGAACACGCTAACATCTTGTTATTTCCTCCCCTTCTGAGATGTGACCAGTACCCTGGAGAAATAATGGTGTATTGCCTTCTACTCACAGATGCCAATACATGCAAATAGCTTTGTAAACATATATGGTTTTATGGAACACCTCTGGTACAAATGTGGCCTCTCTAAAGATTGTGGTTTATAAAAACATGTGGTCCAGTGGGTGGGTTTTAACTTCAGAGTAACATTTCCCAGTGTGCATGGAACAAAGGAGCTGGAAATATAAACCATGTGCGTCCACAGCAGTCCAAGCAGCTTAAGTGTTTTCTGTTGTAGTTATGAGCCCCATACTCCTGGTGATTAGGCTGTATCGTCATTATAATACACTCCCTGCAGCAGCTGACTGGCCACAGTGTGAAACCTCCTGTTTTATCTACAGTCTCTGTGCTGGTGTGGGAGCCTACAGTAGATGTGGGTAACAAACTGTGCCAAAACAAACACAGCTAAATATCTTTGCCATGCTGAACTGATTAAGTCCCAAACCTGGTCCTGGGATTGACTGACAGGGAATGAGCTGTGTGCACAGCTGATGTCATCAGTTATACATGTGCGGCCTGCTGTGGGCTCTGAAGACTGTGAGACTGGACTGAGTTCTGATTGCTCACCACATCTTGTGCTGTTCACGCGTTTGCTCTCAGCCTCATGCAACACTGATACATACGACCAGATTCATTCTAAAAAGATGCCGTTCAACAATTTTCTCATACTTTGACTTTTTTCTTAGGAAACCTGTTCCTGACCTATTGTATAAATCATGGACACATAAATTCATAATTTTTAAGCCACATTTTTGCACATTTCAGTCGTCAACTCACTCCCATTCAGCTGCTGCAGGGACTTTCTGCAGGTTGCTGCCCACTCCGCTGCTGCCTTACTTCTTTTTCCTCCTTTTATCTCCTACCTTCCTTCATGTTATCAGTCAGTAAGGTGTTATAAAGCAGAGTGAAATGATCCACTAAACACACAACAAGAAGCTTAACTTTGTGTTTTAAAGAGCCTGCGAAAATCAATCTGACCCCGACCATTAGCTCGGAGCGTTCTCCTCTCAGGACAGTCTGACCAGTATTGGCTTCTTGGATGGCCTTGGAGAGATGTTCAGCCTTGAACTGATCTTTTAGTTCTGGCTGCTCTAATGACGCTCAGGGAGCCAGAAGACTTTATGGATGTTGCGATGAACCACCTGAACACTGGGATTCACTTTAGCTAAAGATCTCAGTTCATCTTGCTAAATGTAATAATAACTTTTTTTCACTATTCATTGCTGGCTAGTGGCTACTACTCTGGGCAGCATGGTGGCACCTTGGTTAGCCCTGTTGGCCCTTAGCATGCTCTCCCTGGTCCCTCATGGTTTGTGTCTCTTGTCCCCTGTTTAGTTCCTGTTTTATTTTGAAATTCAGTGTCTTGTCTTCCTGTGTGCGCCCTCCTGTGATTACCGTATGTGTCTCACCTGTGTGTGATTGCACCACCTGTGTCTCCTTTCTCTCTGGTGTTTTACCTCAGAGTCACTTTTCCCATTGTCCTTTGTTGGTTCGTCTGCAGTCAACCTCTATGCTTGTGCTTTTGTTTCCTGCCCAATCTCCCCATAATTTGTTGTACCTTATTAGTTTCCGTGACGTGTCTGCATTCGGGTCCAGTTTATCCAACCTGACACCCACAGGCCAAAGACATGTTGTAGGGGGACTGGAGTCTGCCTGTAGATGTGAATGTGGATGTGGATGTGAGTGTGTGCCTATGATAGAGTGACCTGTACCCCACCCTCACCCTGTGTCAGCTGGGATTGGCTACACACACACACACACACACACACACACACACACACACACACACACACACACACACACACACACACACACACACACTATAATATGTACAAAATTTTCAAACGTCACCATGGTTGCGTTGCTTCAGACACCTCCATTACCTCCCACTTACAGCTAGCTTTACGTAACACTGCTTCCGCTGTCAGTTTCCAATGTGTTTGAGCAGACTACAGCTCTTCCAACTATTAAGCATGTTCAGTTTTTACTATTTCCACCTGTGTGTTTATTACTGCTGTGTACCGGCAACATAGAAAGATGGTTGAGACCCGCCGTTATATCACAGCTTGGCACAGTCTCCTCCAGTGTCTGTCATCACAAGAACATATCGTTGTACTTTATGAGGCATTAATTACTGTAGGTGATCACCTGAACCAAGTCATATTTATGGGGACAAGTATAAAAACCACTTCAGGGTTATTCAACCAGTGTTGATTTCTGAACTCTTCCTAAGTTAAAAACTACTGATTGTTGTGTTGTCTGAAAATTATAAAATGTGAAATTGTTTTTTTTTTTCATTATTCCAGGTATGAACACTGTTTTTTTTATTATCTGATTTTGACCATTTGTAATTTTCTGCAAATACATGCTCTAAATGACAATATTTGTATTTTTGAATTTGTCAATAGTTTATAGAATAAAGCAAAAGTGTTCACTTACATCACATACCTTGAAATAGTAAAAGAAGAGAAACTGATCATTTTGAAGTGGTTTCTTAAAGCAGAAGTAAGCAATATTTTTGTGTTAATATAAGTCTTAAATAGTTATATCTTCCGACAGCAATCACTTACATAGAGTGCAGAGCTCTGCTCTGAGCCGAGGAGAAAACTTTCCTTGTATCCTACAAGTTTTATCCAATGAGGAGAGAGAACGGCATGAAGGGCTGTGTGTGCAGCCAAGGGATGCGCCTGAATGTGGTGACGTAGGGACGAGGGCCAATAGATCCATGACGAGGGCGGGGGCTGCTAACTCCGTCGGCTGACAAGACGTTATGGTGATCTGGTACGAGTTCACGGGTCGGAAGTTACGAGTGGCCGTTATAGTGACTTTCACAGGTAAAACAGGTGCAACAGGAAGGAAAAACACGAGTGGGTTGCATGGAACGCTACAAAGTCGTAAGTTGTGACTTGAAGCTGTAATTTACGGTTTCAAAAGCCTGCCTGGAACGCAGCATTAGCCAAAACGACCGGATCGCTTACTTCTGCTTTAATTTTTTCCAGAGCTGTGTTTGTGTCATCACGACACCTCATCATGTGTGTGACCTCTGTGGTGGCAGTAGATGAGTTAACACAGATCTGAACTGCCCCAGAAACACTTCCTTATGTGTTTCTCTCAAAGCGACGGTCCTTTCATGGTACAATGATCACAAACACACATTTGGACTCAGGCAGAGACAGCAGGTCTCAGGAGAAACAGCAGCTTCATCCCTGTGGTGCTGCTGCTGCTGCTGCTGCTGCTGATGATGGTTGATGGTTGATGGTTGATGTTTTTCTGTGTCATGCCATCAATGATTTATTGGTTTAATAAGGACTGGAGCTGAAGTCAGGTGTTGGGTGTTGGTGACAATAAGAAAGAATGTTTTGTAGAGAGGAATACTTTACAACTTCCAGCTGCCAATTTTCAAACAATGCTTATTTGTCAAAGAGATGCTTTCGGAAAACACCTTTCATTCTTTTGGCACGTTTTGGAATCGCTCGTTGTCAGGCTGAGACAATATGGCTTTTGTTTGACTTTCTGCGTCTTCACCTCTGAGATAGAGACAGAAGATAAGACACAGCCAGAGGACAGACTCACAGATGCAGCGAGTATGTTGGACTGGAATTAGACTCATGCATAAGTGTAGTTCATAATTGCCGCTCTAAGTCCAAGTGAGTTTTCTGTGTATGTGTATGTGTGTGTGTGTGTGTGTGTGTGTGCACGAACAGAGATCGTTTCCATACTGGGCTCTGTGTTCTTCCTGGAGAACTGAGCATGTTGAGTCGTGCAGAATAAGACAAACAGGTTCCTAACACAGTGACGCTCTGTGAGGAAGCATACAGGTGTTTGTTGTTCTAAGACTTACCACTGTCAGATAGCTCCTGAAAACTCTGTATGTGTGTGTGTGTGTGTGTGTGTGTGTGTGTGTGTCTCAGATGATCTTGCTTGACACTGACACTTTAAATGATTTGTGCTGGTGAAGTCCATGGAGAGAATTCATCACTGTGGATTTTCCTAAATCCTTCACTCATATAAAAGTAATAAGAAAACACAAACTCCTGTGTGACAGATTGAACTCAGAGTTGATCAGTAAAACAAGATGCTCATAGACATATTGGGGGAATCAGGTAGTCCTGTTCTCCTCCTGTCCTGGCTCTGACTGCAGAGACCACTGGAGCTGAGGAGAGCTTTAGTTTGGCAAAGGACTGAAACACACAGTCAGCTAACTGCTTTAATGAAACCTGGAAACACATGTGGAATCAGACGCTGTTCTCTCAGCTAACTCTGAACAGGAGGACACGGTGAGAGAACGATGATGTCAGTACAACGGTTAGAAAGTCTTCTGAAGTTGATCAACTGTTGAAGCAGTAACATGTGACCATGGAAGCTTCTTCCTGTTTTCTCCATAACACACACTTGAGTCTCAGATGATGTCCACGGTTACCTGTGTGTATGTCTCCACAGGGCCAGCCACTGGCATAAACACTCTATGCGGTTGTTTAGGGCCACAGCCGTTAGGTGGGGGGCCACATGATCAGAAAGGTACCGGGTTCATTCAAGTCATTTAAACATCCTGAGGTCTGCACGTGCACGCTATGAGCTTTATATGTAATTTGAAGTCAATATTCAGCTTTTTTTATCTCACATTTGAGACATTTGGTGAAAATAGAATGGCAGAATGACAACATTTGTGCTCAAAAGCAATCTTAATAAATTTAATTTTAGACTTGTTTTCTACATTTATCTATTACTGTATTCATATCCTATTTCAAGCACCAAAACAGTTCATTCTCATGACTGAAGGTGTGTTTTCACAAGGGGTTTGACATTTTTCAAAAAGCAGACCTCAAATTTCCAGCATTTGGCCTAAATTATTTCTTTATACAGTGTTCTAGGACAAATTGGCCTCAGTGTGCTTACAGCGGAGGTTCTAATATTTAGACATAAAACACTTGAGTATTGTTACATCTGCAAGTATCTTAAAAAGATCAATTTAAGAAAATATGTAAAAGTCGAGAAAATGGCCTCAAACCTCAGAGGGCATAAACACGTCTATATTCAGTTTTAAGCAGTGATTTGGTGTTTGCGCTTAGAGTGGGCCACGAACAAAAATCTTGTTTAGGGCCACCAAAATCCTAGGGCCGGCCCTGTGTCTCCATGACAACCTTGGTTTGTGTGTAATCTTGGTGAACTCAATCAGGTAGTTTTCATACCTGAACCAAACTATCCTTAGATCACTGACAGATCATCTTTGGAACCTGCTGATTTAGTTTGCCAAGAGGGGCCGACACCAGGACTGTACGGGACGGCTCATTACCTCACGCAGTTCAGTCTCACTTCCTGTTCTCAGTCAGTGTGAACGTTACTGAAAAAGAAAGAAAGAAAAGGTTCTTTGGCTTTTCCTGGGAAAGTATAGATGCCAGATATATTTCCCTCCTCTATTTGCGGGCGTCATTACGACGTCTCAGCATCACAAGCAAGTGCATTCAGGTCTGCACTCAACTGTCAGACACTCCCATCAGGTGAAACTCAGGTGTTGGCAGCTCTTCAGTTTTCTGCATGGACAGTTGGAACAACCTGCAGCACGTTTAGTTGCCACAGCAAAACGAAAAATGAAGCTTCTTTATATTTTCATTTGCTTTGTTTTGATCCTTATTATTTCATATATGTGTTCACAGAAGCATGGTGCTGCCTCTCTGCCTCCCGTGTGCCAGTAGTCATACCTGCAGCTCCTCTGTATTTGCTTGTATAAACAGTAACAGTGCGTCAGCCGAGTGCAGTATTTGCCTCCGGTGGTTTGACTCCCTGACAGACAGACAGCACAAAACTCCTTTGTTTCATCTCAGGAACAGGAGTTGTATTGTGGTTAAGCTGTTTCTCTGTGATGGAATGTGCTGTTGAGAGAAACACACCCAACTGTTTTCACCACAGTCAGCTCGTCAAAGTGACGGCTGCTAATTCTCTGGGATGCTCAGATAAAGATTTATGATTTATTAATGCCATCAAAATATTCTCAGTGATACTGAGTGCAGACAGAAGGAAATCCGCATTTTTCTCTCCCTCTGTTTTAGCTCTGTTTGTGCCTTTGTCCCACTTTAATGAGGTAATGTTGTTTGGAGGTCTCCTGGTCCCTCAATCGACACCCTGATCCACATCAGACTCTACAAAACAACTGCTGTGATTTGGACCATGACTCGTAAAACACTTTTACCAAGTCATTTACATCAGAGATAAGTCAACAACTCCCCTGATGAATACAGCATGGAACAGTACAGTGTTTGCTGACACAATATAACATTTTGTGATATTTATTATAAAATATGTATTTTATAGTATTGAGATGACAAGCCAACACTTGCATCAGATATCATTAAAGCAGAAGTAACCAATATTTTTGTGTTAATATAAGTCTTAAATAGTTATATCTTCCGACAGCAATCACTTACATAGAGTGTTTGGACCGAAACACGGGTCTGTCAGTCCCTCTGCTCTGCTCTGAGCCGAGGAGAAAACTTTTCTTGTATCCTACAAGTTTTATCCAATGAGGAGAGAGAACGGCATGAAGGGCTGTGTGTGCAGCCAAGGGATGCGCCTGAATGTGGTGACGTAGGGACGAGGACCAATAGATCCATGATGAGGGCGGGGGCTGCTAACTCCGTCGGCTGACAAGAAGTTATGGTGCGTTCAGGGCAACCCATAACTCGTGTTTTTCCGACCTGTGAAGTCGTACCAGTTCGATCTGGTGCGAGTTCACAGGTCGGAAGTTACGAGTGGCCGTTATAGTGACTTTCACAGGCATCAGGTCGGAGAAACGCGAGTTGCGGGTTGCCTGGAACGCTACAAAGTCGTAAGTCGTGACTTGAAGCTGTAACTTACGGTTTCAAAAGCCTGCCTGGAACGCAGCATTAGCCAAAACGATCGGATCGCTTACTTCTGCTTTAACTTAAAGCTAAAATAAAAACTATAGCCAACATGGCTTAAACTGTAACTTAGTTACCAGCTAACATCAGCATTTATGTGTAAAAGTTGAGTGTATTAAACAAGCTCTAGTTTGCTAATTCAACTTACACTGGATGATTTACTTAGGTAAATGATATACTTAAGTGTTATGTATCATTGGGTGTCCAAGTCTAAATCAGGAGATCGGCTGTAAACAAGTTTATTATTATTTATTTTATATCTTCAGTCACTGTTGCAGACAGAGCGACATGGTGATTTGAAGAAGTGCAGTCTGCTCTGACTTCATTGCTCAGCCTTGGAGGTTGCTTTAAACCTGTGGTTATGCAGTGTAATGGTTTCTAAACATATTCTGACAGTGTTGTCAGGCCAATTTTTCCACCTCAGTATAAAACCCTCTAACATCTACTGAGCAGAGTGACCTGAAGCATCCTGTTCTCTGTGACCTCATGATCTTTACTCTGACCACGTTTGCCCCATTAAGATCTTTATGATGTGAAGTGAACAGGAGTGGGGCCCTGCTCACACTAACCTGATTGGCTCAGTTTCCCTCTCACTGATCACTGGTCAGCTTCTGGCTGTGTTAGTTATGCATGCCTGCTGCTCAGTGATCTAATGCTGAAGTTTAACACAGGTATTTGAGCTTGTCTCTGTTGCTAACTGTGATGAAGATTCAAACTGATCCTGTCATCCTCAGTTCACAGAGATAAAGGCTTTACTAAATGAATACAGATTCACCCATTGCAGGTCAATGTGATAAGATCAACAACATTACATTTTTTACACAATTTATGATGAGAAGTTGAAATATAATTTGGCCGTACTGACACCTGCACCGTCAGGCATTATGATTCTTCCAGAACCACATGCAGTTTAATCCAACACTCTGTCTCAATGAGCAGGTATGGAATTAGTCCAGTTACTAATTATATTGTCTTGAAGTTAGCTACTGTACCAGAACCTCCACAGTACGAGTATGAGGAGGGGCTCACACGCACCAAGTGCTGCCCCTCAGCAGGCCTCTGGAAGTTCAGCCAATCAGAAGACGTGGCCTTTTAAAGAAGGAGCTCGGGCTAATGTTGCATGTTTCAGTTGGAGGCTCAGTTGCGGGGCTGGATGACAGTAATGTGAGATACATAAAGTGTTATATTGACCCTTAAAAGCAAATAAGCACACAACAAGGAGCTGACTAAAGTGACATAACACATAACACAGAATCAACATCAACAGACAGCAAAACAGCAGGACAAGAATGAACAGGAACAACAAATGCTTAAAAAAAACAAACAAACCCAGTTTTGATTGATCTGTAACTGTTGAGCTGGAGGAGATATAATGGATACGGCCAGGCAACTCCACACTCTGGTGGCCGTGACTGAGAAAACATGTTCACCTCTGTGTTAAAGGTGTGTGTGAGGAAGATTAGAAGCTGATCCACAGTGTTCTGGACCAGTTGCAGGTGAGGAGAGGATGGTTGGCTGATTTCAGGATGGTGTCTTACATGTCAGTAAAGGAGACGAGGGCTTTGTTGTGGTAGGAATCATGTTTTTTGAAGTGGAAGGTAGAGACAAAGAATATGCCAAGATTTCTTGTACGGCATCACCTTAGTCAGTGGTGTCTAGACAATGGGCCAGAAAGGTTTAACAGGGAGAGTTTTAGGGCCATCCTCTTGTATCCTCTGGCGTACGTCTCTCGGGCTATTCAGATTCTAATGATTATTTGATTTTGGGCAGAGCTCAGTGTCATCGGTGTTAGGAGGTGTTATGTTTCTGATTGAGTTTTTGACCAACATGTAGATGGAAAAGAGAACAAGACCAAGGACAGAACCTTGGGGCCAACACAACCCATGGATCATCATTACATTGTTCATGCCTCTGACTGAGGCCCATAATATAACTATGGTGCTTGTCCTCATTAAAGTGGATCCCCATATCCATATGTCAACATTATGCACAGTTAGGGGTGTGCAACACATCTTTATGGGATAGTATTTATGACATTATCTCTGTTATAATATATATTGTTATAATATATTAATTGTGGGTTTAGTTGTTTGGGTGCTTACACACCCACATGCATTTGGTCACACAAACATGGGTAATTTAATTTTCAGTTATAGCAACATCGACCAACATGTGGTGTTTTCTCATCTTTTGTGGATCTCCTTAAAATAATCCAATCTTCAGGTGAAGGGAATGAACAAGAAAATAGATTCTCAAAGTAGAAAACATAAATCAGAACAAACAGCAGAATTATTGAGAAAAACCCAAACAGGGTTAGGATTATTGGATGTTTGGCGTTGGCTACACCCTCATGAGAAGGATTACACTTTCTACTCTGAAGCCCATGAGGTACACTGGAGATTAGTTTATTTATTTTATGATATAAACTGAGATCTCAAAGGTAATAAAAAGTGAGATATCACCTCTAAGTACAGCTGACCATGCACCAGTCACAATGAAACTAGATTTAAAAAGGGAACAAAGAGAAACTACATACATAGAATAATAAAGGAGAGGTATGATGTCAGATGTTTACTAGTTATTTAGAAATAAAAAATATTTTAATAGCATAGAGATGAATGAGCAATAAATCAATGCACATGTCATTTATTTCTCTTCACTACTATAGATACACATTGATCGAAGCAGACTTTTTTTTTCTGCACCTGTAAACAAGTTAGTACAGGATAGTGCAGCTGCCACAGACGTAAAGAAAGACGGACGTACCCTCTGTAATGTCACGTGACTCCACTGAACTTCTGGCCAATAAATACACTCACCCACCTGTCACTCAAAGCAACACACCCTCAATTACACAGAGCGTTGAGCCTTAATAAAACAACTGAGTTATATAAAACTCATCCCTATGCAGTCATCATTAAGGATGGAATTAGCTGTAGGGACCAACGCTGTTTTTGTACCAGGCTGTAAACATGTGTAATTCTGCTGTAAAGTTGGACATGAGAATCTATGGGCCACAGATAGCTACACTCTAGTGGTCATTGGAGGGTCTGCAGTTTTTGGTACTTCCATCTTGGCTTTATTTTTCAGCCTCAGATGCTGCCACTCAGTCAGCACAGGACAGTATAGGTCAGTATAGGTCAGTATTGGTCAGGACAGCTACTGTATACTGTGTTGTCCAAAATATATGAACAGCCAGCGACAGTCAAGTGGACTGGGTCTGAACAGGGTATATAGACGGTAATTCCTCTGGTCATGTAAATGTAGTTGCTGTGGAGACAGGCCTGTTTTAGATCTGACACACAAAGCTCCTGGCAAAGGAAGACACTTGTGGAACATCCGGCAGTGTCCTTCTCCAAATCCCTTGTGTTTTGACAAGGAATTCCTTCTGCGAGCCACTGTTTGAAATGTGGGACTGTGTACACAAGAGTGAGTCTGAGCGCCTGCTGCTGACACATGAGCTCAGGAGGCTGGATGTGCCGTACGGCCCGGCCCGCGTGCCTGTCAGAGCTCAGACCATTACTGCCCAATTCTAGTTCAATATGGAAATGACTATGTGAGTATGACTTTGGCATTAAACAATGTTATCTTAATACCACCACAACACAATGACTTCTCCTGCTACTCTGATTAAAGACACACAGGACAGGGCTGAGGGCTGCTCCACTGTTTTCAGACTAAAAACTCAGACCTCTGACCATGTTGTGTACCATTTCCTCTAGTGAGAAACAGTTTATGACATGTGGACTGTGACATTCACAGAACACATTTGTGAGCTCACGTATTGGACACAGCAGAAGAACAGGCTATGTAGTGTCAGATAAAAGAGAAACACACAAGTAGTAAAACAACACAGGCAGCCATACCTGGAGGTGACGCTCATGTTAGCATCATCACAGCAACCTCACTTGGGCCTTGTCCTGTCAGACTCGTGAAATGGCCTCATCATATTTTTAAACTCACTTTCAATTATCACAATGTTTGACTTTCAGAAGTTTAAGGTTGGCACTGTCATATCAACATTAAAGGGACAACGAGGAGTTTTGGAAAAGCGAAGCATTTTCACACTACATTTATGAGCCTCCGCGCGCACCGTGAAATTCTTTGACCGGCGCAAGACGGACTCATGTTTTCATTCATCAAGAATTAAAGTCAGAGGTTCAAAGAGGTTCACATACCGTCGTAGTTCCGACCATAAATGGCAGTCTGCTGCGTCATTCTCATGACTCGCGCGAAACTGAAAGTAAGGAAACGCTGGTCGGCTCGCCCAGCATTTCCACCACCACTAATAATAACAAAATAACGATAGAGACAAAACGATATATTTATCAAAAATGGACCCATTAACAAGTGTGGGTAACGTAGATTCAGAGAAACTCCTCGTTGTCCCTTTAAATCTGAATATATTAAAGGTCCAGTGTGTGGAAAACCGTGATATCCAGTGTTCAGATTCTAGATTGCAGCGCTCACTCACTCGCTCGCACTCAGTCGGCAAAGTGACGGTGGCCTCCAAGGACAAAAAAACTTGTTTACCACGACTGGGAGTATTTCAGAAGCATGGAGCGATCTAAATATAAAGATCTAAACCATTTTACCATATGTCTGCTGTTTCCTCCTTCTTCTTTCCTTCAACGTGCTCTCTGACTGGCTGGATTTTCCCTTCAGGCTGCCGTACAAACATGGTGGTGCAAGATGGCAACACTCTCTAAAGCAAGACCTTTGCTTTGCCTTTATTTGATAGCACACAGTATAGATAGACAGGAAAGGGGGAGGCAGAGAGAGGGGGAATGACATGCAGGAAAGGTCAAGCAAGACCTTTGCTATATGTATATATATATAAAAGAAGAATTATAAGGCTATGAAAACCAAACAAATTTTATTTTACAGGCTTTTTTCATTTTCATCAGCAGTTATTAAAAATGATTATCTGAGAAGGGGTGGAGGTGGACAGCGCTCCCTGGTTGTTGTACCGTCAGTAAAACCACAGCACTGACCACAGCCTGTCTGTCAGTGTCAGTGATGTATGGCTCCTGAACACACAGCACGACTCCTTGATGTGTTGCTGCCCTTTCACTGTGGCTCTTCCAAAGGCTGACTCTGAGTTGAGTCATGACGAGGAGGCGTCAGCCGGGCGTGGACATTCACTCACTGTGCATGTTTGAGTTTCAGGGGAAGAAAGTCAACATGTGTGAAAAGAGGTTTACTGAACCAGGACAGTCAATAAGAGACTTTGATCTGAGTTCAAACGCAACAATTTCACATAAATCACTATTTCATAAGCAGTCACACTTTTTATTCAGAGTGGGATTCCAGGTAAACCTTCACCTTCACAGACCTGTTTTCATAGTGAGGGGGGCAAAGATTTGTGGTCAGACCCCTGTTTACCTCACTTTACGTCACTGCGATTATTTCACCACAAACAGAAGTGATTAGTTGATGACTTGAATCTATGATTGAAAGTTTTAATAACTGACTTATTATTATATCAGCACTGAAAATTCAAAGAACCAGTTTCTCAAATGTTAATTTTCCTTCACTATGTTATGACATTGTTTTTCTTCTGCAAGTAATGTGAAGTCAGTCAACTTGATGCTGCAATGTCAAACTCAAAGTATGTAGATAACGTCATGTCTGGACCAGGAACTAAGAGACCACCACCTACTCAGTAACTTCACTATTTCAGATGTAAACATTTAGGTGCTGTGCAGCACAGGCAGCTTTGCTCCCTTCGTAACCTGCTGATACTGGAATAGTAAATGTAACTGACTGTTTGAATAGTTCAGATCTTCTCTCTGTGAACTTGATGGATTCATTATTAAAATGTGTGTGTGGGTTCAGCCCTGAGTCCTTTTGTTTTCTCCACTGACGCATCTGTCAGTAAAGGAGAGGAGGATTCCAAGACTGCTGAGATAATTACATTCAACAACTGAAATTAATGGGAACCTGGTGTCATGCAAATCACTACCACAGTGTCTGCCAGTTTGTTTTATAGGGATCAGAGGTAAGTCAAAGTATTTACCTTATATGTTATTCATGTTGAAAAATGCTCCAGAAGTTTGAGTTACATGGATCATAAGGACGGCTTTATGTAAGTCTGACATTTAAAAATGAGGCCCTCAATAGGTCATCGTAGGGAGAATTTTAGAATGCATTTCACAACAGATTTCAACCCCTCAAGAGATCTCTGTGGGGTCAGAACAAAACAGAACGGATCGTCACCAAATCCTGAATCTGATGTTGAACAAGACTTTGTGGAAAAACAAAGCAGCATTTGGCAAACGATTGTAATGAAGAGTCATTTTCAGATTTTTAACATTCCCCCAGCCTGTTGGAGCACATGCTCCTCAAACACAGAGACTACTGTAAGTATGCACTCAGTTTAGCTTGGCTGCTGGCCAACAGGCAGCTCATCAGGTTGCAGTTCATCCCTGCGTCTGCAGATGTGTCCACTGACTGCTGCTGCTGCTGCTCTGTCAGACTGGTTCATTCATGTGTCCTGCAGCAGTGGGACTTCATATCCCATAGTAACTGGATCTAACTGGATCAGAGGAGCATTTCCTTCACACAATACAAGATAATATACTGTATTGGAAACTGGCTTATACATTTTTACCCACCTAATTTTTTCCCTTTTATGTTGCGTAGTTTTATGCTGCAATTTCATTGTATTCTGAATACAGAGACAAAAAAAGTTATCGTATCGTATCGTATCGCATCACATCGTATCGTATCGTATCGTATCGTATCGTATCGTATCGTATCGTATCGTATCGTATCGTATCGTATCTGAAATCAGTCAGGGATATTGTTGAGTACATAAATGCTTATATAGATCCTGATCAACCTGTTATTTGTGTTTTTGCATAGAAACATCACTCACACTGTGGAATTCTGCCACATAAACCACAGTTCATTCATAATATTTTTGGAAATTGTTGTGAATTAAAAACGGGTCACACCACCACATGTGTGTCTTGGTTATACTTGGCAATGACTGATGACTATTTGTGGAGCGAAGGATTTGTCATTCAACACGGTCTAGAACCAGAAATATTTAGTGAATAAGATGCAGATGGACCAACAGCACTTACTTAATGGACTGTTGTTAAACATGTGAGTGGGAGCCTCACATGTCTTGGTTGTATTGTGATAATTAGATTTTCAGGGATTTTCAGGGTGGAGAGGTTCTGTGCAGCCTGTATGTTCTCAGGAACTGAGGATGTGACAAAGACAAATGGTAATACATGTCCACAAAGACTTGATGTCTCTGTTGTTCTCCACTGTTTCGGGGCAGCAGAGTCAGAGTAATGTTCCGACAGTCATCAGCTGTAGTGCCTGCAGGACCACAAAAGTCATAGGCTACAGGAGATTATTCAGTCTGTGAACACACACTCGCTCTTTGCTTGTTAGCTCTCAAAGTGTCTCAGATGAAGACTAATTGGTTTTATAATGCAATGCATGTTTTCACTTGTGCTCCTGACGAGCTGTCATTATTAGACAGCTGCAACGAGATGCAGTGACGAGGTTCAGAACTTGTGCTTCTTCCTGTGAGATGTTCCCTCTCCCTGTGGGATGGGTCACAGGCCCGGCTCCTGTCATCTCAGCAGCTCTGTGGTGATAAATGAGACAGATAATGTGTATTAAGCATGTCCAGCTCTTCAGAGAGCTCTTTATAAGTAACCTCACTGTTCCTGCTCTTCATCACAGCCGTTCCCTCCGTTGTGAGCGCTGCCAGAGGCCGGTCAATGTCTCACTCCACTTTACATACAAGCCACTGATACAGTTACTCTGTTAAATGGCCTCACATAGGTTCACTGTTGCTTCAGTTGGTCACTGCATTAATGCTTGGGAAAGAATCAGAAGTTTCATTTAAATTGAAACTCATGAAACCTTTAACAGGTCTCCTGCCACAAAAGAGTAAGAAGTAACATTTAGTTAGGTGCTGGATCTGAAAAAAGCTATAAGTAAAAAACAGAAAAGAGATCAACACACCATGAAGCTCCCATCGCCATCTTTAATGTCACAAACAACAGAGAGCACCTGTCCCATCCTGATTACAGTTAACCTTCCTCTTAGCTTTCTGCTACCATCTCTTGTGAGAGGGTCGGTTTTGACCTGAGTCTTAAAGCAGAAGTAAGCGGAATATTTGTGTTAATATAAGTCTTAAATAGTTATATCTTCCGACAGCAATCACTTACATAGAGTGTTTGGTCCGAAACACGGGTCTGTCAGTCACTCTGCTCTGCTCTGAGCAGAGGAGAAAACTTTTCTCGTATCCTACAAGTTTTATCCAATGAGGAGAGAGAACGGCATGAAGGGCTGTGTGTGCAGCCAAGGGATGCGCGTGAATGTGGTGACGTAGGGACGAGGACCAATAGATCCATGACGAGGGCGGGGGCTGCTAACTCCATCGGCTGACAAGAACGACCGGATCGCTTACTTCTGCTTTAAACTTGAAGCTCAGGTTCTGCAGATGTTCACCACTACTGCAGATTTACTGCAGGAGCTGAGCGTGGAGAATCTAACGTCAGGATCTAACCTCATCTAACCTACGGTCCAATAGGATCCACTATCACTGCATTGAGAATGTTGTGATGGTGGGGGATTTTGAAGATTAGATCATTTATTTACATTTCTTACATCATTGATCTGTCCTGTTTGTGGATCATTCTCTGGAGGTCATTTAGCTGATGATGATGATGATGATGATGATGATGTAGATGTACAGCCTGCTTATGTGTCTCAGGCCACAGTGATAAATGTTGTGTTGTAGTTCTGTGTGGGGGAGCGTGTGCAGCCTCAGTAACACAGCACAGATGGACGTCTGTATGAGTCACCACTCCTACTTGTTAAGAACAGGGGGCCATCTTTGAACTGAGCGCCTTGTTTCATTGTTAAATGCTCTGGCTCCCTAATGTCTGTTTGTGTGCTAGTGCTACACACACACACACACACACACACACACACACACACACACACACACACACACACACACATACACACACTCTATTTTCCTCTGGAGTGGTGAAGCAGCAGTCTGAAGTATGTATGCTGGATTTGTCCCAACACACCTGTGTTTTCATTGTGCTTGGATTGTGTCCCCAGGAGCTGTAAGATCATTACTGCAGACACAACTGCATCATAAATAAATACACACATATTTAACTAATTCAACAAACAGCATGGATGGTAGACAGATCTCCGCAGGATCCCATGTTAGGAAAGAACACAGACTGGAGCAGGTTTAATCACATACAGTCCACAGGTCTTTTTATACACCTGCTGGAGAAGTCAGTACACAAAGTAGATGTTTCAGGAGGAGTCAGCACAAGTAAAGATACAAATAATAATAATAATAATAATGATTATAATAATACATTTTATTTATAGGCACCGTACAAAAGCCAAGATAAAAACAATTATTGAAGTGTAAATATGATATAGATGAGAAAGAGGAGACCTGTAACACCAGACTGAGACAGTGATATAAGGAAACTGTTCATTCTCTCTTCTGCTGCTGCTGATGATATGGCTTACACATTAGCTGATGTCTCATACTCTGCTCAATAGTGTATTTTATCCAAGCAGTTTACTTCAGTTTATCTTGATGTAATAACTGGGTAGATTCACAGCTACACTTACAGAAGTGCTATGCTGGCTGAAGCTGTGTTGATTCTGAGTACACGTCTCTTAAAATACCTCAAGATAATAAAGTAGATGGTATTAGTCCTTGAAAAAAAAATTAGGTGTCAGATTGTCTGGTTTACAGTAAAATAAAAGCATGTCTCTGTAGCTTAAATAAATCAAACATCAATCTACAGTCGTTGGGTTTGCTGTTAAAGGTAGGAATACTTGGATCAGCTGATTGGACAAAGGTCAAGTTAAGTTTGGACATGCTCTGGGAAGATATTGAGACAACAAGGACAGTTTTCTGGTTGTCAGTCTGTAGGTAGCCCACATCCGTTTCATGGTAGCCTAGTTACCACTTGCCATGACTCAAGGACAGTTTGGTCAGATGATGTAATTGATTGATGGATAAAGGCCAGTGTCACCATGACCCAACCAGACATGGCCTTATCCTGCAGTATCTAAGAGCTTGTCAAGTGAACTTGGTTACAAACATTCACTTGAATGCAGGGATGAACCTATTTGACTCTGATGATCCAAGGTCAAGGTCAGCGTGACATCACAAATGTTTTTTAGTCCTAACTCAAGTTTTCACACAGGAGATGTAACAAAATGTTCATACTTTATATTGTTAATGCATATTGTATCTGTATTATCTCCATAAACAAAGATGTAACCTAGTCTGAATGGTTGATACAGAAAACCAGAAGTTCCTCATTCTAGTGTAAATGTGTGTGTTTAACTGTTTGATTGGCACTTATAACTCAACTTGGATTGATCCAAAAAAAAACATTTAAAGTAAAAGTAATGCTGTAAAACCTTTGTCATGCCGGTGTAGTTTAGCAGACTGTAACGACCAAAGACTAAAACCCTCAGGATCTGAAGGAAACAGCTACTGTTCATACATCAGGATTTTAACTGGTTCTGTCGAATATCTTCAAACTATCAGACCTTTATGTTCTACCCTTGTTATTCCTGTGTAAGGAGTCAAAACAGACCATGTTATAAACCATGATGATCACGCAAACACACAAACAGTGTGTGTGTGTGTGTGTGTGTGTTGCGGTGTGACAGCTCTCAGCAGGAGTACTGCTAAGTGCTGTACAAAGTCCAGTCTCTGTGTGTTTGTGTGAGAACAGCATTCATTCATCTTAAAGTAAACTCATCTGTCAGCTGTTCAGACTGAAGCTGAAAAATGATCTGACCTTTGACCCTGAACTCACCTCATTCAGCGTTGGTCAGTGTGTTGTACTTTTCCACAGCTGTTGATGCGAGGAGGTGAATTCCAGTGTGTGTGTGTGTGTGTACAGTATGTGTGTGTGTGGCTCAACATAAATGAAAACTAGGTCTTTGAAATGTTAGCAAGGAGACCTGGAAAATTTCCACAATTTTTTCCACATTAATCAGTAATGAGATTTGAAATGTAGCAGAGAGACAAAGTGCAAGCTGGGTGCATGTTCTTTCTTTGACTCATGTTGACCTGGTGGTTCCCTCTTCAGGAGGTGAAGGATATTTACAGGTCTACCAGTGATATGAAGACTTACAAAGGATGGTTTATATATATAGATATCTGCTAAACCCAGCAACATTTGCTTTGTTTTATTTTTTAACGTGACTGAAACTGCTTTGGTTTTGTTGACGTGTGTGTATTCTGATGCTAATGCATGTGGCCTTTTAGTCCAGTTTGACAGGAGACGAATAACTTTATATCAAACTGCATGGTTGAAGTTGAAAACAAAACAAAGTCTTCCAGAGCATCAAAGCTGGTCCATGGGTCATTTGTTGCACCTGCTGACATCCAACACCTCCACAGTACATAATATCACATATTTGCTGATTTCCACACCTCATCTTATATTCGTCATTTGTTACAATTGATAGTTTGTTCATGTCTATTGTCACATTCACTAACCCAGTTAACGTCAAAATCCATGAGGTTATGATAAAATCAGCTCTATGTGATGAAGAAATGAATCACTTGTTGATCCTCAGAGAAACATACACTCCTGGCCTCCAGCATGAACAGCCAGATAAAGTGATACAGCGTCTGGGAGAAGTGGATGCTGTTTGTTCACTGGGAGCCTCTGGACTTTATGTAATGGTGCCATGCTGACCTCCTGCCCAGTTAACCAGCTGTGGTCTGCAAAGCCAAAAGCCTGGGTGAAGGCAAACATCAGAGCCTGGGGAGCATTACTGCTCTGAGTGGTGATGACAAGCATGATTGGCTGTATCGTGGGTTATTCATTTAAAATTTCACATATTGTTAATTTAGCTCTGGCATGTAACAGCCAAGAAATGTTAACCATGTGAACGTCAACAATCCTGAGCTCAGCTTTGGCACAGAGCATCAGAATGTGGAAATTAACCTACGCAAACATGGAGCTGTTTAGTTGCATATGTGAGGGTGAACTGGCCAAATGACTGTTTTCTTTATAATTTCTTCACTTACCCGTGTCCCAGGCTTTGCAGACCCCCACCCCGCTCACACACACATTCAGACATTACTCAGTCAGTCATCAGTCACTGCACTCAGCAGAAAACAATTATGATCAAACATGAAACAATTCCATGGTACACACGGGTTGATGTTGCTCTCCATGTTACACAACTCCTGTAACACTTGTAACATAAGGAGTGTGTGTGCGTGTGTGGAGGGGGTGGGGGTCGAAAAAACTTCACTCCACAACAATATTTCCAAATGCAGCTCACACTCACTATGCTATAAGCTGCTCAGAAGGAAGTGTGAACACTAGGCCTGCACCGTATCAGCAAAATGTGTGATGACACTAACCATGTTCTCATGTTTCCATTAAATGCATGATATCGATAAAAAGTTAATCCGGTCGATCTCATCAGATTTTCTCTTGATCGATACAAAGTTACTGCTGGTGGAAACCGTTCTTTGCCAGATAAATGTGAGCTGCATCATGTTTTATGTCAATTCAGCTCCGTATTCCAGCTGTTCAAAGACACAGTGGAGTAAACAAAGACAGATGCAGGTGAAGTGAACAGGACAGACTGGCTTCATGTGAAGAGTCACCATCTCCCAGAACAGTTTGAAGAGCTGCTGTTCACAAACCACCTCCGGTGTCTGTAGTAGCCTATTTAACATGCGGTGCATCTGCATCAAAGCGGCGTTTAGATGACAGGCATGTGGCATTTAGCCTCGCGTCACCAGGCTCTTCAGAGTGGAGAAGAGCCTAGTGTCACCTTTGTCACCGAAGTAAAAGTGTTCACCAACATAAAACGTATAAAATAGACATTAAATTGTAATACAATAAAAGCAAAATGTTATCTTAATGGCTCAGGGACTTTCTTGTAAATTATATTCCTTGAATTAAAAAGTTTCAGCCATAGACTGTAAAAAGAATAGACGGAGCACCCATGACGTCACCCATTGGTTTGGGGGAGTCTGTTTTGTGCCTCTACGGGGATTTGAACTGCGCTATCTTGGATTTTAGTGGGAGTGTACTTTCCATATTTGGAGAGGTGCGACAGTTAGCCAGCCGAGAACCCGCCCACTGAACTCGAAGCAACCAATTAACGGCCAGTAACTGTCTGTGAACCTGTCACGCAATGTAAATATGATATGTTTTTTTTAAGCTGTAACGTCGGCTATTTTAACATGCGGGTCAATGGAGAATTGCTCACTTCCGGTCCCAGCCCCCAGAGGCCGCCGAAGAACTGCAGCTTTTTGAACACGGAAGTGGTAAATGGTAAATGGTAAATGGACTTGCACTTATATAGCGCTTTTCTAGTCACTCGGACCACTCAAAGCGCTTTACAATGTAATGGTCGCATTCACCCTTTCACACACATTCATACAGCACTGTTCGCAGACAGGCTTTGGGAGATAATCATTCACACACATACACACAGGGCAGGTGTGGGTTCAGTGTCTTGCCCAAGGACACTTCGACATGCAGACAGGGGGAGCCGGGAATCGAACCACTGACCTTCCGGTTAGTGAACGACCCGCTCTACCACCTGAGCCACAGCCGCGAAGTGGTCTTCACTTGTAGAACCCACCCCCTTGGTTTCAGCGCATTTTATTAGCTTGGTGCTTTTATTCGGAAAGGCCTGTCTGTCTCGTCCTGGATCCGGTTGCTTACCAAAACAGCGAGTCAACGGCCGCAGACTATGTGGCATTCCAGCCTACAGCCTAGAACTTCCCTATTTACCAACTTAACTTTGCTGGCATGCGTATGGCTCAGTGGTTTCCAGGCAATGACTCCAGCAGCTCATCACATTTGGCCTGATAGTCGGTTAAAGATGAAGGATGGATGTCCTTATATTTTGTGATTTTGTACAAAAGTGAACACCTAAAATTGCAAGAAAACGATTTCATACACTATTATGATCGCAAAACAGCACATGACGTCATTACACGCAACTTTTTATTTGATTTAAAGGTCTGAGATGGAAATGCACTTGAGCCCGCATTATTCGCAATATCGATCTTCAGATAATTCAAGCGATAAGTGGATGGAAACATGGCTTATGTTCAGTAATGGTCCTGACTGATTTTTAGCTGCTTTGGTCGATTTTTAGCTGCTTTGGTCGCTCGTCATGTGACTGACGTCAAAGTTCAATCGCGCTGGTCATTGGGGAGCCGAAGGACGTCTCTATTCTGACTGGTTGCCGTTGAACTGCGTCATAGCTTGTTACTCTAAAGTTAACCAACCTCAACTTCTTGTCTGGTGACGCTTTGGATGCGCGGTTGGGGGCAGTTGACGCTTTGGTCTCTCAGGTCGCCGGGCTCTCATTGAAAATGAATTAACTTTCAGCGTTTTTGAGGCTTTGGAAGCTTTTGGTGTGAACACACAGTTAATTTGACACTTTTATAACTCCCTATTATAACTGATGATACACTGGCTATATAACTGAATACTGGTTTCAACACTACTTCTTACACCATGTCCTATTGTTTATCAGTACAATGGTGAAACTGTATGAGGAGTATTACCACACATGACCACTTAATTCCCAGTCTCAAGGCAACCCCCCACATTACTGTCCAAGCTGCAACCACATAAGCCGTGTTTCCACTGCAGGAGTTCCTGGTAAAGGGAGGGGGTAGAAACTTCTACAGGAACCGTCCTCTCACTCGGCCCTCTCAGTGGTCGTGTCTCCACTGCAGAGTAGGACCCCGCGGCGACATCATGAGTTTCGATCGCCGCTTAATCGATGTGCGACAGTTTCAACCGTGATGTCACCCAGGCAGGTAACAAGCACATGCACAAAAATCATAACAACAAAGAAGGATGGCGGTAGGCGCGTTTCTGGTTTGTGTGTTTGTGCACATGGCGGTTGATTGTGATCCTGCTTGAGTTTTTTTTTTTTTCTACTTTTCACGGCATTGTTTTGTGGCGTGATGGATCCCCAGTGCGTCGAGGTGCGCTGATATTTTCATTTCGCCGCAATGACTCAAACCCCCTCTGAATCTCCTCGGTGCCGTAGACTGCAATCAATGTCTGCACCTCATCGTCGGTCCATTTGTGTACATCTTCCTGCTGTTTTCTTGTTGTTTACAGCGGTGTCTGCTAGGCTAATGCTCCCCTTCTGCTCCCCCTTTTAGGGGGCTTTCACACCTACCTCGTTTGGTCCGGACTTTCGGACTTTCCAGATAGTTCGGATCAAATTGACAGATGTGAAAGCTCCCCCGGACCACGGTCCGGACTAAAGACCGAGTCTTTGGTCCAGCCTCAGGAGGTGGTCTCGGTCCGGACTATCCTGGACCAAGGTCCGCTGCTGCGTAGTGTGAAAGCATTTTTTTGGAAGGTTCGAACTATCAGACCAAACACAGGAAATAACGTCAGATTCGCACGTGCCGAAAAAGTAAATAAACAGAAAAAAAAAGGAAAGAGGAGCTGCGGCAACACTTGGGGAGAGGAGGAGATCATATTATATCCAGATTTGGTCAGAGGGATGGGTGTGTCATTGTAGGCTACACTTGTAAACGTTTACACGGAATTAAACAGTAGAGTGTTTAATATAAATCCCCAAACGATACATGCATTTTTTTATATACGGTAGCCTATATTTTTTTATATAGGCTATTTCCGCCGAAAAAAGTCTGAAAAAGACGGATATTTATCAGTGGGTGACACCAAACAACATCTGCCCCAGCAAGTCAGAGCTTTTATTTCTCTCACACACACAAGTGACCTGGAGAGATGCAGCCGCATCTGACAGGAGGATCGCGCGTGTGTGCGCATAGCGTGTGTGTTCCCCTCCACTACACAAAACAGCTGATCGCTGATCGCTGCCACTCTGATCAATGAGAGCGCGGCACAACCCTCTTTTTTTCTCTCCTTGCATCAGCTCTAAACTCACTCTTCTGCACCGCGATTACAAACCACAGTGTGCTTTGCAGCAGTAGGCTATATTTTTCTTTTTCTTTTTTTTTTTTTTACACATATTTCTATTTTATTTTTTTCAGAGCACTTTCTATGCGCTAACGTCAGACGCACGCTCATCCGTCATGATGTCGGTAGGTCCTTTAGTCCGCTGGCATAATAGCAGTGTGAAAGCGAACTTTACTGGACTATATGGAAACAATGTACCAAAAAAAAAAATTAAGTCCGGACCTTGGTCCGGACTATTAGGTGTGAAAGCGCCCTTAAAAATGCCGGTTGTTTTGGCGCTTTCTGGTGGTGTCAGAGCCTGCTCTGGCTTTAGCCAATCAGATCCGGGTTAACCTCGAGCCCCACCCAGGAGCTTTTCAGGGCCGAGTACCTACCCTGGAGTAGGGACTCCGTTGGCCCCCGTAAAAGTTCCTGTAAATGGCCCTGTGGGGGAGGTTCCTGCAGTGGAAACACGCACCAACGGGGCTGGCCCCGTAAAATTACCCCGAAGTTCCTGCAATGGAAACGCGCCTATAGTTCATCATAACAAAGGTTCCTATCTGACATGCTGTAACCTATCAATAGACCTACACAGTTATTGAATCAGTTTCTGTTTCACAACACTGGTCAGAGTTACAGTTCACCTAAACAGAGCTCACACTAGATTTCAGTGAAATGAATTGATACATCCCTCCATATTATGGTATATATCCCCCCCGGGCCCAGGCCTGAACGCTTTAGAATCCCCCAGTGGGAGCTGGGAATCATTGCTGGGGAGAGGGATGTGTGGAGCCCTCTGCTTAATCTGCTGTCATCTGCAAAGACAATAAAAATTGAGATGTAAAGTGGAATTTATACAACTTTTTGTCATTGTACTTGTGTTGTGCCATAAACCTGTGTCGTTATCGTATACCAGCCTGCTTTTCTATGATGTCATTTTTCACCTGAAATTATGAAATCATCACCTGTTAGTCAATGTTTGACAGTTTATACTACAGTCGTATATGTGAAAACTCCAGATGAAAGAAAAACAAGAAGTCGTTAATGTCCCCTGCCTGTCATTAAGGATCCAGTCCAACAGCAGAAGCAAATGTTTCTGCTCCAAAGAAACCCTCCTAAATTACGAGCATCAGTCAAAGTGTCGTTTAGCCTGTTAATGTTGGGTAATGACAGGAGCTGTGTACTGAGAAAGTTCAGAGAAAAGATCATGCCTCACCTTGGTGTGTTCACTGTGAGCTCAGCTAAAACGTCCGACAATTAGGAGAGCTGATTGCAGCCTCGGAGTCTGCCAAGCAGCAATTTCCATTGTTAATAACCAAAAGAAAACATTTATGTCTGATGCTGAAAATTGTCTTGCTCTCAGCGGCAATGGCCCTCAGCCATTTGTGGTATTTTATTATAATTGGCTAGAAAAACAACGCAGTCTTGGACCAGAGATATCGAGAACTACACAGACATGTTTTTTCAATTAGGTTCCATTTTATGACCCCTTAGAAAAATGAATAACAACATCAACATACATACCATGTCAGACTGTGAACATACATGACCACTTCATGAGGAAAAAAAAACAGCACAGGATATCACCTGGGTAAACACACTCCACCACTGGCCTTTCATGTTCGTCTGAGAAATGTTCAACGGTATGAATATTAATACACTGAGGGAAGAGTCAGCTTCTCTACAAGACACAAACAGAGGTTTGGATCCAGCAGGAAAACACATTTATGAAAAGACACAATGAAGGTGGTGAGGACATAAGTGCAAACAGCACTGGGACTCCTTTTCTCACTGGTTACCATTGATGATTAAGAGGAGGAATAAGCGCCCTCCTCCTGCCTCTGTCAGGGAGGCTGGTGTTCATCACATCAACAACCCAACACACAATCTGGGGGCTGCAGAACTGGCCAATATTGATTTCAAAACAAATAGTTAAACGTCAGAAGTCATTATTGGTAATTGCGTCACTGGGCGGTGGTGGAGCAGGGGCTGATGGTCCTTCCAAGGCTCGCTGGATATTCTGTAACAAGAGACTGGTCAGAGCTGCGCTGCCAAGATCCTCTGGAGCTTGAGGTAAGAGCAGCAGTAGAGTTAGAAATCACAGTCCATCTCAGTGCCAGTGGTCATCCAGCTACTCAGAAGAGGTCATGTAACATGATACAGTCAGCTTCAGAATCACACAAACTGCACAATCTACCTCCACAGTAGAGCCTGACTGAGCAGGAGAAATGTAAACTGTTCACTGAGATGAAAGCAATATGTTTCCTTTCTCAGAAACACATGAGAAGGTTGGAGCTGCATTAAAAAAAAAAAAAATCTGCATTGTGTAGCAAGAGCAGTGACATGTTCATTTATCAGCTCAAAGCTCAACATCAGGGATATGTTTTTAAAAAAGATTCTCTTTCTCCTCTGTCAGCCCAGATTTATGACTCTCTGACTCATGGAGGCACATGTTGGACTCACCATCAGTGACACCAGCGCTGCAAAAGTCAACATGAAGCTGACAGACACATCACACAGACCTGCTCTGATCCCTGCTCAACCTTTGTTCCTATAGTAACGGCCTCAGGATGTCAGAGGCTGCTCTGAGCTCCCCCACCTATTCACAAGGAGGACGACGTATCCTCCAGCCCCACCATCAACACATCAGCAGTAGGACACACTGCGTCAGACATGACACAACAACAGCCACAGTTTTTTGTTTGTTTGTTTGTTTGTTTGGGGATGGGAGGGGACATGATCCATGGAAGAGCTCATTACAAACATTACAACATACAAATACTATATACTGCCAGTAGGTATGTGCTTTACCAAAGCCCATTCTAGTTCATTGAAGCCATAGACCTAAGGTACACAAAATTACAGTAGTTACTGAAGAACTAATGAGGAACTAATGAGTAGTTACTGAGGAACTAAGGAATAACTAATATGGAACAAATGAGTAGTTTGTACACAAAATTAGAGTAGCTACTGAGGAACTAATCATTAGTTCCTCAGTAGCTACTCATTAGTTCCTCATTACTTCCACATTTGTTCCTCTCTAGTTCCTCAGTACTCTGATTTTGTGTACCTCAGTTCCTCACTAACTACTCTTTTGCTCCTCATTAGTTCCTCACTAACTACTCTTCTGTGTACCGTATTGTAAAGTGTTACCCTTCAAGGGATGAGTTTGTCTTAACAGTAGAAGGTCAGTAGGCTGCTGAGTTTTTAGTTCGTTAAAAACCTTCATTTACAAACAATGTGGAATGGCCCCACTGTTGTGGAATGGTATTTAATAATATAATGTTAGTTGCCTGTAATAGTAACAGTATTACATACAGTGTAGGCTACTGCTGCACCAGACCTCTTCTGTCTTACTCATTATCTGATCACTGAACTTACACAGCCACTTCTCCACTCACAGCTTTTACCCACCGTTAGAGTCTAACTCTGTTCCCGTCTGTCGAGGTTTAATCTGGATTATTGTTTAATGATATCACTTCTGTTTTGTACTGGGTTCACCCGCTTAAAAGCTTCACTACTGGTTAACCCCTTCTTTGACAAAAGATTGTAATAAGACCACACACCAAAGTCAGGCCACTGTTGAGACCAAGGTTGAGAGTGTGACCTGTGGAGTGTGTGGGGTCTTGTACCCCGCCCCTGCCTGACAGACGGGGATAATGGAGATGTGTGAAAGGAGGAGGGGGAGGGCTGCAGTCTCCCTGAGGTAGCCATGTCTCTGTAATAATACATTTATTGAAAGTAATAAAAACATTACATCAAAAACTCAGACTGCCATCACAGAGTGGCAAGAGTCAATGACTCACCCAAATGAAGAGTCTCTCTTCACACTGGTGTTTCTCTTGGCTGTGAGCAGGAATGATGATGGACGTCTCTGTGATGAAAACATCCTGCATACAGTCACTGCACAACCTGGACACAAGAGACACAGAGGCTGATACACTACACTGTCCTGTGATCCATCTGTGTCTGAGCGTTTTTCACTTGAACTCTAATTAGACACAAGTTAAAACCCTGAAATGAGTGTTGGGATGCATGGAGACTGCACCGAGAGACCAGTGGTGATGTAAAGGTAGGAGCATGGCAGGCATATAACTCATAAAACAAAAACAAAACACAGTAATTTAACAACCTGTAGTAGAAGAACAGTGTTACATTTGAGCCTGAGGAGAAAAAAAACAGATTTCAGGTAAACACTCATAGACATTCATCAAAAGGGAGTTGTTCATCAAAACTGATCAAACTTTTTAAACAGCTGTGTTGTACAGCTGCAGCTACTGAGCCTCGTCCTGGAGTTAACTGCATCAATCAAAGAGCAGTTCAAGTCTCACTCTCTTCCTCTACCTCAGTGGATTCATTTCTGATCACAGTTCACACGTGTCCTTCTTCACCAGCTCAGTTTTTTCACTTCTTAACTTGAAATGTTGAGTTAAAACATTAACTTATTGTGACTCTTGGAGTTTCCTCTGGACCAGGTGTGTGCTGATCGTGGAGACAGAGAAGTCCTGGATACATAAAATACAGGTTTCATGTGTTTCATGTTTCTCACAGAACAATCAGCAGTTAGTTTTATTCACTGCTCTACACTTTTTTTTTAATGCACATGCTGTGGATCAGGTTTCTGCATGAAATGTTGAGTTAAAGGTGCAATATGTAAGAATGTGGCCAAAAACGGTTACTGCAGTCAAATTCAAAACACAGCGATCTCATTTTTTCTCCCAGTCGTAGCAGCAGCTCAGTGGACCAGACCAGAGGCTGAAATGCCACTGACGCCGCCGTGACTGGGAGAGAGGGCTAGGTGGCGCAACATGTAAACACGTAAATTCAAAACATAAACATGATTTGCAGTTTGCAAAAAAAGATTTTTAATGCGAATACTCTGGCTGTACTATTGTTGTTGATGAGTTCATCATGTTATATGAACATTATTCCTAAGTCTCTGTGACATATTAAGAGGATTTTACGGCCAGTTGCTTTAGATTTCTTATATATTGTACCTTTAACTCTTGTAAGAAGTGTTATTTCTATCATTTGATTTTTTCTAGTGTTTCATTTATTAATTCATTTTGACTGTTTTACATAGACACGTAGGCAGATGGGTTGTGGTCATTATCCTGGTCCATCTGATAACTGATCAACAGTAAACTACTGTACAGGAGTAGCAGAGTTCACTGTCCCCTACATCAACAGAGCTCATTCTCTACAACACAGTTTGGATCACAACACAACATTCAGTGCATGATTTCAACTCTGATACAGTTACAGTGTCACTCTTCACTGTGGACAGAGACAGAACTGAAGCACTGTTTCAGCTCTATTCCAATGCAGCCTTCAAAATATGGGAAAGGCTGCCATCAGCTGTTTGAACGTCTCCACATGATGAACCATCACTACAAGCCAATGTGATAATAATAATATGATTATGATTATTATGATGATTATGCTTGTGATTATTATGATTATGCATGTGGTTATTATTATTATCATCATCATTATAATTATTATCATTGTTGTTGTTTTTTTTTTTCTCATGATACATTACATTATAACTTCTATAAGGAGTATATAATAATAACATAACGGATTTAAAGTAGTACAGTGATCAGTGTTTTTCTTCTCTCAACATGTTCAAACTCAGACCACAACTCACTTCTTTCTCACACAGTCACCTTGTCATTGTTCCCAGAAACTATTGAGTCAGACATACACACATCTCTCCATCACAATGAACACACAAACACACACACACACACTGTCCCGCTGCTCAGAAACTCTGGGACATTAAATGTGTCGGTCTGCTGTTGAAAAGATGGACTGTTTCCCGTTCCTGTTGATGTGCTTGGTAAAGTGACAGGGTCCAGCTGACAGCAACCCTTCAGATTATTGCCTTTCTACAGTTAAAGCAGAAGTAAGCGATCCGGTCGTTTTGGCTAATGCTGCGTTCCAGGCAGGCTTTTGAAACCGTAAGTTACAGCTTCAAGTCACGACTTACGACTTTGTAGCGTTCCAGGCAACACGTAACTCGTGTTTTTCCGACCTGTTGCACCTGTTTTACCTGTGAAAGTCACTATAACGGCCACTCGTAACTTCCGACCCGTGAACTCTTATCCAGATCGAACTGGTACAACTTCACAGGTCGGAAAAACACAAGTTATGGGTTGCCTTGAACGCACCATAACTTCTTGTCAGCCGACGGAGTTAGCAGCCCCCGCCCTCGTCATGGATCTATTGGTCCTCGTCCCTACGTCACCACATTCAGGCGCATCCCTTGGCTGCACACACAGCCCTTCATGCCGTTCTCTCTCCTCATTGGATAAAAATAGAGATACGAGAAAAGTTTTCTCCTCGGCTCAGAGCAGAGCAGAGTGACTGACAGACCCGTGTTTCGGTCCAAACACTCTACGTAAGTGATTGCTGTCGGAAGAAATAACTATTTAAGACTTATATTAACACAAAAATATCGCTTACTTGTGCTTTAAGTGGCATCAGTAATAATCATCATCATCACCCTCTGAGCAACAACAACAAAAAAAAGAAACAGCTCCAGTGTTCCAGCTGCACACCAGAATCCTAAGAGCTCATCACACTGCAACTCGAGGAAACACATGGACCATAGAAGCATACCTCTATGTAGGTGAAGCACACTGCCCCCCCACTTTACTGTCACATGGAAACACCTCTGAGGGGCTGAGTGAGAGGATTTGTGTGCAAACTGATCACCGCTCTACCCAAAGGTTTATATTGCACAAGGTCTCCTCCTGCTGTCAGTAGCAGTCTGTTACCATTATGACTGTCAGTCTGTTGGCTGCCAATAGTACTGTTTATCCTATTAGTATTGATCGACTGGCCACAATATTAGTGAATTGATCCTTTAATGAGCTGGATCAGCCTCAGATCTCTGTGTGTGTGTGTGTGTGTGTGTGTGTGTGTGTGTGTGTGTGTAGGTGTGTGTGTGTGTGTGTGTGTGTGTTGTTGGAGCCTCTTCATGTGGCCCTCAGGAACAAACAGAATGAAAACACAGCTGTGGTGCTGTGGTCTCCTGACAGACAGACCTCTACCATGGAGGCAGAGCATCCGTCTGCCCGAGGGGTCTGAAGCCCACTCTGCATCCCCGCCTCATGCCGCTTGCTTTATTTACTCTGTGGTCACATGATTCCCGCTCAGTCTCAGCGGCTCAGGCAGAAGCAGTTGCCCCCCCCACCCCCCCTCCCTCTCTGTCTCTCCATCTGCAGATGTTACTTAAGTTTATTTGTGTTTAGAGGCCTTTGTTTTCTTCAGTTGCATCAGTAAGCTGCTCCTCCCATGGGGGGGCCACATGCCTTTGTGTCAGACTGTGTCCAGCAGTCGACAGCTGAATCCTCTGGGGCGCATGTGCTCCAGCCAAACCCTCAGGGGGGGGGGGGGGGGGGGGGGGGGTTACTGCCTGGGACGCTCTGAGTCCAGCTCAGTGGTGAACACAGAAAAACAAGTCCACAGTGAAGGGAGACGAAGCAGCGACACTCAAACTGTTGTTCACCTTCTCTGGCCTCTGATTGGTCCTAATTAACACACACACAATTAACACCCTGACCAAGCAAACAGGTAAGATATGTTACAGTAAGACAGCACTGCTGTCCCTGAGCCTGCTGCAGGTCACATGATCACTCTCCCCTCCTGAGGTTAACTGACTCCAAAGCAGAGGCTTGTCTCTATCTGTCCCGTCCTCATGGACGTGATGTCTCAGTAACACCACAACTGAACCACTTCACAATTGGCACAAATGTCCACCTGGACTCAAGGATGAAATTAGGCTATTCCATTTTTGAGTTCAGCAGTCAATGGTCAATGTCACAGTAACCTCACAAAATATGCATATTGCCTCTTGAATCTGGCGTCAAGTCCACCTTGAAGACATTTGTTTAGATCTGTCACAAACATTCACCCGAACTCCAAAATTAAATAATTATTACCTTCTGATTGGCAAAGGTCAAAGTTCAAGGCAACACACTTGTAAGGATCAGGATAAACCTGAAATGCACTGATCAATATGTATGTGGGTGTAGGGCCTCCCTGCCTTTCCTCCCATCAGAGGCTGCCTCCTTCAGCTGTTGTTAACATTTCCATGTTCTCCACATTCTGTGTTATAAACTGTTTTCTTGTCTGTAACAACATCTATTGCACTGCCTGTCTGCCTGTCCTGCATGAGGGATCCCTCCTCTGTTGCTGACCCTGAGGTTTCTCAGATTTTTCCCCGTTAAAAGGGTTTTCCATGGAGTTTTTCCTCAGTGGATGTGAGGGTCTAAGGACAGAGGATGTTGTTATGACCATGTAAAGCCCTTTGAGACAAACTGTTTGTAAAAACGGGCTTTACAAATAAAATTGCCTTGCCTTGCCTAGGGGGTGATGGTGTACACATGTGTTTGGGTGTGACCTCCACTTTGCAGTATTTAATCAGCCATATGCACACACACATACACCACACACACACAGTGTGTAATGTCCTGTGTGCAGTGTGTGACTGTGCTGTAGGTTTCCAGGACCAACTGGCCGGTGTTGAGAGTTGTGTGTTGGGACACAGTGACCATCAGCAACACAAGAGTCTGTGGTGTGGTAGTTCTGCCTTCGTCACACACAGAGAAGAGAAGATGCGACACATGAAAACCCTCACAAGCCTCTGAACTCCTCTGGCTTCTGTCTTGTTACACCTTCATTCATTTATTCTTTTTTTTTATATCTGTGGAATGGTATTTAATAATATGATGTTTCATTACTACGTTAGTTGCCTGTAATAGTAACCTAAAAGGATTACGGTGTGATTTTTATTATATAAATTTTTTCAGTATCATCCATCCATCCATCCATCCATCCATCCATTGGAGCAGGGATCCCCAGACTTCCCTCTCCCCGGACACTTCCTCCAGCTCTTCCGGGGGGACCCCAAGGCGTTTCAGTATCAATATCCGTCAAAATGATCACAATATGCTTATTACATCATGTTCAGCCCTTATGCCTTTCTTTAATCCAGTCTCTGTCAGTGTTTCAGTGTCAGAGACAGCAGAGTTGTGTTACTGATGTACAGAGTCAGTGTAACACACACACATACACACACACCCACACACACACACAGCAGATCTGTGTTCGTTGTGGCAGCTGATCACACTTGTACGTCACCAGAGACAGGGCAGACAGTTAGGGTTGACTGACTGGACTACAGGAGTCGTGCCTCGTGGAGAATATACACAAACACTCCAGTCCCCCCTCCCCCTCCCCCAGTGTCTCTGTGGGGCATCATGTCACTTCCTCCTGGGAGCTGAGAGTCATACAAGTTTTTCCACCTGCTCCTCTGCCTCTGGTGTTAGGAAACTGACAGGAGTCACAGCCTCCATGTTGACTCAGCTTCCTCTCATCCAAAGCATTCCCTGAGGACCGTATCCTGTGTGTGAGGCAGGGGGGCATGGCCTGGAGAGATCCAGGTGACATGTGGAAGTTCATAGAGAACTGATGCTGTTGTTTAAGTAAGTCAAGTGAGTTAAGTGTAAACCTAAAAGTGGAGTCACACAGGCACATGCATCCTGTCAGCCCCTGTGGTCTCTGCACCAGGTCCACAGACCAGAATCTGACTTGAGACCGTGCCCTCTGCAAAGGGAGAGGGTTCAAAAAAATACACTCTTACTTTGATGTCCACTGTTTCCTCTCCTATATATAACCACAAAAACAGGAAAACACTGCTTGATCCAAAAATGGACAGAGGTCACGTGGAGACTCCCCCTGTCAGAACGAGCCAGGTCAGGATGATGCTGGAATGTGAGGTGACCTCTGAAGGAGCAAAAAGGAAGGCAGGTGATGAAGTGTAAATGTGACAGTTGACAGTCCTGTCATTATGCCTCCAATTGATCATGTGCCCTGGCTACTTTGGTCAGCACACATGACTCTTACCCTGGAGACTGGGGTTCAAACCCGGGCCCTTCGTCGTTCTGCCACATAAAGACCAACAGGGTGATGAAGCTTCAAACTGTCACACAGGAACCTGTCCTCACTTCACAGCATCAGCACATCAAAGCTTTATTGTTGGTTTACGACCAGATACCAGTCAAACCCTGAGCAGCTGTTCTCTGTGTTGACTCCATCCACTGACTTTTATCCATGCTGCTGCACCGGCACACTGTACAGGTCTCTGTCTGTAGGTACAGGTCTCAGTCTGTAGGTGCAGGTCTCTGTCTGTAGGTGCAGGTCTCTGTCTGTAGGTGCAGGTCTCAGTCTGTAGGTGCAGGTCTCTGTCTGTAGGTGCAGGTCTCAGTCTGTAGGTGCAGGACTCTGTCTGTAGGTGCAGGTCTCAGTCTGTAGGTGCAGGTCTCAGTCTGTAGGTACAGGTCTCAGTCTGTAGGTACAGGACTCTGTCTGTAGGTGCAGGTCTCAGTCTGTAGGTGCAGGTCTCAGTCTGTAGGTGCAAGATTCAGTCTGTAGGTGCAGGACTCAGTCTGTAGGTCGAGGTCTCAGTCTGTAGGTGCAAGACTCAGTCTGTAGGTGCAGGACTCAGTCTGTAGGTGCAGTTCTCAGTCTGTAGGTCGAGGTCTCTGTCAGCAGTCTGTAGGTGCAGGACTCAGTCTGTAGGTGCAGGTCTCTGTCTGTAGGTGCAGGTCTCTGTCTGTAGGTGCAGGTCTCTGTCTGTAGGTGCAGGTCTCTGTCTGTAGGTGCAGGTCTCAGTCTGTAGGTGCAGGTCTCTGTCTGTAGGTACAGGTCTCAGTGTGTAGGTGCAGGTCTCTGTCTGTAGGTGCAGGTCTCTGTCTGTAGGTGCAGGTCTCAGTGTGTAGGTGCAGGTCTCTGTCTGTAGGTGCAGGTCTCTGTCTGTAGGTGCAGGTCTCAGTCTGTAGGTGCAGGTCTCAGTCTGTAGGTGCAGGTCTCTGTCTGTAGGTGCAGGTCTCAGTCTGTAGGTGCAGGTCTCAGTCTGTAGGTGCAGGTCTCAGTCCGTAGGTGCAGGTCTCAGTCTGTAGGTGCAGGTCTCTGTAGGTGCAGGTCTCAGTATGTAGGTGCAGGTCTCTGTCTGTAGGTGCAGGACTCAGTCTGTAGGTGCAGGTCTCTGTCTGTAGGTGCAGGTCTCAGTCCGTAGGTGCAGGTCTCTGTAGGTGCAGGTCTCAGTATGTAGGTGCAGGTCTCTGTCTGTAGGTGCAGGTCTCTGTAGGTGCAGGTCTCTGTCTGTAGGTGCAGGTCTCAGTCTGTAGGTGCAGGTCTCTGTCTGTAGGTGCAGGTCTCCGTCTGTAGGTGCAGGTCTCCGTCTGTAGGTGCAGGTCTCAGTCTGTAGGTGCAGGTCTCTGTAGGTGCAGGTCTCTGTCTGTAGATGCAGGTCTCAGTCTGTAGGTGCAAGACTCAGTCTGTAGGTGCAGGTCTCCGTCTGTAGGTGCAGGTCTCCGTCTGTAGGTGCAGGTCTCAGTCTGTAGATGCAGGTCTCTGTAGGTGCAGGTCTCTGTCTGTAGATGCAGGTCTCTGTCTGTAGGTGCAGGACTCAGTCTGTAGGTGCAGGACTCAGTCTGTAGGTGCAAGACTCAGTCTGTAGGTCGAGGTCTCAGTCTGTAGGTGCAGGTCTCTGTCTGTAGGTGCAAGACTCAGTCTGTAGGTGCAGGTCTCTGTCTGTAGGTGCAGGACTCAATCTGTAGGTGCAGGACTCTGTCTGTAGGTGCAGGTCTCTGTAGGTGCAGGTCTCTGTCTGTAGGTGCAGGTCTCTGTCTGTAGGTGCAGGACTCTGTCTGTGGGTGCAGGTCTCTGTCTGCAGGTGCAGGTCTCTGTCTGTAGGTGCAGGACTCTGTCTGTGGGTACAAGAAAGTCTGGTTGTGATTAATACAAGAAGAAGGTTGAACAAGGATAAATCAGCCTAAACTGACCTGCAGGAAAATGTGACCGTGAGTGAAGAGACGGAGACTTTGAAAGAAGAACAACAGTGACGACCATGTGTTTCAGGAACAAAGATGAAGAAGAGCTTGAGCTGCAGACTCGGTGGGCACTGGGCTGGGGGGGCCGTGCTCACCCACTGAGTCAGCTGTGCTCGCCCTGGAGCACAAGCCACTGTGCCGCTGTCGAGGCTGAAGCAAATGAAACAGGGCTGCAGACTGTTAGCAAAATGGTTACACACGCTATGCAACTATTTCTAATGAGTGTTCGAGTTCCCCCAACTCCTCATGTTAGTTATAAGTGCATGATCATAATTCATTAGATTTCCGCCTCCACTGAGTTGTAGTAAAATGTTATTTTTCCTTCACTGGTTCAGTCGGTCTGGTCCCTGTGCTTTATCAGAGCACATCTGCAAAGACACACTAAGGCTACCCACTATTCATGGTTGTGTATGAGGGAAGTGGTATGACGCTGTCTGCAAAGTGGCTCGTTCAATGCAGACAACTCTGAACGTGTTACCAAGTTAATGCAATTTCATCTGTAAATCCAGCAAAAAAAACCTGCAGGAGGTGCATCGGTCGACAGACTGAATCCCTCAGCTCATCTTTTCAGGGGAGGAAGAAATGGTCAGATTCAACTCTGTCTGTAACCGAGCCAGAGCGTGTGTTGGTGCAACAGGCACAACAAAGCTCTGTGAAATGAGTCTGTTAATGCCCCACCTCTAATCTGTCTCTGCAGCCAGGTCTGCCACACTGTTGACCATCTTGAAAAGCTACTACACCTGTCTGTGCTATATGGCTGGATAGATCCGACTGTAATTTTTATTTTGGGACAATGCAACAGTATTGACAGTACAAAAAATTTAAAAAAACTGCATGTGAGCCAGTGTTGGCTGATTTTCATCCGTTGTCCCTTGTTAAAGGCAAATTGCCTTTAAGATTGAAGTGTCAGAGTTTACAACTTGGCTCCTGTAGATGGAGTTCTCACAAGAGTTATGGGTAACCAACACACATGCTCTATTGTCATGCAAAATAAAGGGTTAACATTGTTCTTAGTGTGATACATGGACAGATAACGCAAGTTTATGAACAGGTATATATCCATATCCATACTTGTGACCTCTCTATACCTCACTTTTACACAAGTATGGTTCATGGTTGCATCAGGACCGACTGGTGTTGGTAAATAAATGATGACCTGGTTTTACCTGGTTAACTCTCCAGCACACAGAGCTGACACTGTCTGTAGTGTCTCTCAGTCAGTGGAGGTGGTGGTTGAAGGTAGGAAGGAGCTCTGTCCGTCTTTCATCTTAAAGTGAAGCAAACAGCAGGCAGCTCCTCTCACACATGAGCCACTCTCTCATCTCAGTGGGCCATCTGATGTTGACACAGAGCTGCTGAGCTGCTGTGTTTGTACAGTCACCTACTGATCACATAGACAACCCCCCCCCCCCTCACCACCACCACCTTTACAACTAAGACCATGTATCTGATGGAGACTCATCAGCCTCTCTGAAGGTAAAGAACTACATTCAGCTGTGCTGGACTCTGGGTGTAACTCTTGAGGTATGACGATGATGAGCTTGTTTCATTACAAACAAAATATGAACAGCTTTTTGGAACCAACAACTGTGTTATTCATCTTCTGTCCCTGGTCAATGAAAAGGGAGGATATGTTTATCACTTGGTCAAAGACAGAGTGTAAAGTATCATCACAAGACTGTTCTAGTGCAAAATCTTCCATGGAGGGTAGCGTGAGAACCTGCACTGTCTCCTGAGAAGGCACCACTGGTTCCTCCTCACATATCACTTCACAGCAAACACTTCCCATGCTGCTAAAGTCTGTGTTTGCAGCCCCCACCAAACAAACAAACTCAGGCTAATCTGTGCCCAAAAATTAAGTTCTGCGAGTGTGTTAGGTAGGAGTTTACCACTAATGGCACAATAGGATATCTGTGCACATTCCAATGCACACACCTAACATCCACCCATGACACCTCAACCAAGGCCTGGGGTGGAACCAGGTTGGGTGGGGCCCAGCTTGGTGGAATGGAACTGGCAATGGTGGTCCTAACCCTCTGAGCAGCTCACGACTCTGCTCCGCCGTTCTAAAAATAGCTTGCACCGACAATTAAAGGTAACAAACCTACTGCTATGACTATAGGGATTATGGCAATGGGCCAGTTTGCCAGATGTTGCACTACCCTTTTAAGGGATGTCCACAAACATCTACATCTGTCCAACAGTCTCCCTCTCTCGGCCAGATTCTCTGAAGTCATTCTACTCACAGAGGAACTGCTGAGGCCAACAGCCTGACAAAACTAAACCTGAAGCCAAACACACAGAGTCAGCCCAGTGGGAAAATGTCTCACTGGGGGTTTATAATGGGACATGACTGATGAAA
Source organism: Trachurus japonicus (assembly GCF_045865225.1). Taxonomy (NCBI): domain Eukaryota; kingdom Metazoa; phylum Chordata; class Actinopteri; order Carangiformes; family Carangidae; genus Trachurus; species Trachurus japonicus. Next base: position 18,117,822 of record NC_140928.1, on the reverse strand, counting down.
AGTTATGTAAAATGTGATGTAGGGACAGATTCACAATTTACCTTCATGTCTGAAGCGGTGGAAGTTTCCCCATCAAATGAGTGTATATTGTGGGGTCTCCACACTCCACATCACTCTGCCATGTTGTCACCCTCTACTTGTTATTACATCAGATATGTTGGTGCAAACACTTGGCATGGTAACATGGGAAACAAGGGTGAGGAAATGGTGCGTTCCAGCTCTATTAGACTGAGGGAGACCTCCATCTAAGAATCAGATACGACTTATCTGTTGCAAATGACTTAAGTGCCTCCTTATAAAGGCCTTTTTCTATATGAATGCTTTTCTGCACACCACTGCACAACTCAAGGTATTTTGCAAATGTCAGATTTCAGACTGACAAAAAGAAAACGCTGTTAGTTGTGTTTACCAAGACTGAAACTAGATATCTGCTGGAGCCCGGAGAAAGTTTATGACATGTTCATGAAATCTGGCTATTTCCATATCGACTTTCAGCCACATCTGATCTCCACATCATTGCACAGAGAAGTGGTAACATGGTTAAACTGTCACATCAGATACGCATTTGACATTTCACTGTACATTAATGAAATTACATGCTAACACTAGGAATAATAGGACACGCTCCCGGCAGCTAACAGATTATTTTGCAAAATTGTACATTATGGGAAGACGCCTCATTCTTCAGAGCCTACATTAGCATGACAGCAGCAGCTACGCTGTCCCATATCAAAGGCTCCTTCAAACTTTCCTGAGCAAAGGAAACAAAGAATCCAAAGTGGATCCTTCAGGTCCAAACTGAGCTGTCAGGTTTATTGTTAATGACACAGTTAATCAGGTTTTTATTGGCTCACAGCTCTAAATGAGCATCAGATGTCTGCTCAGGTTGATAGGGTTGTTAATCAATAGCGATGATTCATCTATTTATTGGCTATGTGCTGGAGCGGCCACCCACAGGATTTTCAACACCTCAACCTCAGTTCCCAGAGACCCTGTTGGTATGTTGAGCCGCTCGGCTGTAGAAGGACGCTCAGATGAGTGAAGGAACTGAGTTACAACACTTTGAGTTACAAGCCCTTGTTCTGCAGCCAAGAGAGCAGCCAGATGACTCCACTGCTGCCTCATGTGTTAGCTCTGATAGAGGTTACAGTGTACTTTAAGTGTAGATGTCTAATCTATGATATGACTCCTCTGAGAGAAATACACCAGTTGGACTGAACTCTGCTTTGATTTGGGTTTAATCCAAATGCAATGATAGATGCTTATATAATACCCTGGGCTCCAATTTTAAAAGAATGTATTTCCAAGGCTACTGAAGCCACAGGACTAAACATAAAAATGTTTTACTACACATTGTAATCCAAACATAACCATTAAAGCTGTGCCTTCCACTTTCTATAAAATCCTTTGTAACAAAGAAAAAGAGAAGTCAATATTTTAATTATTCTGAAAAATTCAGAAATTAGAGTACAAGCCACAAAAACACCATGGAGTTCGCAGTAGCCTAATAGATTGTACAGCAGGTGTTCCATTAGTATTTAATCCACTGCCATGATTAGTGCAATAGAGGACAGCCACCGTTACACTCAAGTTGATGACCTTCATTGTGCTGCAGCCTCACTGCACAACGCTCAGAAAGAGAGAAGGATAGATTCTGTGATACAACTTGCAAACAAAAGCTAAAAAGGCATTCAGACCATTCAACTAATCTGACATACTTTCATCAGCCTTCATTAGAGTCAAAGATTCCATCCAGGCGAAACTATTGTTTGATTTAGCTGTTTACCTGATGTTAGAGCTTGTGGTAATGCTAACTGTCACTCTTTTAGGTTTATTTACAGCACCCCCTAGTGGGAACAAGGGGCTGGATTATGTTCCTCAGGTTTGTGACATATGAAACCCTGAATCTTTGTTTATGTGACTATAAGTCATTGGTTCAATAGAGTTCACAGTAGAAGACATTCACAGTTGTGGTATTGACAGATTATTTCACTCATGGCATTGATTGTATTTTATATATATAAAAAAAACACATGGATAATGTTTAACACTCTACTTTCATTGGTGTGGTCTTTGAGTGTTATGTCTCAGTAAGTGTTGCTGCGCACCTGATGATTAATGTGCTCTAACTCACAGCACCAGGAGCTCTCTGCCTGCTGCACGGGTCACACTGACAGTCATCTGTCTTCAGTTTTCTATGAAGAGCCATGATACAGTCTGATGTTTGTGTTGCAGCAGATGGCACATGCCAGTCTGACAGCAGCACTGGTTACATGAGGGAGTTGAAAATCAAGTGGGTGAGCTCCAGAGAGAAAATATAAGACATATAACTCATTGCTTAAGCCACTGGCTGTGCCAAAACAACCAAGTTTAGAGTGCTATAAACAGAGCTGGACATGCAGCACTGAGGGAGTCGACACAGAGTTCAGGGGAGCCTGCCAGTATCCCAGTATTTCACCCTTTACTGTTTCATCCAACCACAGAGCTGTGAATCATGATGTGATCTCCTCACTGCGTGTGGAGACTTCCATCAAACACCACACAGTCTGCACTCTCCTGGACTCCCACACCCTCCCTCCCCTTTTCTCTCCTTGGCCTATTTACCTGATTAACATCAGAACCAACAGTGAGCATGTGGGTCAGAGTGCTAATGCAGAAAATGCCTACCACACTTTCCACTGGGTCGCACTTCCCCAACAACGAGCTGGAGAGGGGAGGGTGGGAGCTCGCAGAGTCCACCGGGGACGGGTTCCAGCGGACCATGGCAACGTGTGTTGCATGAAAGTCAGTCAAGCGTAATCAGTCATCCCACACGGTACAGAAACATGCCCGCCGTTAAGTTGTTTACATATCCCCACAATGACTCTGGAGTGGGGTAATAAGTGCAAATCAATGAGAGCAGAGGGAGAGATCTGGGTGAATGCTGCAGCTCATGATGTAGACCAGGCTGACAGTACGTACCCAGAAGATGGATTAGTGCACCTGGCAAATTACATTGCTCTAATTGTGCACTGCAAAGTGCATGACAATGTATCACTGTAGCTTTAATCTCAGATAAACACAGGGCTGATGTTTGATGAGGGAAACAGAGGGAGGACCTTAAGTTTAACTCTGGGAATTCATTTCTTATTCAATTTAAATGTGATGAAACATAAGGAGGTATCAGTCCTGCCACAACTTGGGTCCTATAAGTTTGTAAATTTGCCATCAGAACAAGATCAAGCCTGAGCTTACAGCGTTTAAGAGACATGAGTAGTCAGATGATTACAGTGTTTGAATGAATCCTGATTGAGACCCTCTGTTATGGGTGGTAAAGGTTAGTCAAACCTATTGGTAGAGAAAACAAAGACAAAAGTGAATTATTTCACAACGTCAATGCACAGTCCCACAGAGTTTCTAACGCTTCTAACAAACTGGGTAAAGTGATACATCTGTTCCTCTCACTCCCTCTCTCCTTTTACACTGAATTTCTTGTCTAGATTTACTTTTGGTTTAGAAATAAAGTGAAAATGCAAAAAAAAAACACTGATTACATTCCTGGTGAATTTTTTTGTCATATATTTCAGTCACCAGCTGCCCAGGAGAAAGAATTTCCCAAGATCCTTTGTTATCAAGAGGATCAACAGGGGGAAACAAGTGGACCTGGCCAAGGAGAAGTTCACTAGGGGGTAATGTGACTGCTGTAACATTTATTACCTCTTGATGCATCATGTAGTAAGCTGTGTGTGTTCATATGTATGTATTTGTTCATTATTAGGAAGCATAAAAGCTTTGATCATGAGATGTGACAAGAGTACAAAACTCCAGTTGTCATTAAGATATGTTTTACTGTGATCATGATTTTCTGTTCAATCGTATTTTTAATAATTTATTATAAATAAATATATAATTGATAATACATTAGAATAATAATAAACTTTTTTTTAAATAGCACACAAGTTTGGTAACTCTTTACACAATGTAGGTGGGAAAACAGTGTCAGTCTGAGAGTATCAAAGACATGTCTGTTGCACTTGTGGTGCTTTAGTGTGAGCAGGGAGAACTGGCTGGATCCTCTATCTCTATATCTCTACACTAATTATTAAGTAATATCTGGAACATGCACAAAACAGAAGACAAAGAGGATTGAATTGTGTTTGATGAGAGCTATGAAATGCACAGAGGTAGACATGTTAGAAACCTCAACAATGTAGCAGACAAACAAACAGAGTGATTCTCTTTAAACAGTGAACACAAACCCAGCGCCCTCGCTAACATCAGCCTAATCTTCCTCTCTCTGAGTCCTCAGCATACAGTGGGCTCTCAGGTTTCTGGGGCCTCTTCCTACTGCATGGTAATCACAGCAGGGTCAGCTGAGGTCAGGACTGTCAGCGTGGCTCCCAGGAGAAGTTCTGAGGGCCAAGAATCCAAAGTATTTCTGAGTCCTACTGGGGCTAAGTCTGAGACCAATTTGAGAAGAACTGTAGCACAGGAAACTAATCAGCTAAATGCATGGAGGTGGAATTAGTTTGGTTTAACTACTTCACATCAAGAGGGTTATTTTTTAAAGAACAGCATACTTCGCTGTTGTCTCATGTGAGCGCATGAACACAAATATGGTGCATGTGTTGGAGCGTCGGAGGGTGACATTGCCCTCACATGGACTGTGCATGTATATTACACTGAGGAGAGAGGAGGACATGTACATCTATGTAGGGGTAATCCAAAACCACCGATGATTCAAGTTTGGACTAACAAAGCTTCATGTGAACATTTTGTTTATACCAGAAAATTCAAGGAGATACATAGCGTTTTCTTCCAAATACAAATTAATAACAAATGCTAACATTGATCTTGGTATCAGTGTTAGTGTTTGACAACAATGCATTGGCGTTTGCAGCACCAACTTATTGTATGCTATGCACAATGTTCTGTGTACACAGCCATTAGCAACAACATGTTGTCAGCTCAGGGCCCTCTGCAGTTGCTTGCATGTACCTTATTATAGGACAGCAACAACAATACAACACAAATTTGCAGCAGCTATTATTGATGGTCAAAAGTGAATTGCTAAAATTAAAGTGGTGGTTTGATGAAAACAAATTATCATTAAACCTAAACAAAACAAAATTCATGATATTCGGAAATCGTCCAATTAAGCAAGAGGTATGTTTGAAAACTGAAAATGTGGAAATTGAAAGAGTCTACGAAAGTAAGTTCCTTGGTGTCTTAATAGATCACAAGCTCTGCTGGAAATCTCACGTGAAATATTTGTGCTCCAAAGTATCCAGAAGTATTGGAATTATGGGTAAAACTAGACATGTTTCAGATCAGAAGTCACTTCAAATGCTGTACTATGCACTCATTGATCCGTACTTATCTTACTGTGTTGAGGTATGGGGAAACACATATAAAAGCACTTTACAAAAGATTTGCATTTTACAAAAAAGAGTCATAAGGATGGTTCATCATGCTGGGTACCTTGATCATACAAATCCGTTGTTTTTAAAATCGGGTATTTTAAGATTTGAGGACCTAGTCAAATTCAAAACAGGTCAGATTTTGTTTAAAGCCTGGAATAGGTTGCTACCAATAAACATCCAAAAAATGTTTATGGTCAGAGAAAGCATATATGATTTAAGAGGGAACTGTAACTTTAAACAATCTACCATCCATTCTACCCTGAAAAGTTTTAGCATCTATTTTTGTGGTGTTAAAATGTGGAATAGACTAGATGAGGATATAAAAATGTGCAATAACTTAAAACAATTTAAAAGTAAGTACAAACATACACTCTTGGACAGCTATAAAGAACTTGACAGCTAATTTTACTCTTTTTATTTATAATCATGGTCTTATTTCATATTAAAGCAATATGTTTTTAATCTTCTGAATTGTATGGAACTACAGATGTACTGTATATGACATGAATCACAATGTAAGGGGGGGCTGAACTTGATAAGCTTTGCTTCCTTCAGCCCCTTCTCAAACTTGCACAGTATCATTATTGTTTTGTTTCTTGTTACATAGATTGTTTGTCTTTTTATGTGCTTGTTTGAGACAAATCAAAATCAAATCAAATCAAATAAGTTGATACAACAGTCTTAGTCATCTAATACATGATAAATGATACATATATGATAAGTGATTTATGTTCATTCTGATGGTAATCATCACTGGTCTGTGTGTCAGTGTCCTGGGAGCGCTCAGCTCCGAGTGTTGAGCTCCACAGTTCAGACAGACCTGTACCTATGTTCTCACCTCCACACTGAGCTCCGACCTCCATTCATCACAGCTGAGTGTTGGCCTGTGTTGGTGACACATTGGGACTGGAGCTGTCGTCTAGATCATACATTATGTCAGTTAAAGCTATTTCTTATGAGCTGGATGACAGATAGTCCTTTAATTGTCTTGTTATTTTTCTCTCCTCATGTGAGAAAACATGAGCCTGAACATGGGAACGGAGACCGTTGCTGTGTTTGGACGAAACAATGTGAACGTCTCAGAGCATGTGTGTGTGTGCGCGCTGTTAATGTGGTGATATACAGGAAGCTGACAGCACAGTGATGTGGATCCAGGTCATGTAACATAGAAAGCTTCATGATAAATAAACTGCTTCATCATCAGTGTGTGGCACTGAGGCAGAAGGTCAGAAGTCACCATCAGGATGTTTCAATGTAAACCTTTATAATCTAGTCTGTTGGTGACCTAACACTGTCTTGGTAATGATGAGCTTAAACACTAAAACCATCTATCTGATTGTCCATCAATTAAAATGGCAAAATATCTCATGTCACCAGTCTTTCCTCTGTGTGTCTGTCAGAGGTTACAGCCATGACAGAGGCTGTGTCCCAGTCTGGGGCCAGTCATTCAGAGGCAGCATTTGAGGACCAGTTGCTTCACAAAGAGGTGACCAGGCTGCCCTTTCAACGGTCCTTTAAATACAGCCAAGAAAAACAGCCTATTCCCTGAGCAGCAATGGATCTAATACATGGATCTTTCATGAACCAACCTTTCCCAAGATCCATTGCACACATCTGTCTCTGTCATTTGTGATAAGTGCAAGTCTAGATCATCTTTTTTTTGTCCTATTCTCTCCTGCTTATTGCAAAAAGCCATCATGTTTGGTATGGTCACAGCAAAATTGTCTAAAAACCAGGGAACAGAAATTCACCTGGTCATTGTTTAGTGGATTCTATTCCTGAACCTTAAAGCAGAAGTAAGTGGTCCGGTCGTTTTCACTAATGCTGCGTTCCAGGCAGGCTTTTGAAATCGTAAATTACAGCTTCAAGTCACAACTTACGACTTTGTAGCGTTTCAGGCAACCCACTCGTGTTTTTCCGACCTGTTTTACCGGTGAAAGTCACTATAACGGCCACTCGTAACTTCTGACCCGTGAACTCGTACCAGATCGAACTGGTACCACTTCAAAGTCGGAAAAATACGAGTTTCCTTGAACGCACCATAACAGTCCTCGTCCCTACGTCGCCACATTCACAGCGTTCCTTGGCTGCACACACAGCCCTGCATGCCGTTCTCTCTCCTCATTGGATAAAAACTGTAGGATACGATAAATGTTTTCTCCTCGGCTCAGAGCAGAGCAGAGGGACTGACAGACCCGTGTTTCAGTCCAAACACTCTATGTAAGTGATTGCTGTCGGAAGATATAACTATTTAGGACTTATATTAACACAAATATATCACTTACTTCTGCTTTAATCTGTGGACATTTCACTGGGCTGATCTAGAGATGCACCTTTTCTGGCCATTTTGTGTTTCTGTTTGGTCATGACACAAAAAAGTAAGAAACTAGGTTGCAATGGACTCAGCAGTAGTTTAGTCTCGTCTCGTTTTAGTTTAGTCTTCATGATCTGTAACAGCTATGAAGACCCAGACTTCTGTGGTCAGTTTTGACCTATTACAGAGAGCAGCATGAATAAGACCAGGACTCTGGTCCTGGAGCAGTTTAGGGGAATGAAGACTTCAGTCACAGTTTGCACCTGTGTTTGCACTTTTAAATGGAGAGCAATATCTTTATTACAACATGTTATTCACAAGATCCCTCCTGTGTTCAGGCCTGAGATAGGCTCCTATAGAGCTGACATGGACGTCACGGCACTGATCATTTTGCAAAAGGTTGGACTGCTCCTTTTGTAATTCTGTGCTATAGACATGATTGTGTTTTATAACTGTTAGAGTGAGGATGTAGAGTTTAGATTTGTCTCTGTAGGCAGCAGCAGCAGCTACTGGTGTGAAGCTGCAGAGTTGGACCCAGGTTCACTTGTCATTTACAAAATCAGCTTTAACTCCAATGTTTTCCAGATGTTACAGATGTTATTGCCACATTATTGCTGCTGGTTGAGCCCCAGCTGTGAAGTGAACCACAGCAGCCCAGCCTCAGTACTGGTGGTGATGGAGCTGTTTCTACTGGCTGCAGGCCACAGTCTATCTAGCTATGTATCTTTATTTATATGTTATTATTATTGTTATGCATTAGCATTCATTTTTTATACATATACAGTATATATATATATATAAAATGAATGCTAATGTATAATAATAATAATAATATATAAATAAAGATACATAGCTAGATAGACTGTATATACATAAAAAAATATATATATGTGTGTGGGGGGGGAGGGGGGGGGGGTAACTCACACTCATACTGTACTTGTACTACTTGTACTTTTTAAAAGCAAGCTATAAAAAATATTATACTCTTCTTTAATCGAGCTATTTCTTTTTCACATCTGACCTAATTATTGATCAATTACTAATCAATTATTTAAAATGTTCGCCTTCTGAATGCCAGGTTTTTGTCAGGGGGCCACCATATTCAGATGAAAACAAACAGAAAACACATCCTAGGTCACTGTCTTTTTGAGCTACTGCCATGCAGCTACAGGAGATACAGGACAATCACAGTCAGTACAATCTCTTTTTTTTTTTTTTATCATTATTTTTATTATTTTATTGTATTTTACTTTTTATTTTACATGTCTGCGTCACTGTTGGTCTTTTATTATATTATCTATTACTGTTTATGTATTGGTCATTGTCATCTTGTCTCTTATTTGGTGTAATTTAATCTGAAAATTTCCATAAATAAAGTGTTCAAAAAAAAACAAAAAAAAAAAACAGCTTTTACCCCAAAGCACACTTAATGCTGAGTGAGGCTGTGGATGGTTACTAGGCTACTATATCATATTTATTTACATATCATATACATACACATCCCATATAACGCATATATACAGTATATATAATTATTGTTATACATCTATTATGTATTACCATCTACATACATCTATCTATCTTGTTTTTAGGCTTAAACCAATAGAATCATACAAATCAAGTGTTTACTAATGTTGGAAGATTTTAACCCTTTGAATGCCAGATTTCTCAGTGCCAAAACTTCTCATGAAGCTTTTTACTACTCTCTGCACCACATTAGTAGGCCTATTGTTCCTTACTAGGAGTGAGATGAAAAAAAAAAAAAGTTTGAATGGGTTTGAGCTTTGTACACTCTTGCTAAAATTCGTAATATACATGAACACCGCCAGAATGACCAAAAAACAAGAATAAAAAGCGCACACATTCATCTGAACGGTGGAAAGTTTGTTGTACGAGCAGGCACAAAGGGACCCGTGACCCGCTGTGAATTGTGGGTAATGAAGTGTTTCAGTGTTGTTGTGCTGTCATGTAGCGGGTTATAGCCTCTAAGTTCTGGACTCTCGCAGCAGCAGCAGCAGCAGCGGTGCACGAACAGTGAAGATGATGAAGGGAAAGACGGTGATAGTGACCGGGGCCAACAGCGGGATAGGGAAGGCCACCGCCGGGGGGCTGCTGCGGCTCCAGGCCCGGGTCATCATGGCCTGCAGAGACCCGGGGAGGGCCGAGGAGGCGGCCCGGGAGATCCGACAGGAGACCGGGGCAGACAGCTCACAGCTGGTCCTCAAACAGCTGGACCTGGCCTCGCTCACATCTGTACGCACCTTCTGCCAGGACATAGTGAAGGTAACTTCTGACTGACGGCTTTGTGTTGTGTTGTGTTGTGTTGTGTTGTGAGTCTATTAGCAGCGTTACAACGTCAGACCAGACGTCGTTTTGAAAGTGTACATTTTAATAAATCTGACCTGTGCAATCCATGAATGTACACGCGATAGAAACACGTGATATATTTTCATAACGAAGAAACTCCCCTCTTTGATTCGGCATAGGTTTTAGTTCACAATTATTTGTGTAGGCATATTATAGTTAGTTCACAAATATAATAGCTATAATTGTGAACTATGTCCGTCTGCTGTTCCTGTCCTCACAGCTTTCTCATAGGTTTTTTGCTGCTGTTGTTGTTTTTAACTGTGCTATGGTGACCAACACGCATCAGTTTACAAAAGTGGCTTTAACTTTGATATAATCTGTTCCTTGATTTATTTGCAGGGGCAGGTTTAAGGAGTTCTCACTTAATGTCAAACTCCAGTTAAATTAACTTCTTAAAGTTTGTGCATGCATATACAGACAGTAATAGATTCATTGTGCCATTCCATCTATTCACCATTGTAGTTGTTGTATTGTTTATTACTTGTGTAGTTTTTACCCAGATCTCCACCATGACAGAATAAGACCAGTGTAGTGTCCCTGAGGTCACAGAGAGAATAGTTGGCAGAATACACCAGTCCTCTAGTGAACGGCTGAACTGTTAAAGCTCAAGTATTAATTGCTAATTCTAACCTATATCCATATATCCTGTTTTATAATTTCATGGAAAACAAGACACTGCCTTTATTAACAGACCTAATAAACCACTCATAAGTTTTGTCTCTAACTATGTGTCATGTCCTCCTCCTTGCTGCTGGACAGGAGGAGCCTCGGCTGGACGTCCTGGTCAACAACGCTGGGATCTACCAGTGTCCTTACACCAGGACAGAGGACGGCTTCGAGATGCAATTTGGAGTCAACCACCTGGGTCACTTCCTGCTCACCCACCTGCTGCTGGACCTCCTGAAACGATCCGCTCCCAGCCGCGTGGTGGTGGTCTCCTCCAAGCTTTATAAGCACGGACACATTGACTTTGAGGACCTGAACAGTGACCACAGCTACGACAAGGCCTTCGCCTACAGCCGCAGCAAACTGGCCAATCTGTTGTTCACCTGCGAGCTGGCCCAGCGGCTGGAGGGCAGCGGGGTGACGGTGAACGCTCTGACTCCAGGTATAGTGAGGACTAACCTGGGGAGGCATGTTCATGTCCCGGTGCTGGCTAAGCCCCTCTTCAGCCTGCTGTCCTGGGGCCTGTTTAAGAGCCCAGAGGAAGGAGCTCAGACCTCGGTGTATCTGGCCTCCAGCTCAGAGGTAGACGGTGTGCAGGGACAGTGCTTCGCAGACTGTCGGCCTCAGGTCCTGCTGGACAAGGCTACAGACCGGGACGTGGCCACTAAACTCTGGGACATCAGTGAAGTCATGGTGGGCATCACCACATGAGAATCAGATCAACCTCCAAGTGGTGGTTTACTACAGTCACACACTGGAATGCAGGTTCTGAATCAGCCTTTGTCTTGCACTGACTGCTAATGGTCCCTTCCAAAGATGAACATTTTTTTTGTCATTTTCAAATTTGAGATTTAGTAAATTTTATTTTTTAAAGTGATTAAAAGTTTTTCTGTGTCATTTCTGTAAACCACCGCACCCCTGTATCGACCTGAATCTAATCTACAGGTTCTTTGTGCAGCTGACCTCAGGTTCTCAGACCGTCTATGTCTATGATAAAGAACAGTAAAGTGATCTAGCACTGGTGTTATTTCCCCTGAAGTCGGTTGCTGGGGACTGGGGCCAATCCCTGCCCATCCCATAGGGCGCTGGCAGGGCAGGGCACACCCTGGACCAGGTCACCAGTCTGGCTGGGCTAACACGCTGAAATTCACACCTACAGGCAAATAAGAGTGGCCTCAGGCCAGGCTCGGGAATCGAACCCAGAAGGGAGGCAGCGGTGCAAATCAGCATACTACTGAACCACTGAACCCCTGAATCAAATCAGTTGGTCCGGGGTTCGTTAGGCCTCAATCAGCCATGCTGGTTGCTCCGAAAGAGGTCATTAGCTGGCAGTGTTTTTTTTCCCAGTCACCCACAAACAGAGCACCTCTCCCTACATGAAGTGGTAGTGAGACCCCCGGGACACATAATGATTTTCCCACCTGTATTCTTCATTAGAACATTTTCTGGATCATTAATGGAGAGCTGGAAAAACAGAGGCAGCTTCTTTATCAAATCCATCTCACACTTAATGCTCCTGGGGCGTTTTAATGGCAGCGCCATACTATTTGTTTTACAAATAACTCCAATTAGTGCAATTACAGAGTTTAATGTTGTTTATCTGCACAGTAATATTGATACTGCTAATGTAGAAGTGAGGCCCTCAGTCGGGCTGCTTCCCTTCAACACACGATGGTTCGATTAAAACAGTATCAGTCTGTCGTCTCTCGGCTTCTGTTAGGCCTGCTGAATGAACGGCCACGGTAAACTGCTCCTGATGTGTAGACCTGACAGCGTCACCCCTTGTGGTCTAGCCTGACATATCCAGCTAGCTTAGGATGGGTGGCCATGATGTTCGGAACAGACATTCATATTCAGTAGTAACTCTGGTAATCATTTGTGGTGATATTCACAAGGGCCTGGCTCTAGGTATGGGGAGGGGGAGTAAAATAACAGAAAAGTAGATGTTAGTTTGAATCACAAGCATGCAGCATTCAAATGATTAAAGGGATAGTTCAGCTTTTTTGAAGTTGGGTTGTATGAGCTACAAATTCCCATTAAGTACACCACCTCTTCCACACGCCGCTGAGCCAGATGTAAAAACATGGCGACACGACATGGCAGCCAGCACCAAGCTTACCTGAAAAACATACTTTTGAACCAAATAATCGATTTTCGTGAATAAATAACAGGAGAAGTTACACAATGTCCCTTTAATATATGACCAATTCTTAATCCCCAGGGGAAATGTCTGAAATATTGTTATCCAAATGTATACCAAATGTTTGTCTTTATTTTAATCGTTTTTTGTTTTGTTTTGCTTTTTTTCTAAATTAAAAATGACACGCTAACATTTAAATTCCTACCAATTCAATGTTACGTCAAGGTCAAGGTCAGGTTTATTTATACAGCACCTTGAACCAAAGAGCTTTACAATTAAAACAATTTCAATTACAGTTTAAACATGAGATAAAAACACAATAAATAAAATAAACGTCAGATAAATGGACCAGTATCTGTGCATTTACCTTTATTTTTGCACACATCTGCCGATAAGGTTCCAACATAATCTTTTTGGGAAAGTAACGGTATTTAGGAACCTTTACGATTAATTAATTGTGGCGTTTAATACCATGATTAATTGTGAAACCAAGTAGGCTAATCGTGACATCCCTATAGCACTTCTCATCAAATTGATTTTGGGATTATCCAGTGTCATTCATGTGCAGTTACCTTGTAGATGCTCCTGGTACCTGGGCTGCTACTTATTACAGTAAAGGTCTTTTTCTCATAGGACTCTTCACAACTCTCCTCCTATGACACTGTCAGTTCAACCAGATTTCTTCTCCATGTGTGCAAAGTGTTGTGTGCCCCACCTGTAGAAACGGTTGCCTTCTTCCCACATCTGCCTTCTTGTTCCAGGATCTGGTGGTTGGGTTTGCATCGGGCTGGGCTTTAGCTTCCTACTTCATAAAGCTGATGACTTTCTCCAAGTCCACACCAGCTCCCCCCCAGCTTTCATGGTGTAGAGGAGAGAGGGTTTTACAGTGCGGACGGCCTCTTCTACTAGTACAGATGATCAGGTTTTCAGCTGCTCCTGTTTGGTGATGTGAAGCGCTCTCAGGTCTCTGCTCTTGTCTTCTCTATTTTCAATAGGACTTCTTTATCTTTCACCTTGTTTCCTAACAGCAGCTGGAGCAGCACCAGGCTGAAGGAAAACAGCTGACTGTTTAGTTTGGCTCAGTTCATCCAAATGTGTTCAGTGCTGCTGTGGCCTCGGAGCACGACGCCGAACTCCCCCTCTCTTCAAAATACACGACAGATTAATGTGAGCTGGCTTTTATCATACAAGTAGAAAGCCTGTGTTTGGTCAGTGATAATGTGCATTTCCACACAGAGACATGGTTTGTTGTAGTAGGATGCAGTCCCCGTTTTATCTTTTTAAGTTAAATCTATATTTGAGTTAGTGTAGCTGTGTGAGTAGTCTCACAGTAATATTTATTTTTTTGAACTATCAAGATTCCAGTTCTGCATAGAACAAATGAACATGAGACTGATATCTATAATCTAATCTCACCCTCACCGTCTCCTCAAAATACTGAACTAATCCTACAAATGTTCTTGCCAGAGGCCCTGCAGTTCCCTGTGCATCAGGCCGCCTGATAACTGAAGTATCATGGTGTCCTGTGACCAGACTTTCTTCATGTTCTCTTTCTGTTCATTTCCTCTTTCACTTTGCATTCTCTCTCCTTGAGTATTACCTGTGAAAAATCCCCACCTCACCTCAATGGAGGGCGGAGCCCTGGAGTCTATAGGCAGCCTTTTCTCCCTGCTGGCTGGCCTCATCCTCATCCTCACTCATCCCCGATTGTTGAGCTGTATATCTGTGAGTTGTTCATTTCTGTTCCACACTCTCTTACTATATTTAACAGTTAAAGGGACAAAGAGGAGTTTCTATTTGGTTATAAAAAAGTCTCACATTAACGTAGATGAATCTCCGCTACTCACACTTGTTAATGGGCCCATTTTCGATAAATATATCGTTCTGTCTCTATTGTTATTTTGTTATTATTAGTGGTGGCGAAATGCTGGTCGAGCCGACCAGCATTTCCTTCATGGCGAGTCATGAGAATAACGCTGCCAAATCGCCGTTTATGGTTGGAACTACGACGGTATGTGAACCTCTTTGAACCTCTGACTTTAATTATTGATGAATGAAAACATGAGTCCGTCTTGCGCCGGTCAAAGAATTTTACGGTGCGGAGGCTCATAAATGTAGTGTGAAAACGCTTCGCTTTTCCAAAACTCCTCGTTGTCCCTTTAATTACGTTTGAGCTGTGTTTGCTTAGATTACATATCTTTTGTTCAATTGTTAGTTGATCTTTATGTTTAAATTGTGTGGATTAATATTTTGCTGTTCTTTAATTTTTTCTCATTTTTCATCACAACACAACCAGCTTAAACAATAAATGATGATGAACTGGATCCTCTGTGTTTGTGCCTTGTTTTAACCAACAACCCATTACGTTGGTCCACCATAACTAGGAACCAGTCTCTTCACCACACAAGTCAATATTTTACATAACCTCTTACTTCTTATCCTAGTCCATTTTCATCAGTTTGGGTTTTCTGCTCCGCCCTGATGCACCTGCTCCCCTTTAGTGTAGTCTCTTTGCTCCCAGTCGTCTTTGTCAGTTGATCTGTTTTTGTCTGTCTTTTTAGTTTTTTCTTTGTATGTTGTTTTTATGCCTCCACCTCCGTCCATCCCCTTCTCATGGACATTATACCAAACTAACACTTTGGTGGAAGCTTTGCACAAACACTCATATGGACTGTGGAGACAAGGACAAACTGATTTGATTGTATGGGTCAAAGTTCAAGTGAACCGACAACACATCATTATAGCCTTGTGAAGGTGATATCTCAGTTACTCCTTAAAGGAACTTCTCCAAATGTTGTGCCCACTTGGACTCAAGGATGAACTATACGATTTTGGTGGTCAAAGTTCAAAGGTCACACAAAACATTTGCACATGCAAAACTCAGGTCTCCATGCAGCAATGATGACAAACTGTCACTAATGGACAGGTCTACGATACATTCATGCCTATGGACAAGTCCACGTAGTGTGGGAGGAAGTCTGGAGAGAACCCAAACAGAACTATCAAAATTCACCCAGACAGGCTCCAGGCTTGAGAATCAAACCCAGAGAGGCTAACCACTGCACCACTGTGCCACCTCTTAGTATACAGAGATGTGGTTGAGTTATTCAGCCCCTTATTGATAAAGGAAATTATGTAAATGATATAGAACAACTGTAGGGTCTGACATTCTGCAGCTGTAGATACAGTGCTGACAGAGTCATTGTTTATCAGCCACACCACTGGTCTAAGGCCATCACTAATGGTCTGGTTCCTAAACCCTGCCGACTGTGTACATGAAGACAGCAGAAGTAAGTTAATCCCAGTTTAACTTCCTCCTTAACAAAATGAACATTAGCGTGTATGGAGCTGATGCAGAGGCCACAGTGGAAAGAAGAAGCTCTAACCTGCAGCACACTGTGTGGGTGTCACAGGGAGAGTCCTGGCTGATGATGGTTCACAGTCAGTCTGCTGAACCAACAGTGAGAGTGGAGAGTCTCTGGGAGCACAGAGCCATTAATCATCTGGAAGAGTTTAAAGTAGCAGCAGAGCCTCATGGGGCCCAGGAGGAGTCTGTCTTCAGAGGACTGTTCAGCTAGAGGATCTGTTTGCTTTAACCACTCAAGTCATGAGACGGACTGGACCTGGTCCCTCTGTGGATCTGTCCTTTCACTCCCCTCCCCCTCTGTCAAACACACATATATTCCCTCCGTACAGTCTGCTCAGTATAACGAAGGCATCACATCACATCAAACTTAAACCAAAACAGTGAATGTGATGTGAGGAGATGCACTGGGAAAGAAAGTGAATGGGTCTAGTTTAAGGATGACAAGGTGAAGAAGGAGCAGTTTACAAAGTGAAGCTCTGAAAGGACTACAGGTGAGAGAGCAGCAGTGCATGGGGTGAGCATGTGATGTCAGCTCAGCTCCTTGGACTGGTGCCCTTTGGGTTTTCTCTCACATTCATGTTGACCTGTTCACCTCCCAGCTTGCACCCTCATTAGTGTATCACACTCTTTGTAAGATCCACCTGTGTCTCCACTTCCTGGTCACTGATTGGTCTTTTGGGGAATCTGTTTTAAAACACTGTTCTGTCAGTCCTTCAACTTAGTCAGATTAAAGATCCTGTGAAGCATTTTGCAGTTTTGTTTACAAAAACACGATATATTACAGAGCTATTCCTGGAAAAAAAGGCCTTAAACTTGTTCTAAATTTGATTGTTAAACTGTAACAATTCTCAGTTTAGGATTTGATGAGCAGGTCCCAAAAAAGGTGTGTGTACTAGGTCCCCTCCTCTGACAACGGTAGTACGGCACTCATCATCATCATCATCATCATCATCATCTTTTGTATTTTTTTTTGTATTTTTATTTAGCACATAAAAGATGTATAAAACAGCATAATAAAAAAGTGGAACGACAACGACAAGAGACATACAAAGTATACAGTAGATAAAGCAAATGTGCAGGAGAAACCAAAAAAACCCCTAAGGGCTTGTCAAGTGGTCCTCCATAAGACAAACATTCAACATAAATTTAGTTTACAGAATGAAAAAACAACATAAAACAATTTAAAAAAGAGAAAATCAATATTGTGTGGATATTCAGGATAAACATTTGACATTCAGAATAAGTTCAGTTTACCATCATGTGAAAAACAAAACAATTAGAAAAGGAGAAAGAGAAAAACAAAAATGATGTAAAAAGTATGTGGAATTATAAATCGCTCAATTGGGCCAATAGAAAGTGAATTATTTGTTTCTTAAATGAATTTATACTTGTGCAGTTTCTAAGGTGGATTGGTAGTGCATTCCAAAAATGCGGACCTCTAAATCTGATTGAGAACTGAGAAAAAGTAGACTTAAAAAAGGTGGGATGAAGATTATTTGCTGATCTAGTGTTGAAATTATGAATCTGGGAATTGAACTGAAATACAGTTTGGAAACAAATTGGGAGTAACTTGTGAATAGATTGATAAACAAAAATACATATTTGAAAAGTATTTACAGCAAAAACAGGAAGAATACTTAGAGATTGAAACAGAGGTGTGGATCTAGTAAATCTGCTAGAAAATGTTATCATTTTGATGAATCGCTTTTGTGTCTTTATTCACTTTATTCACATATATAGAAAAGGTATTAAAATCATTAAAATATTTGTAATTTCATATGTGAAATGGGACACCCTGAGAAGCTCAAGAGCTTTTAAAAGGGGCCCAGACACAAAAATGACAGTAGCTTCCTGCTTGTTAGTTTGCTACTCGGATTGTTAGTCAGCTACGCCTATGCCAGCCAAAATGCATCTGGATGTGACAGTAGGCCTACTAACAGGGATTGGTTTTTAAATATCATAAAAATGCTGCGGAGCTTTAAACCAAATCAGCATTTTTCTTTCTTATTCTTTCTTTCAAATGGCTCCAAAAACAACTAGCTTCACTGATAATAGGCTGAAGAACAGAGTTGAAGCGATTGGAGTATCCACCTGTGCTGGGCGCCACAAGCATTCTGTTGCAAAGTCGGAGAAACTCGGTTCCTGGTCCCTGTGGTTCAGGATATTTCAGAGACTCTGGAATAGATTCTGGAGGCGTGAATATGTGTGGATGTATTTTGCTGATACGGCTTCTGGATGAAGTCATATTGGCATGAAATTCACTGACAGGGATGTGGAACCATTCCCAACACAACACCAGGTGTTGTTCCAGTACCTTCAGTGGAGCTGTTTTTCACATTCAGACCATATTTTATACGTTTGACAATGTTTTTGTGACAGTTGAGGGTCCTGTCACTATGCCTCCAATTGATCATGCGCCCTGGCTACTTGGCCAAGGGGATGTCCCTTTGGCCAAGTGGTTAGCGCACATGACTCTTACCCGGGAGTCTGGTGTTTGAAGCCTGCTTGGGCCCTCTTCACTTTGCCACATTTTCATATATTTTAATTTGGCATGGTGTTTTATTGCCCATTTTTCTGTGTTGTGACAAACTCAAAAGTTACATATTTTTCTGCTTCACAGAATTTAGTCGTCCACCCTGTTGTTCGCTCCAGTCGTACATAATGGCAGTAAACTGAACTGCAAAACACAACAGAGCTACACAGTCCAAATTTCAAATAGAGACGGATCACTGTCAGACTAAAGGTCAAAGTAAAGCTGTCTGTGTGTCCCACTACAGTAAGCACAGTGGGTCAAAGTCAAAGCAGGAAGTGGGTCTGTAAACTGTGCTGCATCATTTTATTATGTCAGAGCTTACGGCGTACTGATGTCAGTCATCTGTCCCCTTCTCATGGACACAATAACACCTTGACGTTACTTCTTCAAATTTGGCACAAAGTTCACAAGAACCTTAGGATGAATTAATTAGATTTTAGTGGTCAGAGGTCACTGTGACCTCACCAATAACTCACCAACTCATAATGACACTATTTAACTCAAATGTTATAAAATGAAATGAAGGGTCAGCTTCATAGTGACATCATAATATTCTGTTCTCCATGACCTTTGATTCTGTTTAAATTGATGTCTTTTAATCTGCTATTTTTAATTTATTTATTCATTTTTGACTAATTTTTTTTACTTATGTGCTATGTTTTACATAGTTTTATTGGTTTTATATAGTGTTATTTTAATGCATTTTTATTGTTTCGTTTTATGTAGGCCTACATTTTGTGTTTTATGCCGATTGTATATTTGTGTAATTTTGTACAGCACTTTGGTCTGGAGTTTTTATAAATAAAGTTGGTATGGTATGGTATGGTATGGTATGGTATGGTATGGTATGGTATGGTATGGTATGGTATGGTATGGTATTCTGCAGAAACACCTCTTATTCAGTCCTGTAGGAATGAGAGACTGTGACCGTATTTCCTGTATCTTTAGTGGTTGGAGGAGGAAACAACAAGAGCAACCCTAGTTTTATGTGCACTCTTAATTTCTCTCATTTCTCTGTCACACGGGTTTGTTTCCAACCTGTAAGAATCTATCTCTAAAGAAGGATCAGTGAAGGACTGTCCACTGTCTGCAGACCGAAGTGATAAAACAACACTGTTTGCACACAGCAGTGATAATAAATACTGTGTTTGTGCACAGAGATCATGGCCTCGGACTCTGTCAGCCCCTGAGGGACTAGATCCACCTGACTGACTGGACCAGAACCTTAGAAGTGAGCTGTTGTTAATGTCACTCTGCTCTTTGTTGACATGCCCCCCTCCCTCCTGCCCCTGTCCTTCTTAAAGCAGGCAGTCTGCAGAGTATCACTGAGTGTACTGGTGTCAGACTCTGCTCAGACCCTCATACATCATGGAGACTGTGTGAGGAAAGAGTTGACTGCTGCACAGCTCTGTGTTCACACACTACTCTGTTCACACAGTCTGTTTTCATTCAATACTTATTAGTGCATCATAATAATAGACCTGAAAACTAGTCAAATGGGACAGGTGAGTGCATTAGTAACACAGAGGAGAGAACTAGTACCATAAACAACTTCCTGTCAGCTTTATTCACCCAGGTCAGTGGATCAGTTCTTATTCCAGACCGTGATGCTGTGGCTCCCTCTACTGTAGTGAGACAGAAGTGAGTGAAAGATGACACTATCATTGCTTTAACTTATACCTGTGTGTTGTGTCCAGCATGTGGGCCGCTAAGGAACTAATTTTGCAGCTCTTCATCTGTCCCACATCACATCAAATTCGCCTGCTGGAACAAACTGTAAAACACACAACACAGAACTTTGACACCTGTTTCACAGAGTCTGAACCCTGACGACTCAGACCCGCCCTGGACGTCATCCACATCTGATCACTGATTAATGGTTGCCTAAATACAACTAGACCACTTCTGTGTTGAGTTATTGTCCCAATCACTAGCTTAGCTGGTGGGTTCAGCTGAAGAATGTTGGTGAATCTCAGATTTTTTAATTACAACTCCCTTTATGAATGTTATGGGGTCTCATTACAAACCTTTGGGATATCTGGTTTGTAAATGATCAAAGAAAGTTTGAAAACAAAGTTTTGCAACAATTTAATCAGACTCCAATTAATTTTCTGAACCACTGACAGACACTGAAGGAATCCAAACTGAGAAAAAAGAATAAACCATATCATGAATTTATTCCAGGGCTGTCCATAAAAGAGAGGAGAGTTAGATATCAGTAAATCAAATCCAATCATATGCCAAATATTAAAACAAGCTCAGTGCCAAAAACACGAGGACAACAACATGTTTCACAACCAACTGATAGCCGGAAATCTATGAAGCAAAACTGGATGAACTGATTTAGACTAGGCTATTTAACTATAATGAAGACATACTACCTGGGTCAGTTTGGGAGGGGATGGGGGGAAGTAAGGGGCCAAGGTAACATCAAACTTAGACGTAAACAGCAGTAATAGTAGGCCTAAATAATAGTTTATTTGGTGGAGGCAACAATAGCAAAGGTAACAACAGGTAAACCAAAAGAGTGGCACAGGGCAGAATGAAGAACTAGGGAACAGAATTTACTTTTTTTTTTAAATTTTTTTGAAACCCTTCTGAAAATAAAATACACCAAAGAAAACTGTTGTGTATTGCTCATGTAAAATCTCTTCCAATGGAAAACAGAGTGCACTCCAGCGGCTGGTTGCTGTAACTTTCTGTACTGAACATGCATGTGAGCCATGGATAACTGCGGCCGCTGCGTCCGCGCTGCGCAGCTCTGACCTTCCTGAGCGGTTCAACAGGAGCCGGAAGCAAAACAAGCGTCATGTGATTTCTGCTTTTGTCTGCTATGTAGCAGCTGGCTGTGAGGTTGAGTAAAGGGATTTAAAGAAGGTAAATGGAGCTGTTTCACGTCATGTTTTTGTTTTATTATTTCCTTTAGAAATGTTATGTTAATGTTTCTCTGTAGCTTAAGTCGAATCTCGGCGGTCGAATCATGAGGAAGTAGCTCAGTCTTGTTTTGCTAAGTAGCTAACGCGTTAGCATGTTGTCCTTTAAAATGGCATAAGTTACATTAACACAAAGTATGAGACACAATGTCGATCGACAAGTTTGTATTTTGTCTCCGCAGCTGCAGAGAGTCTGGGTGAGCAACACCCGCCGCCATGGCTGATGTGAGTACAGTCTGTGACCGGTCACACCCTGCTAGCTCTGGTCTTTCCTATGGGAGACTAGGCTACTTTCACACCCCCGGAACTTTTCACATTTTGTCACGTTACAACCACAAACTTAAATGTGTTTTATTGGGATGTTATGTGATAGACCAACACAATGTAGGGAGCAGGTGAGCGTCTGTGAACAGCAGTTTTCAAGTCTTACCACAGACTCTCCTGAAGTAGGATTTAGGTCTGGACTTAGCTCAGGCTGTGTGTTTAGGGTGGTTAGGTTATCCTGCTGGAAAGTGAACTTCCATCACAGTCTCAAGTCTTTTGTTGCCTCTAACAGCTCTTCCTCCAGGATTTGCCCTGGATTTAGCTCCATCCATCTTCCCATCAACTCTGTCCATGCTGAAGAAAAGCCTCCCATGTTTCACACTGGGGATGGTGTGTTCAGGTTCATGTTGCAGTGTTTCCACCACGCATAGATGTTTTGGATGTTGGCCAAAAGCTTCAATTTTGGTCTTTGATATGTAAAAACCTTGAACACTGTATCATTTTCCTTCCACTTCACAATGATACTCTACAGTATGTTCATTCTAGACAAACTGGATCAAAATGAGCAATTTTCTTTTCTTTTCTTTTTTTTTTAAAAGGACTTTCTGTGGTGCCTGATCAATTGCTGCTCTCCTCCCCAGGGAGAATCTTGACATGCAAGTTGTCAAATATTCAATACAAAAATGACAATGACCTTGTGTTGGTCTATCACATAAAATCTCAATAAAAGACATTTAAGGTTGTGGTTGTAACATGATGTGTTAATAGAAATAGTAGCAAATAGTTGAATAGTTACTTTGACAAACACCTCAACCCCGTTAAGACTCATGATGTCCACCTTTGTCTCTGTCAGTCCTAACCTCACTCTTCTACCTGCTGTCATGTCTCTGTAGGACCTGAAGAGATACCTGTACAAACAGCTGCAAAGGTGAATATGACTGCAGTTCCAGTTAGGAGTTAAAGGAGGTTATAATATGTGACAGTGGAACCATGTGAATGAACGTCTTTTGTCTCCTGTCCCTCAGTGTGGAAGGTCTTCATGCTATAGTTGTGACAGATAGGGACGGTGTCCCAGTTATTAAAGGTGAGAGTCCTATTAACCCCTGAAGTCCTGCCTGCTGTAAGTTTGTGCTCACAATACAACTTTGCTCAGCCATTCATTTTCCACTTTTTTCTGTTATGTGTTTGCAGTTGCCAATGACAACGCCCCGGTCCACGCTCTGAGACCCGGCTTCTTGTCCACGTTTGCTCTGGCCACAGATCAGGGGAGTAAGCTGGGTCTCTCCAAGAACAAGAGCATCATCTGCTACTACAACACTTACCAGGTCAGACACAGAGTCCATGCATCATGAGTCAGAACAGAAGGCACAGAAATGTACAAGTGAAACTATATTCAACAGCTCAACAGACTAAACTCCCATATCAGCTGACAGCTTGTGTTCACCGTTCCCTCACTGACGTCACTGAACAAGCTATGCCTTTTAAAGGGATAGTAGCATTTTTTAAAGTGGGGTTGTATGATCTACAAATAGCCCCTAAGTACTTTAATTGCAATAGAAGACTCTCTACACTCCTCCCGTTAGCAACGCCAGCCCATAGCCCTGCCCAGAGATTTACAACATACATTGTTGTGAATAGACCCAAAGAAACGGCCTATTTTCACGGCCTAAAAGAGGTTTTACGTGGAAAAAAATACACAGTTCCATTGTTCGCTATAATATAATTTTTTCCAGCCCTTCAAAGTGCAGGAAAAACGCAGTTTCTATTTGGACCTAACCAACTCACGTATCCCTCCGCCCAGGGTTAGCGCCCGCCGATCAGCAGTTGGTTAGGTCCAAATAAAAACTGTGTTTTTCCTGCACTTTGAGGGGCTGGAAAAAATTATATTATAGCGAACAATGGAACTGTGTATTTCTTTTTCAGGTAAAACCTCTTTTAGGCCACGAAAATAGGCTGTTTCTTTGGGTCCATTCACAACAATGTATGTTGTAAATCTCTGGGCAGGGCTATGGGCTGGCGTTGCTAACGGGAGGAGTGCAGAGAGTCTTCTACTGCAATTAAAGTACTTAGGGGCTATTTGTAGATCATAACAACCCCACTTTAAAAAAATGCTACTATCCCTTTAATGTGTCTTTGAAAACTTTCAAGCATCTCATTTCCCATGAGTCCATCTGGTTGTGGGCCTCACCCATTTGTTGTCTCCCTGTCTTGAACAGATTGTGCAGTTCAATCGGCTACCACTGGTCATCAGCTTCATCGCAAGCAGCAACGCTAACACAGGTAAAATCTCTCCACCTGGGTCCACTGTAACAGCTGTAGAAGACCAACATCCCTCAAATGTTACAACATTTAAACTGAGGATTTATAATAGATCACTTCTGATATGTAATCTAGTGTGAGGTGGGAATCAGAAACACTAACCATGTTTCCGTCCACACGTTTTTATTCACATTGAGCAATATTGAATTAAAAATTCCTTATGGAAACAACAAACAATTTGATTAAATATCATGAATATCGATAAAAAGTAAATCCGGTCGATCTCATTGGATTCTCTCTTGATCGATACAAAGTTACTGCTGATGGAAACAGTTCTTTGTGGGATAAATGTGAGTTGCATCATGTTTTATGTCAATCCAGCTCTGTATTCCAGCTGTTCAAAGACACAGTGGAGTAAACAAAGAAAGATGCAGGTGTACAGGACAGACTGGTTTCTCCCAGAACAGTTTGAAGCACTGCTGTTCACAAACCTGTAGTACAGGTGTCATCAACTATATTTGTTGAAGGGCCAGAATCTTTGTCAACAGACACCTCCGGGGGTCATTGGGCGGGCTTAACGCAATGACGACATACATTTTAATTGGCTTGTCAGGCTAACGTCATCCTGCTCTTTGCTCTGATTAGTTGTAGCGCTACCCTATTGCGTGCAGAGGCAGTTTGAAAGACAGCCTTCATCCCACTCCCTGGATTGAGCCGAAGTCTACCGGTTGTTGCCAGACTAGACATTTTAATGATATAGTCTGGCTTGTCAGGCTAAGATTTAGTACAAAATGAATGGAAACATCTTAAATTGCAAGAAAACAATTTGATACACTAATATGATCACCAAACAGCACATGATGTCATTACACACAACTTTTTATTGGGTTTAAAGGTCTGAGATGGAAACGCACTTGAACCGGCGTTGTTCACATTGATATTTTTATTGATCTTCAGATAATTCAATCGACAAGTGGATGGAAACATGGTCAGCAAGTACTGAAACCAAGAACTTGGTGCAGAATTTCAACCCCTGTTTAAAGCAGAAGTAAGCGATCCGGTCGTTGTAGCGTTCCAGGCAACCCACTCGTGTTTTTCCGACCTGTTTTACCGGTGAAAGTCACTATAACGGCCACTCGTAACTTCCGACCCGTGAACTCGTACCAGATCAAACTGGTACAACTTCACAGGTCGGAAAAACACGAGTTACGAGTTGCCTTGAACGCACCATAACAGCCCTTGTCCCTGCGTCGCCACATTCACGGCGTCCCTTGGCTGCACACACAGCCCTGCATGCCGTTCTCTCTCCTCATTGGATAAAAACTGTAGGATACGATAAATGTTTTCTCCTCGGCTCAGAGCAGAGCAGAGGGACTGACAGACCCGTGTTTCAGACCAAACACTCTATGTAAGTGATTGCTGTCGGAAGATACAACTATTTAAGACTTATATTAACACAAATATATCACTTACTTCTGCTTTAATATTACTAAATAATTCTTTTAGGGACATCTGAGGACAGAGGTGTAAAGAGACAGCTTCGTGTAGGTCTAGTAAGGAGCAGAGGACCTGTCCACTCGATGTGAATGCGCCTCCTGTAGCAGTGAGGTGTCTGAATGCAGGGTCGTTGTGTGTTCTCCTGAGTCCTGTCAGTAACTGCACTGTGTGTGTGTGTCTGTAGGCATCATCATGAGTCTGGAGAAGGAGCTGGCTCCACTAATAGAGGAGCTGCGGCAAGTGGTGGAGGTGACATAAGCTCCAGGATACCAGATCATCCCCAGGAAGGCCACCAGTCTGGATCATCTTCTCACTGTCTTAGCCAGCCTTAGTGGTGCATTCAAGTTCTATGGGAAAACCTGTCAATTCAATGTGATGAGTGGAATTGTCGACATCTTTCAGAGCTGAACTTCATGCTCTCTGTCTGATGATGTTTCTTCCTGTGGTTTTCTGTAGACTTCAGGCGCTCTTCGTCATTGCTCATCTTCACTGCTAAGACAGTTTGTCTCAATAAATATTTAATTGTAGCACCTGAACTGATGTCCCTGTGTTTTTCATTGTTTTAATGTAAAACACATTGTTAGGTCTTCCTCTTCTTAGGACAAATGAGTTGCTTTTTTGATGGCTAAAGGTGCTCAAAGACTCATGAAACTTTGCACATGTCCCACCTGGTCAAGTGTGTATATTTCTAGGTCTAACACATGGTCAGGGGCAATATGGCTTTATAGCGCTATAAGTGGTCAAGTAAGGCAATGGCAAGGCAAGGCAATTTTATTTGTATAGCCCGTTTTTACAAACAGTTTGTCTCAAAGGTCTTTACACAGCATCACAACAACATCCTCTGTCCTTAGACCCTCACATCCACTGAGGAAAAACTCCATAGAAAAGGAGGAGAGGAGAGGCTCAAGGTTTTACCTACAGGTGCAAAAAATGGTGAGCTAATAGACCACATCAAGATGGACCAAAGAAAAATAAGAAGTTGCCCATTTGATTTGAATGTACAATTTTGGTGCTGTCATGTGGCCTCATGCTGAAACCAACTCCTCCAACAGAACTGATCTGATCAACGTCCTCTGTTCAGCCTCATCTTCAGACCTTTGCGGTGAAAAGCTTCACAGAACACCGACGGCTGTGGACATGGTTATTGTGCCGCCAGGTTTGATCATTCGCCATAAAAATTCAGTTTTATGGGGTGTGATAAATTCAGTGTAACTCTTGCTCTCACCTGCAGCTGTAGAATATGAAGGACACAATAGCAGTGATCCAGGAGGTTTAATAACACATTGTGCACTAAGCAGGGTACAGAACGTGATGTCACACTGGACCTCAGCGTGTTCGTCTTCAGGACGCACAAACCTGGCTGCTGGACTGACTATCCTGTCAGGTGGAACACAAGTGAACGACACTCTTGACTAAATAATTCATTCATTCATTCATTCATCTAATACACATATTAAATGATCAAACTGTAAAACAATTGCTGTGTCTGCTATCCTCTTCTTCTGAGCCATAGAGCTTCATCATTGTCCAAACAAAAAAGAGGCTGTTGCAGTGGGTGACATGTTTCTTAACTATTAACACACACACACACACACACACACACACACACACACACCAGAAACACACCATGGCACCAGATATGACTTAATCTGTGACTGAAGGTAGCCCCCAACATTTGCTGTTTCCTGCTGTTTTAAGTGATATTTGTGAAACTCTAGTGTAGTAAGATGTGGCAGGAACTTACTGCAGCTTCAAAAACCAACCTACAGTAAACCTGCTGTGTTTAGGATTTGAAAACAGAAGCTCCACATACATTCAGAAGGAGTGTGTTTTCTCCTGTATCGCAGTGATCATCCAGTAATGCACAGCAAACTGGAACTTACTATTCTCTGTGCTCAAATTCTAAAAATGTAAACAACATTAAAAGTTGTCTGCCTTAGCATAGCTCATTTTATCAAGTGAAAACTTTACTTTAAACGTCACAATGTCCCCAATAGCTGCTGGTAGCCAACAGAACACTGAAACACAGCTGACAGCTACTGGATCATGTGGCTGGTCTGGAAACAGTGAAGTGAGGTCGTCCAAGGTTTGAATGTACTGTCTGAGCCGTTGGTGGGGCCGTGTTGGAGAGCCACGATAAAGCAGACTGCAGTCATATGTACAATCCGTAATCTCGGTGTCTGTCAAGTTTCCTCCATTGTTCCTGATGTGAGCTGCTGCAGGCAGGTGGGCCTCCTGTCCAGCTCCTGTGTATCCTCTGACTCATCGACCTTTTCTTATCTGCGACTGGGAACAAACACAGACACAACTGAATAAAAGCACCTCTTTCTCTGTCAGTTTGTTTGCAAAAAAAAAACCCCTCCAGGGGCTTGTGGGGTGGCATTCTCCGACTACAGTTCTAAGATAATGAGCATACATTTGTGAAGTACAAAAACTGTTCATACATATTAAATACAAACATGGTTTAACATGATTTAACATTGTAGTACAATGCAATACAAACGCTTGATAAACATTATGATAAAAAAATATATATATACGAGATCTGATCATGTAGGTGACAACAGTGATGTCAAAATGTATCCTGGAAATGAACAGCTAGCAGGTTGTATGACACATTACATGTTTGTGTCTTCCCTTAGCGTAGACACAGATGGATTTGCTGTTTCTGAGTCATGACTTTTCATCAACTTGCCTCAACTAAACCTGTTTCCCAGAATGCTTTTCAACAGTCATGACTCTATCATACAGAGTTTCAGTGAAGACCAAGTTGTCGGTCTGAGAAGTGAAGCTCACTTCCGCGTTCAAAAAACTGCAATCCCCTCGGCTTCCTCTGGGGGCTGGTGTCAGAAAGCAGCATTCTCCATAGACCCCCATGTTAAAATCACCGACTTTACATCCTCAGTAAACATGATCAAAGCCTGGTGTCAGAACGTTTTTTGGTCTCAACCGATAGTTTCTACCCCCGCACACACAATGAGGGGGGTGAATTTTTTTTTAACTCTACCGTTTTACTGTTATTAGATTAAAACTGTCACTCAAAAACGTTGAGTGACAGGTCCGAGCAGCTCCGTGGACAGCTGCTTCGAGGCCAGTGGGCGGGTTCTCTGCCGGCCAATCCAACATGGCGCTGTTCAGGCCGCCATATTGGAGTCACAAAAACGACTCCCCAAAACCAATGGGTGACGTCACGGATGCTACGTCCATGTGTTTTACAGTCTATGGTGAAGACCCACAGAGCCTCTGAACCACTGGTGAAAACAAACTCACCAGTTTCCACCTCAGGATCTTGATCCACTCATCAGCCTCCACCCCCGTCTTTGCACAAAGATAAAACGTCCTCTCAGGAAACACTAGGCTGTGGACGCAGACAGATACGGAGTCAGTGGAGAGACAGGAAAGGATATTGCATGAACTTCATGTGTGATCATTTTAGAAGGTTGACATTTGCGTTGTTGTTTGCCTTTAGACACTGAAGAACAGGACCGTGACTGTATCGTTTCAGAGGACACTCTGTTTGTGGACTCTCTGTCAGCAGACTGTCATGTCATAGTAACACAGCACAGCTGAACTGTAAGATGAGGTCTTCCAAAACTGTTTCATTTACATCAGAACAACATCTGATTTTCACTGACTCACCGTAGCGGTGTGTGTACTTTTTATCACTTGTGGTGGAAGATTTTCTGCCATTGGTATTCTCCTTGTAATAAGTGGTAGGGCAGTTTTTGAAATGTAGTAAAATCAGTGTCAGTGCTGCCCTACAAAGGCAAAGTGCAGTATCTGTAAAAATACCAAACTGAGAAAAACAGCTTTTTGTGTTTTTCATTGTCAAGTCTCTAATTGATTAGATAAAGGTGGACTGAATGAAATGTATTTTGTAGTTTGTCTTTCTGACCAATTTTGACCGTTTTATGGCAGATACGGCACTTTGCCTTGGTATTAGCTACAGATACTGCACTTTGCCTTGGTTTCAGTGCTTTTTTGGATGGACAGCAAAATAAAAAGCCCAATAACTCTGGAAATTTTAGCAGTACCAATATCAAATTCTACCAGATTGAAGAGATTGGTTTGGTCAAAAAATTTATTTTTTGAAAAAATTCATATACTGCACTTTGCCTTTGTACTTTCTACTGCACTCAGCACATGTGCACTTCTTCCCCCCTCGCCCTTCTCACACTTCCTCTTTTTCAAACTACTCAAATGTCAGATTTTGCTGCCATGAGGAAGTAGAGCTAAAAACACACAGAGCAGCTGCTTATCTGGTACAGACGCTTTCTTCATGTTTACACATATTTTACTGACAACATTACATTCATACTGGCTCTTTATTACATAACAACCATGTTTCAGTGGTTGCTTGTTCTCTCTTTCTTTCTAAAGATGTGATTCTCAAGAGCTGTAATATTCATCGTTTTTCATCAATCATTTTGTCTATAAAATGTCAAAAAAATGCCCAACAACATCTTCTACAGAGTTTCAGGTTACTATGACAGAACCTGAAGACAGAGTGGATATTGAAATATTTATATCTCATGTTCTGTTTGTTGGAACAAATAACTATTAGCAGTCTTCTTCTAAATGACAAAGGGAGTTTACTGAGTATTTAAATATTTGCTTTTAAAACATATACGGTCTGATGTGTGTTGTGAAATCTCTCCTCCTACTCTCAGCTTCAGTTGATGGGACTCAACACATTTTCATTCTGACCCATGGAGTCACTCAGCTCTTCAAGCAGACCTCATCGTCTCCATCGGCAGAAAGAGATAGCTCAGGTCTCATCACATAAACAAAGTATGGAATAAATACCATGAACTGAAAATGAAAGCTCATGGTAAGACAGTAAGTTGTCCACGAGTTGGGACAGTTGGGACATTTGGGTAAGTTGGGACTGTTTGGACGTCACAAAGTTTTACACCATCCTGTGACACTGTGTGTTGTACAACTGACAATATTCAGATAATACAAAGATATAAATCTGTCTCTGAACATAACCACCCTTCTTGTATTTGGACAAACACAAAGTCAGGTTTGTGATTGAACAAGTCTAGATCACTGAGTCCCTTGTCCAGCAGCTCGTGAGTACGTTAGCTGTTAGCAAACACAAGCTGTGTCTCAATCCAGGGACCACATCCTTCACAGGCTGCATCTGGAGAGTGATTGTGTCACAGCAGTGAAACAAGGCTGTCACATTTTTAAAAGTGTATTTTGTTTCCTAGGTACTGAAGGACCCAATGAGTACCTCCTTCATCTGCCACATTCACTGTGCGTCAGTGATGATTACTCCACCAATGAAACGGCAGCTGAGGATCAGAGGAAATCCTCTTTAGTAACATAGTCTCACGGTCATGTGATCCTCACGGACTGTGTTAATCATAACATTTTAAATGGCTAGTTAAGTTAAAGCAGAAGTAAGCGATCCGGTCGTTTTGGCTAATGCTGCGTTCCAGGCAGGCTTTTGAAACCGTAAATTACAGCTTCAAGTCACAACTTACGACTTTGTAGCGTTCCAGGCAACCCGCAACTCGCGTTTCTCCGACCTGTTGCCTGTGAAAGTCACTATAACGGCCACTCGTAACTTCCGACCCGTGAACTCGCACCAGATCGAACTGGTACGACTTCACAGGACGGAAAAACACGAGTTACGGGCTGCCTTGAACGCACCATAACTTCTTGTCAGCCGACGGAGTTAGCAGCCCCCGCCCTCGTCATGGATCTATTGGTCCTCGTCCCTACGTCACAACATTTACGCGCATCCCTTGGCTGCACACACAGCCCTTCATGCCGTTCTCTCTCCTCATTGGATAAAAATTGTAGGATACAAGAAAAGTTTTCTCCTCGGCTCAGAGCAGAGCAGAGTGTTTGAGAGACCCGTGTTTCGGTCCAAACACTCTATGTAAGTGATTGCTGTTGGAAGATAGAACTATTTAAGACTTATATCAACACAAAAATATTGCTTACTTCTGCTTTAAGTTATTGAGTTGAGTTGAGTTGAGTTGAGTTGAGTTGAGTTGAGTTGAGTTGAGCTTCCCAGTTCTCTGTGTGTTTTATGTGTATTTATGGGTATTGGATGTCTTTATGTGTTTTAGACCTCCTGGCTGCAAATCAATCTCCCAACAGGGACAATAAAGATAAGCGTCTTTGAGCACTTGTAAAAGCGCGTTATAAATAAAATTTATTATTATTATAATTTATCATAACTTTGAACTTTGAACATAAAACCAAAAGTCCTAGTGTATTTGAACATAACATAGTGTCTTCATATAATAGGGCATGAAGATTCATGACAGATGTCCTCTATTCTGCTGAAACACTACCATGCTGTGTAGGTCTGAGCCACAACTCAGTATCACCTTAATCATTAAACTTTCACGTACGGTTAGTTTTAACATTTCACATATTAAATCCTCCCAGCTTTAGAGGACACACCTACGTCTGTCTCCTCAGCTCTGATCAGTGCTTGACCATCACTCACCAGAAGCAGTTGACTCTGTCCTGCGAGTAGTCAAACTGGACTGCAGAGCAGGCTCTCAGGTCCAGGGTCCGGATGGGATCCTCGGTCTAGACAACACAGACACACAACAGCTGACAACAACATGTGGTCAGGGGCTGCTGAGCCTCACGACAGCAGATTAAGCTCTCACCGTGTTGTCCTTGAAGTATTTGAGCTCATATCTGTTGAGCGTGAACCACCTCTGCTTCCAGTTCTGTAAAGATGTTCAACAGAGTGTTAGAGCCGGTGCGCTCCTCTTCAGTCAGATAACATTTCCCTTGCAGACACAAGTGAAATCAGGTGTGTGTAAAAGCCGATGTTCAGACACACTGAGGAGTGCACCAGTCCTCACCTTCACAAAGGCTCCTTGTTTCACCAGATAGCCCTCCTTAGTGCCCAGCTGAAAACACAGTAGTCTTAGTACAAACATCATAGTGTTCACTTTAAAAGATCATTCTGCTCTACTACAACTTGGATCTGGGGCAAAATCAAGTCCAGCTCTTTGGAGCTTTCAGCCACATCTCGCAGGTCTTCCTCAGTCAATGAAGCTGCCGGTTCATCTATGATCAGGTTGCTTCTTTCCAGTCCTCCCATAAAAAAAAACTATGTGGTAATCTCTGTTGTTAGAGTGAAGATCCTCCTGTTTTCTTGATGCATCACTGGTGTAGTCTTCACTATTGCTACCCTATTTGATGTTATGTTGATGCAATATACCAAAACAGTCTTCCTCTCATGGCAAGGATAACAGATAACAAGCATCTAAACCTTTGTCTTGTGTTAGCTTTTTAAGGTTTTTATTTTTTTAGTTAGGTTTTGTTCCGTGTTTTAAATCAGCTATAAAACACACTAAAAACATGTTTTTGATCCAATTTGTTTCTCATCTCTTGGTTATGTTGTTAGGATTCCTTATCCATGAAAAGGATGGTTTTGCACTTATGATTTCAGTTTTAAAGCAGAAGTAAGTGATATATTTGTGTTAATATAAGTCTTAAATAGTTGTATCTTCCGACAGCAATCACTTACATAGAGTGTTTGGACTGAAACACGGGTCTGTCAGTCCCTCTGCTCTGCTCTGAGCCGAAGAGAAAACATTTATCGTATCCTACAGTTTTTATCCAATGAGGAGAGAGAACGGCATGCAGGGCTGTGTGTGTGTGGGACGAGGACTGTTATGGTGCGTTCAAGGAAACTCGTATTTTTCCGACCGTGAAGTGGTACTAGTTCGATCTGGTACGAGTTCACCGGTCGGAAGTTACGAGTGGCCGTTATAGTGACTTTCACCGGTAAAACAGGTCGGAAAAACACGAGTGGGTTGCCTGGAACGCTACAAAGTCGTAAGTTGTGACTTGAAGCTGTAATTTACGATTT
The DNA here is from genome assembly GCF_045865225.1 of Trachurus japonicus. Classification (NCBI taxonomy): domain Eukaryota; kingdom Metazoa; phylum Chordata; class Actinopteri; order Carangiformes; family Carangidae; genus Trachurus; species Trachurus japonicus. The sequence goes on along the minus strand of NC_140928.1, from coordinate 18,084,222 downwards.
CAAAAGCCTGCCTGGAACGCAGCATTAGCGAAAACGACCGGACCACTTACTTCTGCTTTAACTCTCATTATTGTTCTGATGTAACCGACCCTAACAACACAAATGTCATAACTGTAACCCGGAGAATTTTAGAATTTTGTGAAAAAAATTTTGTTTTGTTTTATTTTGTTAAAATATAGGTTCCTGACAACGTCAAAAAGCCATGATGCAATAAAGAAATTCATGTGGTACTTTTACGTATAAAAACTGGTCCGTGGCGACTCTAACACAAGAGGAAGGTTAAGGTGTTACTGTATGTTAATGATGGAACCTGTCAAGTTAGTTCTATTGTTCTCAGGTCAGGTTGCATATCATGTAGGACTGCTACATGTGAAGTCAAAACTACAACCACACTCATATTGTAGACACATGAGGCAGTAGATAGGCTCCTATGAGTTACACTGGTCACTTGACATCACTGAGGTATCAGTAGCTGACAGGCGCGTGTGCAGTAGATCTCTTACCGATGGCGCATTCGCCACGAGATCGTTCTGTGTGCGTCCTGTCTGTATGGCTGTGTGAACTCGCACTGACTCGTAGATGGATGGCTCCTCTACACGCCATGGGTACGGACACTTGAGCACAATCAAGGTTCCTGTTCAAAGTTCAGGGCAGAGGGAGTGGGGGTTACAGGACTGACATTGTAGCTACACCCAACAACAACACTGTGAGTAGTTTCTCTCTGTAAAATGTACTTTTACTGGCTGTAAAGGAAAGTGGGCAGAGTCGTAACTGAGCGTGGGGACTAAAATTAAAAAGTAGGCGGGGCTATAACAGGAAGTGGGCGGGACCATAACTGTGTGGGGCTATAATTGTAAGTAGGTGTGGCTATATCATAAAGTGGGCGTGGTTATAATGGAAATAAGCGGACTATCCACCTTTTTCCGAACGTCAAAAACGTGTGCGGGTTTTGCTCTTCCCGTGGAATTTTTGTTTATGTTTCCATGATTTCGGTAGTTGCGGTAAATGCATGTTTTTTGGGGGTTTTTTTTCAATGAAAATCTGTAAAATGCATGGATCATCACATCAGATTCAACAATGGATATCACACAAAGTGACATCAGTGTTAAAAGCCAGCGTTAATAGAGCCATTCGTTTGTCTCAACTATGACAATGACTGAAAACCATGGAAACATAAACGTACAATTACACTGGAAATGCAAAACCGGCTCACCAGTCACCATAGATGACGTTCGGAAACTTGTGGATAATGAGAAGCAGGCAGGGAACATTGTGATGAATAAGAGCTTGTTAGAGTCAAGAGGAAACAGCTCATAATTGTTGAGAAAGCTCCACTGCTAAAGCTTTAAACCTGACACTTTTAATTTATTGACAGTACACACTCCAGTCGCTGCTGAAGCCTCAGTCCCTCATGTGGGCATACCGGGAGAACCAGTTTCAGGTCTTATCCACCAAAATGGAATGAACAGCATAATGGCCTTGGACTTCTTCCAAAATAAAATACAATACCTGTGATTGTAAAACTGAAGGTCTGCATACCTGTGTCACTGCCAAGCAGAGGCTGGTTAGCAAAGTGGTTCACAAAGTCCTGAAGCGTTGTGAACTCATTAAAGCCAAACGCGTAGCCGTGGTCTCTGCGTGTCACATGGAAATGCTTCACTGAATCCTTGGCCCTGGCAAACAAACCACATTTTATCTTGTCAATTTCATATCTGTAACATGTTAGCCTGCACAGTAATCTAGAGTGGGGCATTTCCCCTAGGGGGCATAGCCTATAGACTGTAAATAAAGATGAATGCTGTTGTCAGGGTTTTCAAGGTCAGACTGAGCTGGCTCCACCCCTACCTCCCAGCTAATGTCAGCAGAAAAATGAATTTTATTAACTATTCTTTACAAATTGAAGTTGGGGAATTTTATTAATCACAGAATTTATTCTGTTGAGTATGTGTGATTTTTATTATTATTATTTTTTATTTATATTTATGTTTCCTGGGCAGACTAGCTTTATTTGGACGTCACGTTTTCTGTACCTCTCCTGTCTGGTGGCTCCTCGCCCCAGCCTTACACTGCTGGGTTACACTGATGAGAGGAAGTTGTGTGGAGAAATGCTGCAACGCTCTTTAAATGTGTGAATTTAAAGTTCTGTCTTGTAATTTCTGGCATACTGCTGACTTTGCATTTGCGAGGTTTTATTTTCATTTTACCACAGCATCATGTAAATCTAAATGTTGTTTCTCATTGTTCTGAGACTGGCAGGTTAAGATCTCTTAATAGCTTTTGGTTAGTAATGTGCATGACTATGTGATGTGGATGAAAAAGAATGAAATCACACAGTGCTGTGTTGCATTTATGGGAGAGCAGAGGTGCAGAAGGAGAGCCCAGAGCCATCTATAGGCAGAGAGCAGGCTGATGTAGGGTCAAGACTTACTGTAGCATAAAGGTAAAGAAAAGTTTGCCACACCAAAGGAGCTCCAATGCAATCATTTATTAAAGCTACATGACGTTTCGAGCACCACTGGCTCCTCCTCAGATGTTAGACAGAAGAGCTGGTGGTGCTCGAAACGTCATGTAGCTCTAATAAATTATTGTATTGTAGCTGCTTTGGTGTTGCAGACTTTTCTTTACCTTTATGTTACTTTTTTTGGTAACATTTTACAATAAGGGTCCCTTAATTAACGTTAGTTAGTACATTATTAAGCATTAATATATAAACGAATGTGTTAATTAATGCTGAGTAATGCATACATAATGATAACTAATTACATTATTCAACTTTTACATTTATTAACTAGCTTTGAGTAGTTAACATTAATTAACTGCTTACGCTACATTAATTAATGTGTTTCCTAATCCTAAGTAATACATAATAATGATTGTTAATATGTCTGTAAACAGTTAATTAATGTTTAATAATGATTAACTAACGTTAATTAAGGGATCCTTATTGTTAAGTGTTACCCTTTTTGATCCAGCACCCACCCAACATTTGATAACTAGGATGTGTGTGCTGTTTTTTTTACTTCTATTTTGGGTCTAGATTTAAGCATGACGGTTTGTGACGAACATACGCACAGTTTCAAAGAGACCACACCCTCAATCCGAAATAACTTTAAACATGAATCAAATAACGTACAGGAACTCCAGTCTTTAGCACTTTAATCAGAGGTTGATAGTTAGAGAACAGGGCTGTTCATCCCTTGTTATCTAAAAACATATATAGATTATGATTTGTTTTTATATTTAACAAAAGAAGATAAAGGTTTCATTAAAGGTTTTCCACATGTTTTCTGACAGAAGCTATATAAACATTTGCATCAAAAATGACCTATAACTGGTGATTGAAGATTACATTTATATTGCAACATAAATGTTTTATGTACTACTAACCACCACCGTCATGTACATCCCCTGCAGACCAAGTGACTGACCTGACAGACAGAGCGAAGCAGTCTGGGCCTTCATTACTGTTCCTCAGCAGGTAACTTCCATCAGTCCCATTGGATAAGAGAAGGGCCTCTGCAGCATGGCGGGACAGGTCATAGTGGTACCACCTTCAACAAAGGATAAACAAGCTGATAATTCACCATCATGACCTGCTAGTCTGGTAGTCAACCAATGGCCCTGTCCAATTATGCACACTTGCATGCTTGGGTCATATACGCTTGCACACTATAAACAAATGTCCGTTCCACATGGCAAAACATCACAAAAGTGTGTGTGTAGCCAAGCGCACAAGTGTGGAGAAATGGGACAGGCCCAGTGTCTCTAAAGCCTGAAGAGACACCGGTTTGAAGAAGCATCAAAAGAAACAAGGACCAGGAGTTAATCAGTTGAAAAGCTCTGCTTCACAGTTTGCTCTAAAATATTAGTCTGGACAAGACAATTAACATGTATGATCATATCATTATATCATATTGGTTTACTGTATTTCCCTGCAGGATGGATCAGCTGCTTGACACTCAACTCACAGTCTAAGGCATCCAGGGGCTGCATGTCTAAAGACTGGCCAGAAAGAACATACCTGAGCAGAGTTCTTCAGAGGATAGATGGATGATATTTCTGTCAAACTAAACCACAGACTTTGAGACAGATGCAAAGAAAACCAGGAAGCTGATGTGAAAGTTACATATTTGCATTAATAGTAACTGAGGATGTGAAAAACTCAAACTCAATCAAATATGTATCCGTTAACACCCGTTTGTCAGAACAGATGACCTATTGTTCTGAACCTCTCACCTACAGACTAAAGTTGAAGTGAGCAACAGTTGAATGAAACAAATGTATGTCCTATATATTGATGATATGATCTGTGCTAGTATGTCACAGACCACAAAACATCCACTGCAGTGAAGTTAGTTTGAAGTTGGATATTTGACAGACATTCGCTCACTCACTCGCTTCTCAATACATTAAAAATCCATATAAAATATAAGATGTGTTCAAATGCAATAAAAACAGGTGTGTCTCATAGAGGAGGCTTAGCCCTACCATCCTGTGTTGATTTTGAGTCAACAGGTCACATGACCTGGGAGTTATTGAGCTCAAATGCTCATATTTACAGTATAAAATAAATCAAAAATCCATATAAAATATTACATTTGTTTAAATGCAATAAAAACAGGTGTGTCTCATAGAGGAGGCTTAGCTCTACCATCCTGTGTTGATTTTGAGCCAACAGGTCACATGACCTGGGAGTTATTGAGCTATAATGCTCATATTTACTGTATAAAATATATTAAAAATTCATATAAAATAGTAAATGTGTTTAAATGTAATAAAAACAAGGTGTGTGTCATAGAGGAGGCTCACCTCTGCCATTCTGTGTTGATTTTGAGCCAAGAGGTCACATGAATTTTTTATATATTTTATACAGTAAATATGGGCGTTAGAGCTCAATAACTCCTAGGTCATGTGACCTGTTGACTCAAAATCAACACAGGACAGAAGATCTAAGTCTCCTCTATGACACATACCTGTTTTAATAGCATTTAAACACAAATAATATTTTATATGAATGTTGTATGTATTTTATACAGTAAATATGAGCATTATAGCTCAATAACTCCCATCTTATATTTTCTATGAATTTTTAATGTATTGAGAAGGAGCGAATGTCTGTCAAATATCCAACTTAAAACTAACTTCACTGCAGTAAAACATCCCTGGTTCAGGTATGAACTAGGGAAAAAAATGAAATACCTTGATAAAAACTCACAGACTGATTTCCTCTGGGCACCTGCCTCACAGATTCAGTCCAGTCTGTAACAGATGGTGGGGATGCTCTGACACATCTGGACAGTTCACATCACAGAGTTCTATCCTCAGTGTAGGTAGGCTAATGGTCTTTGATCTTGACCAAAGCAAGGACACGGCTCTTTTATTGTGAAGAACTGTAGATTCTGTATACAAAATAAACCTCATGAAGGTACAATCCAGATGTGCCTCTCACAAAGATCTCAGTGACCAGAGGGTCCAACAACAGTCAGTGAACCAGTGTCATTCAGTTTCCCCACCTTCTCCTTTGGTTTCATTATATTTGACTGTAAAAAGTAAATTGCCTTCAACTGGTCATCATGAGCTGAGCAGCGCAGTAAATGGAGATGGATGGTTCTGATTAAGACACACTGACAATCTGCTGTTTAATGAACACTACCGATTCTCACGTCTAAAGCCTCTAAAGCCTGCAGCCTGCACTGAGTCTGGCGTCAGAAGCCCTCACCTGTGTCTCACACCAGGTGAGGCTGACGTCACAGTGTCTCGGTCTTACCCCAGAGTCTCCAGCTCGTCGCTCGGGTCCTCGACAGACGAGGTACTGAACAAACTCATGTCCGCAGGTCCAGCGTCAGTGTCAGTGTCGGTGTCCGCGTCCGTCTGAGCTGCAGCGGAGCGGAGGGAAGTGAAAGCTGCTGACACGCCCAGGAAGAGTCAGCTGTCACGGCTGGTGCTGCACTGCCTTCTGCCTTCTGCCTTCTGCAAGGGCTGCTGTGTTTTCCTCTTTCTGAGGGTACATAATGATTATTTATTGTCTGTATTTTTCAAATGTTGAATAAAGATTTTCATTCTATTTGACAGGCTAGTTTGCACCGTTGTGGTGGAGGGCTGAGGTAATGTAACCTGGTATACTTTACATTTGCATATTTGTCTTTAAAGCAGAAGTAAGCGGAATGTTTGTGTTATTATAAGTCTTAAATAGTTCTATCTTCCGACAGCAATCACTTACATAGAGTCTTTGGTCCAAAACACGGGTCTGTCAGTCACTCTGCTCTGCTGTAAGCCGAGGAGAAAACTTTCCTTGTATCCTACAACCTTTATCCAATGAGGAGAGAGAACGGCATAAAGGGGCGGTCCTCTCTGTGTGCAGCCAAGGGATGCGCGTGAATGTGGTGACGTAGGGATGAGGGCGGGGACTGCTAACTCCATCGGCTGACAAGAAGTTAGCCAAAACGACCGAATCGCTACTTGCTTTAACCTTCCTCTTGTGTTAGAGTCGCCACGGACCCGTTTTTAGGTTTTTAATACATAAAAGTACCACATGAATTTGTTTATTGCATCAAGGCTTTTTGACTTTGTCAGAACCTATATTTAAACACAAGGGCATCAGTTTACTTTGAACCCCCTCCCCCTTTAATAAGGTCTAAAGTATGTGGTGTAATCTTCTGGTTCTTCGGTTCAAACCCAACACAATGACTTCATTACACATCTCAGACAGGAACAGCAGTTTTACTGCTATTCTTTCTGACCCAGTATACACCTGGTTCCACAGTCTGAGTCTGGCCCAGGTCAAGATGTAAAACCTGACCATCAGATGCTTCTTCTAGTAGTAAAGTGGTAGAGGAGGTAAATGGACACAGGTCAGTCGGCACACACTGCACAGATCACACAAAGTCTGAACAAGGTTTTATTTCATTGTTGCAAAGTCTGACACAAACATTTGTACAAACTGGTCCCAGAGTTTTGATGCATCATACATCCAACAAATCATCTGAATCATAAACATGCTCATCAGTGGCTTGTGGACACATCTTCTGTGGAAAGATCTTGAGGGTTCTGGTCAAAGTTAAGGTTTAGTTTCCTCCCCTGTTCACTGAGACTCAGAGACAGAGGGAGTAAGGCCACTTCTCTAAACTGGCTGACCTCAAGTGCTCAGGTTTTCTGTCCCATCATCAGTAGACCTGTTTCTCACTGATCTAGTTTCAGTCACCAATGGTGACGACTGTGTCACATGACAACAGTCTGTAAACATGAGGAGTGGTGATGGAGGGTGGTACAGTGATGATGTGGGTGAGTGACGTGTTGCAGGTTAAACTGCAGAATAAATAACGAACCACACTCCACTTTCATTTGGTTCCATCCAGCGTTAACATATTAAAAACACAAACACAATCAGTAGGACCATATTACAAACTCATTTTCTCTGGTATAAACACAACAATCGGCAGATGAACAGACTGTTTCAGGATCAGCTCAGTGGTAACACCTGGATCCCACACAGCAGTGGTACTGGTACATGTCTACCTCCTCCACTCAGATACTACAGCCCTGTTTTGTCTCAGAGCAGCAGCTTCTACATCCACTCCAGAAGGCCACGGGAGGCAGATGAAGGCTAAGACGTAACATTCAAATTGATTCCATTCAGCTGTAGTGTGACTGACATCACAGGTGGACGTGGACCCACAGGACAGTCACACACTGTGAGCCGGTGTTAACACCTGCTATCGTACTTCAACAGCAAAACATGGGTTTCTTAGATGAAGATTGCCACGAGTCCCTTTGCTGTTGACTTGTTGCAGACTGTGAACAGTACAACACAGACTGAATGTAGAGACTTTTTTATTGCACCATAGAATATTGCTAAATCCAGCTTCTTCTGGACTGTTGGGCCAAGATGCATCTGTGTGTGTGGTCAGGACAGTACTGAGGCTGTGCTGCTCTCCAGGCCCGGGTTGTCCGCACACACCGGCAGCCTGTTGTTGACTCTAGAGTGCTTCATGTTCCAGCGCATCATCCTCCTGTGGTACTCCTCTGAGTCTACGTCGTCCCTCCGAGCCGACGCCGGAGCAGCCGAGTAGTGGACGGTGTTGTAGGCGGCTCGACACAACATCCTGCAGGACAGAGAGTGTGTCACAAACCACAAAGAGGACACGTCCAACATACAGAGTTGATTCTGATTCTGTTTCTAAAGCTGTGGAACGACACACACACATTATCATCTACCAGTCTAAATAAATTGAGCAGATAAAAATGCTTTAGTAATGTTCTGCTGCTCTGATGCTGCAGTGTAAGGTTTTTGTCATCTTCAGAAAACATCTTCATCAATGCTGTAAATACTCAAACTGACAATAATGACAAAAATGAGCCAATACTCAAAGTTTCTTATGTAATTTTATGGAACCAATCAATTTGAAGTTTTAATGGCTCTTTTAGGATTTGTTTAGTATTCTGGATCTGACTGCACTAAAAGAAATTGCACTTGAAGACCTAACCTAACCTATCCTAAAGCTGCGTTCACACCGGACCTTTTGTTTTTGTCGCTGGCAACGAGTTTACATGTTAAGTCAATGCAAATGAGCGACTAAGCGTTTAATCGCTCAAGCGAAAAATTGCTGGGGCTCCGGGCGACAGCGACGGAGCGATCTTTTTGGAGCGATACGAGCGACAGCGACAAAAAGCAAAGGTCGGCCCGCCACTCCTAAATGAATGTAGAGGAAACACTGCTAAGTGATTCTTGATGCATGGGGTGCCAAAAAACTTTTTTCCAATTTCTATGGATTTGATGTTTGTCAAGATCAGTCTGTCTGTCATGATATGATTTCAATTCAATTCTGCTTCAGTTCCTCAGGCTGTTTGCTGCTGGTGTTGGCCCCTGGTACCTGCATGTTGTCTCATCATCTCATGCACTGATAAACACAGAGGACACGTGTGTGTGTGTGAGGCAGCAGCTGCATGAGGCTGATGTTTTGGAAACAGACCTGGTGAGCTGTGACACATTCCTCACACCAGGGAGCAGTGGTGTGTGTCTGTGTGGGAGGGTGGGTTAATATGTGTGTGTGTGTGTGTGTGTGTGTGTGTGTGTGTGTGTGGTTGGATGCACATTTACAGTTGTGTACAGTATCTGAGGGTGTTTGTGTGTGTGTACAGTACCTGGGTAACAGAGCTGTCACCGTGGTGACAGCACATATGATGTAAAAGAGTGGCTGGGACATCTGGAGCGTCTCCACCCCCACAGGGTTGGTGGGGGGGCTGCAGGTCACACAGCTGAACAGCAGCACGAAGCCAAAGTAAGAACCAGCACTGAGAACCAGCACCAGCGTGTGGATCCAGGTCTGCAAGACAAGACAGAGGGTCACACTGTGGTCCAGGACACACAGTCACACAGGTTGTGGTGCAGATGTGTGTGTGTCTGACCAGAGTGTGACTCTCCAGGACTTGGTGCAGCAGGATGATGAACAGAGCTGAGGCGTTGATGGGAGAACCGAAGGCCAGCTCCCCGACGTCTGAACCCGCAAGAGCCTGAAACAAACAACACTGCATTATACTGTGTGAGGTGAAGATGGGCCGTCAGTGTTTCTTCACGCAGCTACATCAGCTGATCTGCACATGGAATAAAAGACGACTGATCAGACACTTACAAAGTATGGGACAAAGAAACAGACGAGACTCTGGTAAAACGCATCCAGGACTGTGATCCAGAACATGCGGGGGACGTAGACCTGCACAAACACAGGATCCATCTGTTAGTGTCAACACAGGCCAAGTGACGTTCTGTCTAATGCTCCACTCTACTTAGCCAGAGTGCAGCACCTACACACAACAAAGAGTCCTACAATGACAGTCAGCCGGTCCCAGCTCACTGCTTATATGCAGGAGACGCTGATGTTAAATGGTGAGAAGATTAAAGCCGCTACAAAGAACTTTCATTTTGTGTTGATTTTAGCGACAAAAGCAGTAGTGTTTTACCAGAATGAAGACTAAAGTTCCCATGAGCTCTAGCGCGTATTGTCATAAAGACGTTTATCTGGCTCAGACTAACGTTTTTTTGTCGGCAGTTTTAGGCAAATTACTTTAGAAAAGTATTTAAAATACTTTAGAACAGCCCCTTGCAGAAAATCGTTTCATCTGTGGTCCGACCCGACCACTGCCTCCTGGTTTCACTATTTAGAAACAGCTGATCCTCACACCAATGGGCTCATTTGCTGTTGTAGGTCACACAGAGACATCAGCAGAAACCAGAGACTTTGGCACATCCAGTTTAAAATTCCTTGTAGGGGCTTTAAGTTTAATATTACCAACAACATTGACAATGATAACAATGAAACAAGGCAAATATCTTTTTGACATTTTCAAAGACAATAAACTCTCCCTGATCATCTGGTCAAAACAAACAGCACATTCAGTCCTCAACAAGTGGCTCAGCTGATATTACAATGAATTGACACTCATGCATTAGCATATAATTCACTCTTATACTGTATATGCCATGGCAAACATGAATTTGGACGGACGGAAACTAGCTTTGAGCTAAATCCGGCACACTTAACAAGATGCCACGGCGTTAAATTGTTCATTAATGTGCGCTGTCCTTGAAAAATAAACAATAAATGAAATGAAATTAAATTTAGTGTCTGAACACACATGAGGTGATAGTGTTTGCCCCCCGGTGGTAAGACATGCCAATACCCAAAGAAAGACAGCGATGCCCTGCGGTTAAAGCTTTGTAGGAAGTGTTGTACAGTTGTGACTGCGGCTGACTGTGTGTGTGTGTGTGTGTGTGTGTGCAGTCACCTTGGAGCCCTGTGCGCTCTGGTAGATTTCAGGCAGCGCCATCAGAGTGTCTGCAGGAAGGTCCTGGTCCAGAACGCCGTAGACGAGAGGAGGGACGGAGGTGAAGATCAGGTTGAAGAGAATGAGGACCCAGGCGTTGGTCATGACGCTCCCCGAGAAGCCGCAGAAGAACTGATACCAGAACAGCAGGTTCACATACATCTGCCGAGAGAGAGACAAGGGATCAGGACTCTCCTTCCTCTGGGAATGCTTAGAGGTTTCAGGGTTTTGGAGTATGCTCACTTCTAAACTCTCATTGCTTCTATCCCTCAATATTTTGCCATCCCCAGCCATATTCTTGCTAAATGATATCTCTATTTGCATTTGAAAAGTGCACAGATTCAGATTGTCTTTGCTGGATTAACAGCAGCAAAGAAATGAGTGGCTATAGGTGGAAAACCATGGGCTCTTACTGTTTTGGATATTGTATAAATGGAGTTATTGACCGCCCGACTACATGGTGCAAATGAGAAGAACATTAATAAATGGTCTCAAGTTGCAGGTGTGCTCAAAGACATGATTTAAAGGTGCATTGTGTAGGAATTCCTCCCATCTAGCGCTGCGGGTGTATATCGCAAGCAACTCAATCGTATTTTTCATGCTGCATTCACGTGAAATTGGGCAGACGGCAGACGGACGACAGCCGCTGCACGTAACGGCATAAACAAGCCTCTATGTGAACAAGTGGTCCGTCAGCACGAGGCAAAACAATACACGTGACAATGTTGTCATGGCGATGTCGTATATCAGGCCGTCTGCCTGACTGCATGTGAATGCAGCATCAGTGTAATGCTCCATTCCCCCTCACTGCACTGCGGTGACTTTTCTTTTTTTCTTTTATTGTTACTTATTTACGTTGTGCATTCTATGTACACAAAAAATGAAATTATGTTTATTGTGTGCAACTGTTAAATGGTCCATAGACAAATAAATCATTGATAACAAAAAAGAAAAAAGAAAAAAGAAAGCAAAAACATTTTTTAAATAATAATAAAAAAGAATGGTTGTTAGTTGCTTTTCCAGAATTGTTTTCACAAATGAAAAATCCTGGCAAAAAAAAAATCTCTTTTGCCTTTTAGTGCTTCCATAGCTCTGTCACAAAAACAGGAAATGTACTGGGCAAAATGGTGTCTGATGACAGAGGGCTGTGAATGTGACTTGTGATTAGAAGTGTAATTACAACAGTTGTGTGCTAATGCTGTGAGTGTGTAGCTATGAAAGCAGAGTTGGATGGTGACTCACCACGTTCTTGTAGATGAAGTAGAGGATCATGTTAGCCAGACGAGAGCAGCACCAGTGACCGTGGACCAGCAGCAGCTTGCTGAGGTGTTTAAACCTGGAGATGGCAAAGTCACTGGACATCACAGCCTGAGGAAACACACACACACAACATACAACATACCACAGTGCTCAGGAAGAGATGCTCTGACTGCTTCACACACAACAGATGTGTTAGCCACAGACTGATGAACCCACAGGGATAATACACATAGACACATAGATCAATCAGAGTGGAGAGTTAGACGTGTGTCCTTCAGACTCTCAGATTTAGGTAAAAAAAAAAAAAGATGTTGATTTAAATAACCTGGAAAATTGCTGCTTTTATATTTATTTATGTTCCATATAAAGACATGTATGCCAACACAACGAGACACAAGAACAGTTTCTACCGTCACTCTGTTCAACACCCGATTCTGTCATACATGATGGTCAATAACCAACTGATATCATTCCACCCACTTCCTCATCATTGAATGATTTCATGTCCCACTGCCATATCCTGCCTACTATAGATATTACAATACAACCCTGCTGTAAATCACATACATATACTGTATATATATTTATCCAGTATTTATTTATTTTTATCTCATTGCACTACCAACTGTCCACCTAAATCCACCTGCCACTTTACACAATTATATTTGTACTTGTACGTGTTCACTGTTGTATTGTGTTATTGCTCAGTTGTTATTATACGTATATGTCTTTATATATGTATGTGTGTACACGTGAGTGATGATAAACCAGAGTCAAATTCCTTGTATGTCTGCACATACTTGGCTAATAAACGTGATTCTGATATGTTGTGTCAATGAGCCTGAAGTCACAAACATCATCATGTCATATTGACATAATACCATTAATGTTGTCTGTGTGTAGACGGAATCTGAATATATATATTTAACCATTCCATTAGCTTCATGTGGAGACAATGACACATACTCGATGTTTTTACCCAAACTAAATCAGACATACAGTACATCCTAATTCTAGCAGTCTGTAAAGTCAATGTAGAGCTCAGCAGCAGACACCAGTCCTCACTGCTGCAGCTCAATGAGGTAGTTGTAATGAAAAATAAAATGTTTCTGAAGAGCTGGTCTGGTGTAGTGGGCCTCACCTGCATCCCCTCCTGACCAGATATCCCGATGCCCACATCAGCTGTCTGAATCATGCTCACGTCATTAGCTCCATCACCTACGGGACAAAAGACACGTGTCACTGTCCTCCAAGACTTACTGTCTGAAGATAAGTCTGTCAGTAATAGGGATGTCACAATTATACATTTTCTTGGTACGATTATTGTCAGAGAAATAATCACGGTATTATGATTATCACGATTATAACGCATTAATTAATTTCAAAACACTATGAATGTGTAAAATCAAATATAGTCAAAATATAATTACATTACTTGTTGTTTACACAAAATATTTCAAGTATCTTTTAATATATAACCAATTCTTAATCCACAGGGGAAGTGTTTGAAATATTCAGGTCATAAATTGTCATCTATACCAAATGTTTGCGTTTATTTTAATCATTTTTTGTATTGTTTTCCTTTTTTTTTATTATTAAAAATGACATGCTAACATTTAAATTCCTACCATTTCAATGTTAATGTTAGTTAAATGGACCAGTTATCTGTGAATTTACCTTTATTTTGGCGCCACATCTGCCAATAAGGTTCCAACATTATCTTTTTGTGAAAGTGACGGTATTTAGGAATCTTTACGATCAATTAATTGTGGCGTTTATTACCATGGTTAATTGTGAAAACAAGTAATCGTGACATCCCTAGTCAGTAACACTGGATGACTCAACGCGTGTTTCCCACTACAGCCTGAGTCCTTACCCACAGCCAGGGTCATGACTTTGAGATGGTCCCGGATCAGCCGGACCACCTGGCTCTTCTGCAGGGGAGTGGACCTGCAGCAGATGACTGCCTTGCACCTGCAGCTCAGCTGGAGGAAGAGGCTCTGCAGCTCCTCTTGCAGGGCCCAGTCCAGTGTCTGTCCGTCTATGACCAGGATGAAGCTCCCCGTGCTGCTGGATGAGGAGGACGTCTCCTCCTCTGTCCCCGCTGCAGTCGGCTCAGTCAGACCATCCTCTCCACCCTGCACCTCCAGCCTCAGCTCCTCAAGAAGGGCTGCACACGCCTCCTGATGGAAGACAACAATTATATGGCAAATGCACTTGTGATTTATTTGTTTTTTCAGAGCTTCAATTATAGGAGAATTCTGGCCATTTTCGACCCCTAAATCGTTGTCCTGATGGTCACCCAGTGTTGGGGGGAGCAAAAAACACGACTACAATTGCTGCAGGCAAACCAGAGTTACACCATGGCGAGACGACGCTAGGGATAGCTACAACGCTAACCCATGGGGGCAATTCTTTCAAACACAACAAACACTCAGAAAACAATCAAATATCTATGGTACATGACTGGAATCCTTATGACACACCACTGAACTCATATAGTGTACAGTATTAACAGTATAAACTTTGTGTTTTTGCATGTAGTCACTCACCTCAGATAGCCTAACTCTGAAACATCCTGGAAAGACATTACTATCTGATCACAGAGCGCCTGCTCTCCCCGCCACAGAAACAAACACTTTTTCCTTCTCGTGATGATTTCTATACAAAGATAAACGGTCGGCGATATTATGGACATTACCACTGCACTGCTCGATGCTTGGTGTTTCATATGGATTCCAGTCATGTACCATAGATGTTTGATTGTTTTTTGAGTGTTTGTTGTGGTTGAAAGAATTGCCCCCATGGGTTAGCGTTGTCACCATCCCGAGTGCCAGGTAGCCATGTTGTAACTCCGGTTTGCCTGCATCTATTTTAGTCGCGTTATTTGCCCCCCCAACACTGGGTGACCATCAGGACAACGATTTAGGGGTCAAAAATGCCCGGAATTCTCCTTTAAGTACAGTTTGCATTTCATAGAATTCATTTTAAAGCAGAAGTAAGCGATCCGGTCGTTTTGGCTAATGCTGCGTTCCAGGTAGGCTTTTGAAACCGTAAGTTACAGCGTCAAGTCACAACTTACGACTTTGTAGCGTTCCAGGCAAACCGAAACTCGTGTTTCTCCGACCTGTTTTACCTGTGAAAGTCACTATAACGGCCACTCGTAACTTCCGACCCGTGAACTCGTACCAGATCGAACTGGTACGACTTCACAGGTCGGAAAAACACGAGTTACGAGTTGCCTTGAACGCACCATAACTTCTTGTCAGCCGACGGAGTTAGCAGCCCCCGCCCTCGTCATGGATCTATTGGTCCTCGTCCCTACGTCACCACATTCAGGCGCATCCCTTGGCTGCACACACAGCCCATCATGCCGTTCTCTCTCCTCATTGGATAAAAATTGTAGGATACAAGAAAAGTTTTCTCCTCGGCTCAGAGCAGAGCAGAGTGACTGACAGACCCGTGTTTCGGTCCAAACACTCTATGTAAGTGATTGCTGTCAGAAGATATAACTATTTAAGACTTATATTAACACAAAAATATCGCTTACTTCTGCTTTAATTAGATAAAACCAATTAAAACGACTTAAATGACATCAGCGTTAGATACATTTAATAAGCCAGAAGCAGAGGTTGCAGCCCTCACACACTGACCCTGCTGCCACAGTTGGCCGTCAGCAGCTGGTCACTGGGATGGAGCAGTCTGCAGGCGTAGGCGATGTTGATGGCTGTCTCCTGTTTGTCTCCGGTCAGGACCCAGACTTTGATCCCAGCCCTCTGAAGAGCCTCGATGGTCTCTGGAACCTCCTCCTGCAGCCGGTCAACAATCCCTGTGGAACCTGAACACACACACACACACACACATACACACACACACACACACTTTGAGTGGTGCTGCTTCCTGCTGTCAGGTATGAAAGCAGCAGCAGCAGCAGCAGGTCAGTGCTGGTGCTGGTGTGAGCTGCGGTGAGGCTCTGGTACCCAGCAGGGTCAGGTTGGTCTCCAGTCTCTGAGCCGACTCCAGCAGCAGCTCCTCTCTGTGCTCTATGCTGCTCTCTGCCAGCAGGTGGCGCTTTATCCATGCTTCATACTCCTCTTCCTCCAGGACCTGCCATGACAGCAGCACACAGTCACTCCCTGTCCCACTGTCAGATGGACAGTCTTTTTCATTCAGAAATGTTATTTAATAGGATAAACCCCTTGAGAGGAATCCTCTCGTTTTCGAGGGGGTCCTAATATACATTACAAACCAAAAAGAGACAAGACACAATCAACAATCTACAAACATACAACAACAAAGACAACAGACATCAACACAGACATAAAAGAAATGAGTACAAGAATGGACACAACCTCTCGATGGCCGCAAATGGCCATAGCAATAGCCTAAATAAACTAAGAGAAATGTAAAATAATAACATAATATTCAAATTAAAAATTACAGTGTGTTACAAGAAAAAAAAAAAAAAGATATAAATCATCTGAAACATGTGCAATTTAACTCAAAATAAGAAGACACAGAATATTTAAAACTATGAAAAGAGGTCAATGAGCGTACAGTCTGTCCCACATGAGAAACACTGTGCATGACATCAGAGTTATAGCAAGTTGATATTTCATCTTCCATCTGAGTATCAACCTGAAGACACACAGTGCCTCCTAGGAAATTAAAACTCTGATTTTAATGGTGTTAATAAAGTAATATGTATTCGTATTAATCTGATGTGGCCCACAGAATTGTATACGACCTTCAGTGTAACTGGTCAATGAACTACAGATCCACCTGTGTGTGTCCCTGTCTTATATCACTGAAATAGGTTAGAGTGATTTAGAGAGAGGGTTGGACTAGTGACATTGGTTGAAGCCAAAACATTTTGCAACTGCTTTTTCCAAGAGCAGATGGAAGTAGGACTGCAACTAATGATTAATCTGTCAATTATTTAAATGATTAATCGATTAGTTGTTTGGTCAATAAAATGTAAGAAATATCAATCAATCAGTGTTTCCCAAACCAGATGACGTCCTTAGAAACTCGGTTTATTGTCATAAAGGAACAAAGAAACCAGAGATATTTACATTTAAGAAGCTGAAATCAGAGAATTTGAAAAAACAAAAAAACAAAAAACTACTTCGATTATTAAAACAGTTGACAATTAATTTAATAATCAATTATTGTTGTGATTAATCAATTAATGTTGCAGTTCTAGATGGAAAGAAAGAAAAAAATACCTATACATAGAGCTCCAGAGCAAAATGCAGATAAAGATAGAAATTTCAAATAACTTAGGTATGCAAAAGCACATGGGCCTGTATATCACTGCTGTGTATGTTAAATAATGATAGTCTAACCTCTCTGAGCTGAGTCTTACCTTCTTAGCGAAGCAGAGCGTGCGGAGGCCTTCTCTGGCGTAGCTGTCCAAGTGTTTCTGGGTCTGCTCTTTGATGTGAGCGTGCATATCCAGAGCCTGATCTGCACCTGAACACATTTTTTTATTATTATTTATTTATTTATTCATTCATTTCGGACATGTTAGTTAAATCAGACTTCATCACACATCATCTCAGTTTCTCAAGTCATACAGTCACATGGCCGAAAGGGACAACAGGAGAAGCAATAGCTTACAGTGGGTACGGAAAGTATTCAGACCCCTTTACATTTTTCACTCTTTGTTTCATTGCAGCCATTTGCTAAAATCAAAGAAGTTCATTTTATTTCTCATTAATGTACACTCAGCACCCCATCTTGACAGAAAAAAACAGAAATGTCGAATTTTTTGCAAATTTATTAAAAAAGAAAAACTGAAATATCACATGGTCATAAGTATTCAGACCCCTTTAAATTTTTGCTCTTCTCCCACGATTGCTCAGTTTGGCTGGACGGCCAGGTCTAGGAAGAGTTCTGGTCGTCTTCCATTCTTCTTCCATTTAAGGTTTATGGAGCCACTGTGCTCTTAGGAACCTTGAGTGCTGCAGAAATTCTTTTGTAACCTCCAATGAAGGAGTAGAACCATCTCAAGGAGGATCAGAAGAAATGGACAGCATGCGAGTTAAATATGAGTGTCACAGCAAAGGGTTACTTATGACCATGTGATATTTCAGTTTTTCTTTTTTAATAAATTTGCAAAAATTTCTACATTTCAGTTTTTTTCTGTCAAGATGAGGTGCTGAGTGTACATTAATGAGAAATAAAATGAACTTTTTTGATTTTAGCAAATGGCTGCAATGAAATAAAGAGTGAAAAATTTAAAGGGGTCTGAATACTTTCCGTACCCACCCATCTAGTCCTGCCTCCGGTACCCTCAGAATACATTCTCTTCATCACACACACAACAGAGGTCTTCAGTCAGCACCCTGTGGGCTCTCCCTTCATTCATGCTCCTGCTGTAAATTACCTTTAGGTGTCTCAGACAGGTCCATGATGACTGAGTCAGCCCCCTTAGTGTAAACCACCACGTGTCCTGTGATCGGGTGTCGGACCACCACCGACATCCTCTTCCTGTTGGAGTCGAAGGGCAGGACGTGAAGCAGCTGGACGGCCAGAGACCCGATCCCCGGCAGGTCCACCAGCAGGCTCTCCGCGGAGCGTCCTCTCAGGGTGCAGCGGTAGGCCCGGGCGGCGTGGACCAGCGCCGCCTCGTCCGGACTCTCCGCCTCGTACAGCAGCTCGTCGTCAGTGTCGTTATTAGAGTCCACTTCCGCACCCTGCCTGGGAACGTCAGGTTGTGTCTTTATGTCCTCATCCTCGTCCGTCCCTCGAGCCTCTGCCGCTCCGCCGTGTCCTCCCTCTTCTCCGGGAGACGACTCCTTCGGGTGGGGGGGCTCCAGGGGTCCATCCGGGGACGGGTCCGAGCCATCTGCTGCGCTGCTGTTGGGGGGCGAGGAGACGGCGTAGGAGCTGGCCTTCCCCCAGGTGAACAGCCGGCTGGTGAAGTTGCGAGGGCTGCCTTTGGTCTGGGGAGGGGACAGCGTGGAGAACGGAGAGAAGCTGAAACGCTGGAACATCAGCTTGATTTCCTCCAGAGACCTGAGAGGAGTACGAGCTTCAGGCACCTGGAGAAGAAGAGGAAGGAAAACCAAGATTGTGTAAAGAGCTGTACAGTATGTGGAACTGCTTCAACACCATGTTCATGATGCAGAAGCCCCATCACATACATTATATTACATTACATTAGGTAACAAACCATGCACCTGAAGGCTACATGCACATCAAGTAACAGACTCAGTGGTGGTTTAATGATGCTGAGGGATCACAGGGAGGTCAAGGATAAATATTAAGGAGATTTAATTAGACACTATCGCCACTAATTTTATTTTTAACTAGGGGTGGGCGATATGGCAAAAATATCATATCACGATTTTTTAAAAATGAAGTCACAATTTCGATTTCATCACGATCTTAAATCGAAAAAAGAAAAACAGACAATTTAGGCCAAAGAACCTTTCTGAACAGATTTTAATCTAAATAGTTGCAGTTTTGCCAACATGTGCAAACAACGTAAACATAGTAAAAGGTAAACAACAACACTCTGATAAAGTGGACTCTTGCAACATAAAAGGTAGCTTTCAATAAACATGAAAGTAAAATATTAATGAAGACATTACTGTTTGTTTTATTCAACACAGTCATTTTAACAGGATTTTAAGTCTATCAAAACACTAAATAGCTGATTGAAAAGGGTCAAATAAAAATACAAACTAAAGTAACTGTTGTTATCTCTTTTAGCAAACTTTGCAAATGTCCTTTGTTTGCGCTTTGCAGCATAGAACTGCAATTTATAGAATGAGCCCCAGACGATCCTACGATCTCTGCACTTTGGCAGATCGTCTACACACTCTAATCCTTCACGATCTAATATCGCCATATCGCCCACCCCTATTTTAAACCTAACTATTTATGACCCATGGACATAAACAGTCAAACACAAAGCAAATGGACATAAATGTTGAAATAAGATAAGAAATAAATTACAACTAGAAACTGTTGAGCTATTAAAATGTCTATTACTGTTCTTCTGAATTGCTCAAACACTAATTCATGTTGTAGGAATCAGTCACTGAATTGAACATCCTTTTGACAAAACCATAAACTAGCTTCACCTAGTAAAACACTATTTGCAAATCTCAGTCACTCCTTTTGCAAAACTCTAACACATTCTCATGCAAGAAAAAACAGTTGTCACTGTGATGCACTTGTGATGCATAATGGTGGCAACACATAAACACAAATAAAACACGTGTCATCTGTTAAACACAACGACTCAAAATAGATCATCACACTTGTTTCTCATGATGTGAAACCAATATGTGAGGAAGTGGTCGTCTCTGATGAGATTCAGGCTTTTGCCATAGACCAGTGTCCTTGTGCACAGAATGACAATGAGACAGGCAGCAGATTCTCTGTGTCCACCATCATCCACTGAACTGCGAAATCTTTACTTTACTTTTGGAGACGGAAAATGCATGTGCTATACTGTAATGTGATCAATAAACATTTCTCCATGAGCTCCATGCCCTGAACACTGTGCTGTCCATTTCTGGTGTAGTGTGTAATGACCGCCCAGCAGTGTTTCTATTTTGACTGATAAGTGCAAGATCTGAAAACACTGTTCCGGTGTAAGCACAGTGAATGTAGTGTGAGAAAAGAGTTTTGTGTTATTGTGTTACAGTTTTTCTCGATTGTTTACACACATTTTCTGAAAGTATGCCTCATACTCTCAGAACTCTACGCACAAATCCAAAAACACACACACAATGGGCAAAACCCCTCACTTCTTCTGCAAAATGGAACTTTACATTCAAAACAATGTTATTTCTTCTCAAAATGCTTCAGTATTTTAGTCTCAAATATAATAATTTTGATGGGATGACGCTAACATGTAGCTCACCTAGTAGAGTAGCTCTCTTTGTAGTCAAAGACTTTGTTCGAATCCTTCCATCAACATGCCATTTTGGTGATCAATGCATTTCCTTTTCTCATCATCATTATGATCACTGCTATATATATCGGTGTGTGTGTGTGTGTGTGTGTGTGTGTGTTTGTGTTATGTGTGGCCTCTCTCTGTTTGGTTCCAGTTCATCACTGCCTGTTTCCCTTTTATGCTAAAGCTCTGATTGCTAATTGTAAAACTGTGTGACAGGTGTTTACCCATGTGATGAGTCAGTGTGCATAGTAGGAAAACTAACTTTAGAATTTTGAATAACAGTGTGTTACTCGTGAAAACAAGAGATTTTCTTTATGAAAATTGAGCCAAATGCAGAGAATTGTGTGTAGTGTTTTGAAAGAAGTGTGTTTTAGAACTGCAATTTGAGTGTAAAGCAGGAATTGTGCTTGTAGTTTAGCAGAATTGGTTCAGGGGGTCGGTGCATGAGTTACATGTTGAGGCCATTGTGTCTCAAGTACCAGAAATTGTGTGTAAACAATTGAGAACAACTGTAATACACTTGTGAGAAAAGGGCAGGAGGTTCAAAAACTGTTTTAACTTGTGAACAACTGTAAATAAAAACTGAGCTAGATGCGGTTTAGATACAGGTACATAGTTTCCTGGCATTACAGTAGGGAAAACTCAACCTTAGTGTATTTAGTGAACATTTATTTGTAGTCATTGTTAGTATTGTGATGTTGTTAACTAGAAATTCAACATGATTTTAAAGGGATAGTAGCATTTTTTTAAAGTGGGGTTGTATGATCTACACATAGCCCCTAAGTACTTTAATTGCAGTAGCAGACTCTCTGCACTCCTCCCGTTAGTAACGCCAGCCCATAGCCCTGCCCAGAGATTTACAACATACATTGTTGTGAACAGACCCAAAGAAACGGCCTATTTTCGTGGGCCTAAAAGAGAGGTTTTACCTGAAAAAAATACACAGTTCCATTGTTCACTATAATACAATTTTTTCCAGCCCCTCAAAGTGCAGGAAAAACGCAGTTTTTATTTGGACCTAACCAACTGCTGATCGGCGGGCGCTAACCCTGGGCGGAGGGATACGTGAGTTGGTTAGGTCCAAATAAAAACTGTGTTTTTCCTGCACTTTGAAGGGCTGGAAAAAATTATATTATAGCGAACAATGGAACTGTGTATTTTTTTTCACGTAAAACCTCTTTTAGGCCGCGAAAATAGGCTGTTTCTTTGGGTCCATTCACAACAATGTATGTTGTAAATCTCTGGGCAGGGCTATGGGCTGGCGTTGCTAACGGGAGGAGTGTAGAGAGTCTTCTACTGCAATTAAAGTACTTAGGGGCTATCCCTTTAAGTGCACACATGAAAGTGAAGAAATCTGTATTCGTGGATCTGGAGCTCAAGCAATGAGACCAGGTTTTGGATCATGTCACATTCCTGAGGGTTTGTGGTGGTCAAACTACGCTGAAGACTAGAAAGCAGATGAGACAGAAAGCTCTGATGTCTCTCTCCATGACATTTATAGAATCTGACCACACTGCAGTGCAGAGTGAAGGTTCCTCTGTATAGGATTCACACAGCGGCTCACCGACCTTCACTGTGACTCACCGCGTGTCGAGGCTGGCTGGGCGACGACACCACCACGCTGTTACAGATGGCCAGAGCCAGGAAGAAGTCAGTGATGTAGGTGAGCTCCAGGGTGGACGGGGTCCCGGAGGAGCCCTCCTTCAGCACAGGAGAGCAGAACCAGTTCAACTTCCTGAGCAGCGCGGGGTCTGGGACCACCTCCTTCTCCTGGACACAGACACAGCAGGAAAGAGCTCACGTTAAAGGAAAACTGCTTCTTCTGACTCAGAAGGTCAGGTCAGTGATCAGTTCATGTAGCAAACACGATGAAATAGACGAAGACGCGATGGTACCGTCGCCCAAAAAAAATCGCGTGTATTGCGTCGCAAAAAAAAAAAGTCGCGTATACCGCGTCGCGCGCCTAATCGCGTCTTTGCGTCACGGCCTTTTACACCGCGGACGTAACGAATAAACGGTTACGGTGTGAACGAACAACATAGAACAGGACCAGACGTGGCGTTGTTTCCTCTTTTCACCGACAGCTCCACTCTCCCTTACTTACACTAACTACTGTTATTGTTGAGGCCAGAGAATTGTGGGATTTGTAGTTTTTGACCAATCGCAGGTTGTGCTCTTTCTTTTTTGTGATTTTCCTGGCTCACACATGTATTTTTTTTTTTAGGGGCAAATGCGAGTGAAATGCTCGCCCATGGTGGGCATAAGAAAATGTAAGACCTGTCTAAAATTATTTAAGACTTGAACACAATAATTCAACAAATTTAAGACATTTTAAGAGATTTTCAAATTTTAGACTTTTTAAGACCCCGTGGATACCCTGTTATTTCATATAAAAGTTTAAGTGCATACATATTTTATGATGCTGTGTATTTCAGGTGTAGGTTAATATACACACACCTCAGGAGGCCTGTCATTGATTGGTTAAAACAAGGTAATCAGTAGATGGGAATTAACGTCAGATTTAGTCACAGATCACCTTCAAACTCTCCTTGTCATGATATTTGAATTAATTATACATCAACACCAGCATCTAAATCATATCTGTTTACTGTCTCAGTCTAACTACATGAACCAAACATACTAAGTTATATGACACTTGTTTGATATTGGATATAAGAAGTAGATCGCAGCGCTTCCTGTATATAAACACACAGAGAGCAAAACCTCTTCTCAAGGCCCAAAAACTTTTAACACATTTTCTGCTTTACACACATTTCACAATTCAAAATGGCTCTTTTTAAAGCACTGAACACAGTTGTCTGCATAAGACACAACACTCTAAAATAAAGTCACATGTTTGTCATTTCAAAACACTGCCATTCATAATGACACTACATGCCCTGGTCAAACACCTCAATGGTTAATTGTTACCACTTCAATCAGGAAGTAAGCTAAACTGAAAGACCACAGGTAAGCACTTTTTTTGTTACAACAACAATGGAAGACATTGCAGAGAGAGGAAGAGGAAGAGGGAGGGTGAGAATGAGAGGGGGAGGAAGTTTTTCTATATTTTCTTTTTCAGTTTACTGTTTTGTGAGCGTAGTTTTGTTCACTCCAATGTAATCTGCTGTGCATATGTTGCACTGACTTGTCTTGAATTCTCTACAATTACAACTATTTTAGTATTATGGCAAAGAGATGAGAGTGTTTTTCATTATGCCCACCAGTGTGTAGTTGGTTGGACAAAAATCTGGAAATATGAATGAAGTGTGTTTGGTGCAAACGTTTGATTTCGATAATGATATGTAGTTTTGGTTGCAGTGCTTCACTTAGCAGGATATAAGAGGTATTCTGCAGTTTGGTGTGTGGTTTTGTAAATTGTGTTAAAGCAGAAGTAAGCGGAATATTTGTGTTAATATAAGTCTTAAATAGTTATATCTTCCACTTTCACTCTGCTCTGCTGTAAGCCGAGGAGAAAACTTCTTGTATCCTACAACCTTTATCCAATGAGGAGAGAGAACAGCATAAGGGGGCGGTCCTCTCTGTGTGTGCAGCCAAGGGATGCGCGTGAATGTGGTGACGTAGGGACGAGGGCGGGGACTGCTAACTCCATCAGCTGACAGAAAGTTAGCCAAAACGACTGGATCGCTTACTTCTGCTTTAAGTATTTTGATAAAACCAGCCTAGTTTGCAAGATTGTGTTTTAGCAATTGGAAAAAACTGAAATAGTCCCAAATCCATTCAAAATCCATTCAAATGGCATCTGTAAAATGTAAAAATGGCTGTGTCTGTGGTGCAGGTGAACATGTGTCTGACCATGCGGCTGCAGAAGGCACTGGTCCTTGGCTGGACGTGATTGGACAGTTGGTCGTCCTCCTCCTCTGACTCAGCAGTGAGCGTGTGGAGCGACACGGAGCTGCGGTTGCAGCTGAGGGAGCGACAGCTCAGAGATTTCCCACTGCAGCCTGACTTCAGAGTGGCCGACTGACCAGCCGACCTGTGCTGCTTCTCCTCGTACATCACCAGCCTCCGAGCTGCAACACACACAGATGCCCAGCAGTCTAAGTACACACTATTAAGCATCAGTTAAGCATTAATAAATACTGAATTCTTCATTTATAACACATGAATACTCATTAGTATATAGTTTATGAATACAGTTAGTGCTTATCAATTTTTAACTGTGATTACAAACTACACACTAATGAGTATTTATGTGTTATAAATGATGAATACAGTCATTCATGCTTTACTAATGCTAAATAGCGTGTACTTATTATAAAGTGTTACCAAGTTTTTTTTATTTCAGGCAAAAAGTGAAAGAATGTACCGTACAGAAAGGTATGAAACACCTCAACTAAACCGGACCAGAGATCGTGTGGCATTAAAATGTCCAACAGTCATTGAGCTGTGGACCATCAGGTCAACCAGCTGAGGAAGGTCAGACAAACTACAAACTGACTTCAGATCTGTGATGTAAAATCAACTCATCCTTGAGGTTGTCCACAGGTCTGGGACAGGATGTGTTCATTTTATTCATTTATTATCATCATAAACATTGTCATGTTGCTGTTAAGACAGAGTAAGATGTCGTTTCAGTTTTGTCAAGCCAGTGGTTTATCTGACTTTAAGTGTCTCCTCTATGTAACCTGCCTCTGTAACATTATTCAGGAGATTAAATAAAGCCCGTCCCACACTAGACCTCACTAAGTAGTTGGAAACTGATGTGGATCCAATGTAAATGATGTCACATACTGTTTAATCTGAATAATTTTGAAAGAACAGCCAATGGGAAAAGACCATTCAGAGTTCAGATGGTCCAGCCAAAAGACACATCTGGGTTGATACATCTAGTTTTAATCATCATGTTTTCATGACATCAGAAGCTCAGAGTGTCCTGTTCACACGTCTCTTGTAAGACTGAAAACTAGCACTCTCCTCTTTACCTAGAGAGTGTGACTGTGACTCTGATGTGAAGTGATCAGCTGATCATTTGACCAGAGACGACCTGTCACTGTGATGAACTGACAAACACCAACTCCACAGCTGACACTTTGTTTCTGTGCTGTCATCAGCTTCCTGGCAGAGTTAACAGCCATTAGCATCAGCTGATAAGACCTGTCACTGGAGCTGATGGCGCTGACAGTCAGGCCATGGATGCTGCTGGGTGGCAGGAGTCCTGCTCATGCACTCGTACACTTGAGCTGCTGTCAAAGAGAGCAGCTATGACTTCTCTATCTGCACTAGGGATGTCACGATTACTTGTTTTCACAATTAATCGTGGTATCAAACGCCACAATTATTTAATCGTAAAGATTCCTAAATACCGTTACTTTCACAAAACTTTGATGTTGGAACCTTATTGGCAGATGTGCGCAAAAATAAAGGTAAATGCACAGATACTGGTCCATTTAACTAATGTAACATTGAATTGGTAGGAATTTAAATGTTAGTGTGTCATTTTTAATTAAAAAACAAAACAAAAAAACATTAAAATAAATGCAAACATTTGGTATAGATAACAATTCATGACCTGAATACTTAAAACATTTCCCCTGGGGATTAAGAATTGGTCATATATTAATAGATACTTGAAATATTTTGTGTAAACAATGAGTAATGTAATTATATTTTGACTATATTTGATTTTAAACATTCATAGTGTTGTGAAATTAATTAATGCATAATAATCGTGATAATCGTAATACCGTGATTATTTCTCTGACAATAATCGTACCAAGAAAATTTATAATCGTGACATCCCTAATCTGCACTAAGGCACCTCTCCACGTTGCTGCTGGACCTCTGGCCTGATTGGATGATTCCTATGTGAGCGACGTGATCGGAGCTTACCGTTGTCCTCATGGGGATACTCCACCCCGAAGATGCTGCAGCGGCGGAACACCATCTTGTTTTCTGTGAGAGTCCCCGTCTTGTCAGAGAACAGGTACTGGATCTGCCCCAGGTCCTCGGTGATATTGAGGGCCCGACACTGGATCCTGGAATCCAGCTGCTCGTTGTAAAAGGTCAAGTCGTTGTGGATGAAGTAGATCTGGCCCAGTTTCACAATCTCAATGGACACGTACAGAGAAATGGGAATCAGCACCTGTTGGACAGAAACAGAGTCCATGTGAAACTATAGACTGATCGGCTGTGACTGATCATGTCACAGATACACAGAGAAACAAGTCAACGTCATGTTGTTTTCATGTCAGCTGTCAACTCGGAGAAACATAACAGTGTTTCCCCAACAATTGTATAATACAACGAGAGCCCCTGCCAGTGCAAAAAAAAAAAAAAAAAAATTAAGATGCCAAAAATAAGTGACGTATCCATTCATTATGGGATGTTGAAGGTTTGTGACAAGCTAACTATGAGGCAGTCGAAATAAAGAAAAAATATAACGAGGGCGACGGACGGCGCTCTACTCTTTTTGAAAAGTGAAGGACGCCGGTATGTGAAAAGACTTCTGTGACGAGATGTAGAATGTGTTTTATGGAAGAGAAACACACATTTCAAGACCACTGACTTGTATCATCAGAACAGACATAGTATGGGTTTTTTAAGCCTCCTTGAGTGTGTGTGTGTGGGTGGGGGGTAATATAAGAGTAATATTCTCAGCTGTCATTCCCACTGTAGGCTGAAAATCACAGGACATGTCTGTTTGTACAAGTCAGCGGTGTAAAGCTCAAGCATGAGCATTGTTTGCTGAACAAGCTCTTGTGCATGAGCTGTGCCTGTCACGGTGACGACAAGACCACCAGAGATTTGCTCAAAGCCTAGAAATAGTCACGTTGCCCCCAATAAACGTGCACTTAATAGAAGGGGGGTGGGGGCAACATCTGCCATTAGACTATCCTATCCTATACAGTATTTGAATGCCGATATAAATTACAGACTGCTGCGCCACCTGACCGAACCCGACTGCGCCAATATAAGCCATCCCACACGCCTCGTCTGTTTAGAGTTTTTTCCGTGGGTACCACCAGGCCTGAAAAAAATTAGGGGAAACACTGCATGATCCACATTCATTTCAGTGGGTTCAATGGTGGTGGTGCAGTAGAGCTGACAACATCACAAAACACTGTGTTAGTGATATCACATCATCTAGCAACACATCACATTGGCCAGTCACATGCAAGCACACCGACTCGTGACCTTCATTATCTAATCAGTATGTGAACTAACAATCCCACATCACTCAGAGCATCATAAGACTACAAGCTGTAAGCAGCAAGAAACAAGTCAGTCAGCCAGTGTGTACTTCAATCAGAGTGTATAATGGTTGATAGGAGACCTGCAGCACAATGATCATGGTCCAAAAGACGTAGAATCCAGCCAGGGCAGGATTTGTCTCCCCATTGATCTGGAACACGGGGTCTCTGAGGTCCTTCAGCCAGAGGCCGTGACCTGAAAAACACCAGGATGTTCTTACTCCGACCACCGAACACTGATTGAAGTGACTGTGTGGTGAGGTGAGAGCTGTGTGGTGTCAGTGCTGTTCACACCTATAGCAGCAATCAGACACATGATGATGAGCAGGACCACACACCACAGGATGTCTGTGTTGAGACGCTTCTCCAGCCTGCTGCGCTTGTACCTCGGCCCGCTGTTGTTCATCATGGCTTTGGTCTCATGACCTAGAGTCACACAGTAACAGACACAGATGCATGACAATCACATCATTACGTTTACACAATCTTTCCAATCCTGAACTACAGCAAGACGTACACAAGAAAGCCAACTGATTACAGCACAGGCTCAGCTCAGTAAAGCCCACTGTACATAGCCCCTATAAAATCTGTTTTATTTTTTCCCAAATTACGTTTTTCCCGTTTTAATTTTAGGGAATTCAGTTTTTTTCCCTTTTACTCTTATTTTCCTACCAAAAAGAGTGTTTTTAATGTTAATGACTAAAATGTACACTAATTAAATAGAAATTACTTTAAATGTATTCAGGTAACAAAAAAACAACACTTTTCCTCCATACCTTAAGAACAAATACTGCATGATGCAACATACCACTGCACTATAAGTACTTCAAGTACCAACAAAATATTAATGCTTGAGCTTTAAACTGTTTCCAGTAAAATAAATTATATTCGTTTTTTTCTAGGAGTAAAGAAGTTAAATAATTTCCTTGTTTTTCTCATGGCTTTTGGATAATAGGTGGTCACTGCATGTATTTTTAAGCTTCCAGTCAACAGAATGTTGCAGAACTTGCAAAACAACAGTTCAGCTGACACATAGAAGTCACCTGGGAACTGCTCATCTCTGTGTTGAGGGGTTAGTGTCGAGTTTCTTAGGAGTGAGCATCATGCTAATTAATAATCTGTTAGGACAAGTTCATGAAGGTGAAGAGACAAAGACAGAGAGTGAAACAACTGTACAGTCAATACGTTGTCTGTTTGAACTTGACAACAGTCCTGAGGGGCAGTGAGTCACTTCAGAGCACCTTGAGAGGACAGGATGGAAAACAAACTCTATCTGTGACTGAATTCATCAAACAGGAAGCTGCAGGGAGCAGAGAGGACAGTAAACATCAGGGATCTTACCAGCATAGACCACTATGCCCACCACACTCTCAGTGTTGCGGATGGTACAGCTCCTCAGTAGGAGGTTGCCGTTATGGAGGCCGACACGAGCCCCATTGGAGTGCTCCCTATGGACAAAAAACACACACACACACACACGAAAAAAGCTTGTTTTAATACAAGGTGGATTAAGTCTGCATTAATGATTTCACACTGTTTCGCAGTCTCACTCTATCAGAAATAGAAACATTATAATATCATGTTATTTGCTATATGATTCTTAGATGGTCAGTTTTTAATATAAATGTGATGGAGACACAGAAATAGATGTGTCAGGCATATACTGATTTCTTGGTTGTACAGAAGGATGTGGACTGACAACTGCTGACTATCTTGTGTCTTTCTTGTGTGGCAACCAATGTCAGATAAAAACACTTACATGTAACCTCTGAACCTGCTGAGGTCATTGTTGGGGTTCTCACACTCAATACGGCTGTGAAAGCTCTCAGGGGTGAACTCTGCTCCCTGAAATTGTAAAATACACACACACAACTTTATTATTACAACTTAGAATTATCTTTATTATGTTTTCTTATGGTGACTGTGTTTTTATGCCTCCTTGCCGGCCACAGCCAGCTCCAGAGGAAATCTGAAGTCACAATGACCTCAAAAAACATGGTTATAATCAATTCAGTTTCGATGGACAATGGTCAAAGTTGAAAGTGTAACAAGATGTGGTCTCCTTGTGGCTTCACATCCTGTTTGTTTTTGACTTGTATCCTTACTGTGGCATGTTTCCCTTTTGTTATGGCCATTTGGGCGGGGACATACAAAAAAGGTCACAGTGACCTCACAAAACACATTTTTGGCAAAAACTGCAGGAAAAACGCTGTTTTTATTAGGAGCTAACCAACTGCTGATCGGCGGGCGCTAACCCTGGGCGGAGGGATACGTGAGTTGGTTAGGTCCAAATAAAAACTGCGTTTTTCCTGCACTTTGAAGGGCTGGAAAAAATTATATTGTAGCGAGCAATGGAACTGTGTATTTTTTTTCACGTAAAACCTCTTTTAGGCCGTGAAAATAGGCCATTTCTTTGGGTCTGTTCACAACACTGTATGTTGTAAATCTCTGGGCAAGGCTATGGGCTGGCGTTGCTAACGGGAGGAGTGCAGAGAGTCTTCTACTGCAATTAAAGTACTTACGGGCTATTTGTAGATCATACAACCCCACTTTAAAAAAATGCTAAGTAAGTAAGTAATGGCACATTTGTGCCAAACAGAAAAACATGTGGTACATTCATAGGTGAAATATATTGTATGGAAATATGTGATGAAATCGGTATCAGTATCTGTATTACCTGCAGCTGGAGGTCTGACACCACCTGTCTCTGCTTCAGGTTGGTCTCTCCGTCCAGGTTGGACGTCTCAATGTAACAGACCCCTCGGGGGTCAGAGGAGTAGAGCAGCAGCATGTCAGCAGGGATGATCTCATTGCACGACAGACGCACAAAGTCTCCCACCTGCACATCCTTCCAGCAGTGCTCAGTGTAGCCTCTCTGGTCGCTGTGGAGGAGGAGAATAGACGATGCATCACATGACAGCAGCCTCACAACCTGAGTTGTACAGAAGATTACAGGGACCAGAGGGGGCATTCATTGGAGTATTGGGTTTTTCTTTGTTATTCCACGTTCTTCTGCAGAGTTCAGAGGAGACCCTACACACTGCTGGATACCATTGCTCCCCAAGGCTCAAACCTTGAGGAGCACCTTGAAGAGCCAGTAAAACATGTTGGACTGGTGGTGGACGACCAAGAGTAGTGGTGATCAATTAGTTGCTTTTTAAGGAAAAACAGCTAAATCTGGGAAGGCCTAATGCTAACAGCTTTAGGACAGGAGCAAGAGGAAATTATCCTATCATCAGCTTGACTAATGTCATGCTTAATCAACTGGGTAGAAGTATGGTTCTAGATTTACCACAGAAAAGGTGGAGAATAGCTGATAGCTTATAGCTAAAAAAAAATAAACTTCATGAAATAACCAATTTAATAAACAGTGAAAATATCAATGTACTTGCTGCCTCACAAACATATCTAGACCAATGTGTAGACCATGCTGACCAAAAGACATGGGGTCCGCCATACCAGGCTGTAATATTGTTAGAAAAGGTAGGAATTTGTTTGGGGGTGGTGTAACAATATATAAGCAAAATCACACTCCCATCAAAGTTACTGTAGTCCTGACCTGTTCCCAGTGTTGAGGTTGGGCGTCTGTCTTGCTTGCATAAACCGATTGTAGCTGGCTATGTCTATAGACACAAAGTGCAAATGTACAATGTAAACTATGTACTGTGGATACATTGTGTCCTGCAATAATGAAGCTAACGGATATTGGCAAGGGAACATTCGTCCTTGGTGACTTCAGTTTAGATTGGCTATTGGATTCATGCCTTTTGAGAAAAAAGCTGCAACACTGCACTCATCTTTAACCTTGCTCAGGTAGTGAAAAGTCAACAACATTATTATATATGCTGAGCATGAGCAAACATCTGCAACTTGTACTGACAGTGAATGATGCTTTTCTTCCTGTAATAATTACAGTGTGGAGAGCCCAAAGGAGTTACCTTGGGCCATTACTCTTCTATATGTCCTAATTACCTGACTTACATTTTGAATAACTGGAGCAGATTTGCAAGTACAAACTGGATTTTGAATGTAGTAAAATTAAAAGTATTGTGTTCAGGACTAGACATGCCAGTAACGGTGACAGTCTATGTATTACTCAACGGCTCAGTGTGTTACTCACACTGATAACATTAAGGAAAAGGCTAATGGAATATCATGTATTCGATGCTTCCCTTTTTTCTAGGAGTAAAGAAGTGAATAACAGAATAAACATAATAAATAATCAGCTCAGAGATGCATGTCATTATAAAACTACACAATATTAACTCTTAGTTAACCAGGTATTTGGAGACTGTGTATCTATAACACACAGTAATCCAGTCAGTGGTTAATCATTACACTCCAACACCTTTTCCAGGCAGTGACTGTGATTCATCAACACTGAGAAAACACTGCTCTTTGACAGCAAAGTGACGTCACTGCTAGACACAACTCAAGTGTAAAGTTAAAGAGCACATATGTACATATTTAGTCATTCATCATGTGACTCCATTCGATTGCAGGTGATCGGTTATAAAGTATATAAGTACTTCATTCCTTTAGGAGTATAAGGAGAGCAGGACTGAGAACCTTGAACCAACTCTTTCAATATGAAAGAGAATACAGCCACAACAATAACAGGCGACAGTGTTCACTGCTGCATCAACCTACCTGCTGTAAACATGGCAGAGCAGCCTGTTGATGAGGCGATCTGACCTAAACCTGCAGTAATCCTCTATGATATCCTTCACAGCTGTCACAGACAGCACCAGGAGGATGGGAACCAGAGAGATCTCTGGCTGGAAGGCCTCCACCACAGGGACGAAGTTGAGAG
Source organism: Trachurus japonicus (assembly GCF_045865225.1). NCBI lineage: Eukaryota > Metazoa > Chordata > Actinopteri > Carangiformes > Carangidae > Trachurus > Trachurus japonicus. The sequence goes on along the minus strand of NC_140928.1, from coordinate 18,051,194 downwards.
CAGCGAGGAAGATGAAGTAGATGTTGGCTACACGGTAGAGCTGCTCAAACAGGTTCTTGGGCAGGAAGGAGAGCAGGGAGTACTTGGAGGTTCGGATCTTGTTGCTCTTATAAGACTTCAGGAGTCGACTCAGCTCCTCGTCCTCTGTAGAGACAGCTACCACCGTCCTCTTCTTCAGCAGCTTCTTCTTGGTGGGGTGAAGACGGCACGGACGCTTCGAGCTGAACATGAGTCCAGGGTCCTGGGGTTTCAGGTCCACATGCCGGCCTATGTCCTTTCCTACGGAAGCCTTACCTACCTGCTGTTCTTCTGTTGAGATCCTGTCCACATTCGTCCTCCATGTCCCTGCTGCCCGTCTTCATACTGACCATTCAGATAAAACCGGGATTGTGAGGGCTATGGATCATTTACTGCCTGGTGAAAGAAGTGGCACTCCTCTTCTACAAGCCCTCATGCTTTAAGTAAACTCAAGGTTCAGGTTTTACAACCGGCTCACACAGGTTGTGTAACACCAAGTAGGACAAGGGAGGGCCAGGGAGAGGTGGTCATCAGTGTCATGATGACTGATTTCATGTTAGAAAACTGAACAACATGGTCTGATGTCTCTTCTGCTCTGGAGTGGGGGTTTCTCTGAGTAGATACAGGCCTGATGAAGGATGAATGAGACAGAGGTCCATCCTAGGGGTGGGCGATATGGCGATATTAGATCTTGAAGGATTAGAGTGTGCAGACGATCTGCCAAAGTGCAGAGATCGTAGGATCGTCTGGGGCTCATTCTATAAATTGCAGTTCTATGCTAGCCTGGCTCTCGCCAGACCCTTGTAGTTCCGCAAAGCACCACCAGAGGCGCTACGCTCAGCTTCACACAAGGGTCTGGACTCGAGGCCAATGCAAACTTCTTCCCCGGAGCAAAAAATAATGAACCAATCAGGATCGCCGGGCGGGACTTTCTGAGGTGTGACGTAGCGCTGAAGCGACTGTTTGAGTCAAACAACAATGGCGGCTCGCAGTGAGGAGTCGTGCGTTGGCATTGATTCTGCTATTTCAACTGTTTTGTCGAATCTATCGAATATCAATTCTTTGAAAGATGAACAGAGAACGATGTGAGTGGCTGAAGTAGCACGTCATTCAAGATAACGGACAAGTGGTTTATCCAATCACATACAAGATTTTTTTACAAGGCCCCGCCTTCTGAAATGAATCGCCTATGGAGCAGTCCCAGACCCTTGTGTGGAGCTCAGTGTAGCTTTGCGGAACTACAAGGGTCTGGCGAGAGCCAGGCTAGTTCTATGCTGCAAAGCGCAAACAAAGGACATTTGCAAAGTTTGCTAAAAGAGATAACAACAGTTACTTTATTTGACCCTTTTCAATCAGCTATTTAGTGTTTTGATACACTTAAAATCCTGTTAAAATGACTGTGTTGAATAAAACAAACAGTAATGTCTTCATTGATATTTTACTTTCATGTTTATTGAAAGCTACCTTTTATGTTGCAAGAGTCCACTTTATCATAGTGTTGTTGTTTACCTTCTACTATGTTTACGTTGTTTGCACATGTTGGCAAAACTGCAACTATTTAGATTAAAATCTGTTCAGAAAGGTTCTTTGGCCTAAATTGTCTATTTTTCCTTTTTTCGATTTAAGATCGTGATGAAATCGAAATCGTGACTTCATTTTTAAAAAATCGTGATATGATATTTTTGCCATATCGCCCACCCCTAGTCCATCCACACTTGAGGAGATCTGAGACTGGAGCAAGAGTTCCCCATTCAGCTCCACAATGACCTGACGCTTCAGGAGAAGTCAGTGACTCCCCCCAAGTGTCCCGATCTAAACCAGCTTCTACAGAACTGCTGCAGCAGCTTCCCGAGCTGGTTTAATATGGGACTAAAGTTTTGAATGTTGCAGAACAATAATTCATAGATGTTGTTTGTTTGATTCAGCTGAGTGACTATGGTGGCAAAGCAGAAATGTGCAGGCATAGAGATGGAGATAGATAGATGGGTTGTTTATCTGCTCAGACAGTAGGTTTGGGTTTCATGTGCCCAGGTCTCCCTTTATTGTGCCACTACTCTTCGACAATGGAGGACTGGTGCTCAGTGTGGAGCTGGGCTTGAATGCTGGGAAAGTGGAACTGCTGCAATTTAAGCTGGATTTAAATCTGCTGTGTCATCAACTGTGCCTGAGCTTCCTGATCACCACTAGAGGTCATCATACCTGAAGGTGATACCTGATACGTCTGAGGCAATACCTTCCATTCAACACTGTGTTGTTATAGAAGTCAGTGCATGACAAACATGAAGTGATGCAGCGGCACCTTTACACTTGAGGAGACACCTGAGAGTCTTTCACAGAGGAACACCACAGTCCCACTGTGATTTGATGTGAGCTGATGTTTTAAAGTATCACTTAAGTATTTGAGGTAATACTGTGAAGGGTTTTATAAAGTGGTGTAAAAATACTAGGTCAGTGATTCCCAAACTGTGGTGCGTAAGCTGCTGCTAAGGGCTGTGTGACATGAAAAGGGTAATGGCAACAAATAAATAGATAACTATTTAATTATTTCAAATGGGGTTCTCACAGTGTAAATAGAAACATTCAAGAAAAAAAATTGTGAACCTGAATTAAAAACGTTTCAGTAAATCATTTTAATACAAAAAATTAGTTAATGGTGAATATGTGTTTCCTAATCTACTGTAAAGTGTTACCAAAGGAAGAATTACTGTTCTTATGTTACTGCCCCTGTACAAGGCCCAAATAACCCACTGGCTATTCACATCATTATTCAGAAACAACAATGCATCAATTTACAGTGAAGCGATAATTAGGAGTTAATATCAGGAAAATTCTTAATTCATCGTGTAATAGAGGCTATGTAGAATAAGGTGTTAATACGTGCTTAATAACTACTAATAAGGAGCTAGTAAGCTACTTATTTGCATATTAATGAGCACCTACTTAATGGTGAATATGTGTTCCCTAATCTAAAGTGTTACCAAAAATTTAAATAAAAACATAGAGCCAAAATGCAATTAAAAAATTAACTATGCCTTTAAAAAGAAGGGAAAAAGCAGAAGGGGGTGCATGGCCTAAAATGTTTGGGAACCACTGTACTAAGTGATACAAAAGTATCTCTGGGAAACAATGATCCAGTCATCAGTAAAGTGGTGATGATGGATGAATTCAAAGTGAGTTCCCTCGATGCTTTCTGAACCACATGTTAATAAATCTTAACATGTCGCTGTTGATTCTGTACATTCTGCTGCTGAGGTAAACACACGCCAAATTAACTAAATGATGATGAGTCAGTCAGTTGACAGCTGCAGAGTCACCAGGCAGCTGTTCTCTGGAGCTGCCAGAGGCTCACTCACCCACAGAAGACCTGCGCCACGTTGCTGTTGACCTTCTTGTCGAACAGATACCGCCTGTAGTCCTCCAGGGCGTCTTTGATGGCGATGACGGTGAGGACCACCACCAGAGGGATCATGGTGATTTCCTTCTGAAAGGCTTCAACAACTGGCACCCAGTTCAACAACGCCAGGAACAGGAAGTAGAGGTTGGCAGCCCTGCAAAGGAAAGACCAGGGACAGTAGAGGACAGGACGGGAGAAGAGAACAGAGTTATCATCTCAGTCTCCTCATGTTGTTCTGACTGGCACCGATGGAGTAACAGTGTCAACACTGGCTAAGTTGTATAACTCCATTACTGTATTAGTGCAGAATACATAAAACAGCTCACACTTCCTGTGTCAGTGTGGGACTCAGGGTTGAATTTCCCTTCAACTGAATGAGTTACTTAAAGGTGCTGCACTGTCACAGGCTCACAGCACAGAATAGGGCTTAGGTTACCATGGTGATCTAACTGCAAAGGGTAGTGTCATCCAGCTATATTCGAGTTAATCCCAAAAATGATACACTTTTCCCTGAGGAAGGTCACAGAGGCAGGCTGCACACCAACACACTCTAACACACTGGACAGGTTTAACCTGCATGAACATAATCTATAGTGAACTGAAACATTTATACGGGTGGTTCATCACTATGGAAACCAAAGGCCGTCATGAGAAACCCAGTCTAACACGTGCACACATTGTATTCTTAGAAGTACACGTGCATACCTCACAGCTCTTTCAGTGTGGTCCTTCAACAGTTTAGTGCAGTTACATTCCATATGGAATTCTCATCTCAAATAGAGAGCCTAAGCTGAAGCAGGAAGTAACGTCGCCATGGGACCTCAACTCTGAAAAACTCGCCATACAAATGAACGGGAGTCCAAGTTTTATTTTGTGATCCGATTGAATTGTGCCATGAGAAAAAAATATGACCTCTACATGTTTAAAACATCACGTTTCATCCCAAGAAATCAGCAGTTTGTTGTAAAACTATTGTAAAATAAAATTCAGAAGAATTTGTAACCAGAAAGACTACAGGTCGCGTAGGCAACGTCACACACCAATTGCCGCCCTTTCCCGTGTCAGTTGGTGACATATTTTTTGTGGGACACAGATCTGTAGTCCGTGGAGCGGTCTTTACACAAAATACATTCTTCTGTTGCCATTTTATGTTAAACGGCTGATTTCTCGGCATGAAACGTGATGTTTTGAACAGGTAGAGGTCATATTTTTTTCTCATGGCGCAATTCAATCGGATCACGAAATAAAACTTTCAGTCCCGTTCACTTGCATGGATAGTTTTTCAGAGTTGAGGTCCCATGGTGACCGTTACTTCCTGCTTCCGCTTAGGCTCTCTATGATTGTGATGTGATCTGACCTGTGGAACTGCTGGAACAGGTTCATAGGGATGAAGGTCAGGAGCCTGTACTTGGTAGTCCGGATGGCATTGCCCTTGTAGCCTTTGCAGACGGCTTCGTGCTCGTGTTGGTGGGGTCCATGTCGGGCAAACACCGTCCTCCTCGTCCCACCGGGTCTGTGTTTAGAGGAGCGGGCGTCCGGGGAGCTTTTGGTGGGCAGGCCGTCAGCAGGAGAGTACCAGCCTCGGCCCCGGTCGTCTGCTAACAGCGCCCGACAGCGGTGTCGCACCCAGTGGAGCTGCTCCATCTACACAGCTGGGCTGTGAGAGAGGCCGGGCCTCTCCCTCTGCGCTCCACGCTGGACTTTCAGAATGTCCTTCCTCTGCAGAGAGAAGACCGAGCAGTTTAAAGGTTCAGTCTGCTGTTAATGTGTATTTTTCTTATTGGCAACAAATTTCACGAAGACTCAAACCAACAATAAGTCTATCTTTCAACACGTTGTAAAACAATGTGCTATGATGCAACTCATTGAGTACGTTTACATGAAGTCAACATTCGGGTTAAGGTCAATATTCCGGTTTCTGAAACATTCAGAATAACCCGTTAAAGGGACAACGAGGAGTTTTGGAAAAGCGAAGCGTTTTCACACTACATTTATGAGCCTCCGCGCGCACTGCATACATGGCAATTGAAATCAAGTAGTTCCTGTACTCAAAAGACAAAGATTCCTTGTGAATGGAACATGTGCAGAATACAAATGAATGTTCCTTTCAATGGGGACCCTGATAGGTGTATACATGACATGACCAAATATTCAGGTTAGAAAAGGAGTAACCCAGGGGTCATTTTCGGGTTTTTAAAAACCAGAATATGAGCATATTTGGGTTATTGGTGTTTACATGGCCGTGCGCAACTGGGTTATTGCTGATATTCCGGTTATGAAAGGGTATAAAGAGTGAATTATATAAAAGACAATGTGCAGGTGAGGTTGGAAAACCGTCCCCACCATCACCATGCAGTTTCTTAAGAAAAAAATTGAATAAATATACAACTCATGGGGTGAAGGTTAAATAAATGGTGAAATGCGTCAGTTTAAATAAAAGAATGTGGCATTCTTATTGGCTGAAGCCGGTGATGTCACAGCCATACAGAGCGTCTGATAGCGATGCTTGGCCGGTGTATACCAAACACAGACAGGCAGTGATGTGGAATTGTAAACTGACAGTGAGCTTAGAGACAGAGGGATCACATGAGTTACATGAGCAGAGACTTAGCAGCTGCTTTTCCTGGAGCGGACATAAGAACGTCCATAATTACAGTACAGCTTCAGAGAACGAGTAAAACTTGTTAACACATAACAGACAGAAATTCCATCAGACAGTACAGATGTCTTACATGACTGACATGAATAGTTTGCTGAGGTTTTCTGAGGTAGGTTTATTGGGAGAAGCACAATGACTTCCTAATGACCTAATGGAGAGGGCTCAATTGCCTATTTGTGGTAACATTTGCACATTAATTTGTTGGGTAATGTACTCAGAATAACTGCATAAATGAAAAGAGGTACAAACAGGAGTATTTTAATGAGGGTATTGTGTGTAGTAACCTTTTCCACCATGGAGAGTTTGTATGGGACACCAGATGGCAACAGACACAACATTTAATTTGATTGAGTTGATGTTTAGAGGAAGAGGAAGTTGAGGTACAAGAAGTGCTACATGGGAGAATATCTGGAAGTTAATGCAGCTGGTAAAACAAGAAGAACAACAGATGGAGTAAAAAAAAAACATCATTGAGCCGAGTTAAAAAACTTCTCAGTGAATACCCATAACTACTACTGTCAGATCATTCTTATTTTTTAATTGTACCCTGCTACGACAGGGGCCTTTAAAATTAAATTTTTTAAATAAAATGAACAGGGTGGATCATCTTATACCTGTCTAAAACCTGACTAACTTTGACCCAACTATTTGTAAGTTATTGTTATGTTGTGTTAACAAGACAAGTGGTTATATCGTGTAGGCTAATTCTTCCTGACAGAGTAGACATCACAGTGGCCCAGGGAAAACAAAGCAAGCCCTCAGTAGAAGAAAATATGTGATAGACATAGAAATAGAAACAAGAGTAGACTTCAGTTCCATCTACATGTAGACTAGATCACTGGGAAGCAGAAGTAGTTTTAAAAACAAATAAAGTTGTTTAACTTCTTTTCTTGGTTCCTTTTTGTTTTGTTTTGTTGTTTTTTTTGGTTTTTCTTTTTTTCATAAGCCTAGTTTTGTGTGTTTGCTGTTTACTTTGAAACTGTGTAACTATTTATTCCAATATCTTGATAATTTGTAGGGCTGACCCGATTATCATAATGTAACAATTGCCGATGAGAACCGGTGTCAAAAAGGAATAAAGGAAGAAGGAAAAAAACAATCGATCACAGACTTAAAGATCGATTTCCATGGCAACGAACGAAGCTTCGAAGCTTCGATTTTTTTGGGTCAGCCCTAAATTTGTAATGCTTGGTGTGGTTTCAGGTTGTTGTCTTTACTCTGTATGTAATTGTGTGTGCGGTGACCCCAGGAAGAATGGCCATTCCTCTGACAATGGAGTAATAGTTAAAGGGACGAGGAGTTTCTCCATCGGCAGAACGAAAAATTCCGCGACAATAAAAAAAGTCTCATATTAGGTATTGTGGATGAATCTACGTTACCCACACTTGTTAATGGGCCCATTTTCGATATCGTTTTGTCTCTATCATTATTTTGTTATTATTAGTGGTGGCGGAAACGCTGGGCGAGCCGACCATCGTTTCCTTCCGTTTATGGTCGGAACTATGACGGTATCTGATCGTCTTCCAACCTCTGACTTTAATTCTTGATGAATGAAAACATGAGTCTGTCTTGCTTCGGTCAAAGAATTTCACGGTGCACGCGGAGGCTCATAAATGTAGTGTGAAAACGCTTCGCTTTTCCAAAACTCCTCGCTGTCCCTTTAATGGGGACCTTAATAAATAAACAAATACTAAAGTGAGGCAAAGCATTAGGCCCATTTTGTCTCAAAGGTCTTCACACAGCATCATAACAACATTCTCTGTCCTTAGACCCTCACATCCACTGAGGAAAAACTCCATAGAAAAACCAGGAGAAAGCTCAGGGTGAGAGACAGAGGAGGATCCCTCACCCAGGACGGGCAGACGTGCAATAGATGTTAGCTGTAACAGTAGCAGCGTATTTGCATTAACCATGATCAGGGTTCCTACAGCTTAAGCCAAGTTAAATTTAAGACTTTTTAAGACTTTTTTAAAGCCACTTGAAATGAAATTTAAGACCAACTTCACAATAAACACAAATGCAGAGAAAAAAAAAAAACACCACATCAATTACATAGGGTTAGGGACAATTTTACCCACTTCCAAGGTAAAGTGACTGCTACATGAACATTGGAGTGTGTCTCTTTCCAGCTGTCCTTTCAAAATAAATGCAATGCATAAAAAGTCCGGGAAAAAAAACACTGACTCGGGAGCTGGAGGCAGTGAGAAATTTTGCGTTGACGGCCGCCACTAAAACTTCTCTATGTCGGAATGTTACCAATTATTTTGAGATTTGAGACTAATTATAATCATAAAATACCACTGTTAACATTTTTAAGACCTTTGAAAAATTGATTTAAGACATTTTAATGCCAATTAAGGCCTTGTTTTTAGATTAATGAATTCAATGCCTTTTAAGACTTTTTAAGGATCCGTAAGAACCCTGATGATACCCCTCACAACTGTAGCCAGACTGTAACTGACATGCACAACTTGCATATAAAGTGGAGTAAACGTTGGATTTAAAAATGTTGTTGAGCAGGCTCTGAAGGATCACACTGGTCTGTTGTTAGTGTACACAGGATTAGAAAGAAAGCGGTTTGATTGATTGTTGCAGGACACTCCATTGAGTCCATATCAGAGTGCCCGTGGCAACCTGAACCATAGAGGAATGCACATCTAGGCTACTGTGACACAGTTAACAGGCTGATGGTGGAGCACATGATACAGCAGGCCTCTGTAGTGGTCGTGTGAGGAGGTTTGACCCTCAGGCAGAGAAACCAGGAAGTGTGACAACAACAACAGGACATGTGAGTGACATAATCCCTCCTGCAGCTGGTCTGACAGGGAGACACCTGACCGACTCGACACCTGCTTCACTCTAATGAGTTAATGGAAAACACTGAGTCCAGTACACTGAAAACCTCTGTCACGTTTTAATTTTAGTAATGACGATAGTCTTAGCAGTAGGTTCATTACCTTTAATTGTCAGTGCAAGCTGTTTTTAGATCAGCGGAGCAGAGATGTGAACTGCACTGTATTTCCACGTTTCCCTCGTCAAAGTAAATGCACAATCCAACAACTCCAAAACACTCTGGTGGACAAGTTGTGACCTGCACATTCACCACACTATGAAATAATCAACATTACAACACATGAAGCAAATACTCAGAACTACTTGCTCTTTTGAAATCACTTCCCCATCCATTACTATCTCATAGCGTGGTGAATGCGCAGGTCACAACTTGTCCACCAGAGCGTTTTGGAGTTATTGGATTGTGTATTTGATGAGTTTGATGAGGGAAAGGTGGAAATACAGCGCACCGTGCAGAGCTCACGTCTCTGCCCCGTCGATCTAAAAACAGCTTGCGGCAACAATTAAAGGTAATGAACCTACTGCTAAAACTATAGGGATTATGGCAATAGGAGAATTTGCCAAAATGTTGAAATACCCTTTTAAGACAGAGGAAGGCCCAAGTATACAGAATATCAATAATCCAGTTAAAATGGAGCTGGAATATATTCCATATTCCATATCATGGAGATGCAGATGCATGCAGAGCAGGAATCAAGAACCAGTCTACTGAGTGGTCTCCCTCATCTATCTTTTGTTAACTACCAGTATCCAACTAGTGAGGCCCAACATTTATTTCAGAGGACCAAACTTCAAAGATGAAAGTTTTTACACAATGAATGTCATGAAAATCCATGAAATGATTGATAAAAATATGCTCTGGATGCAGAAGTACAAATATTCAACAAGCTGTCGCCTGTTTGATTTGAAAGACCCCTTCAAAGCCCCCTCCTCAAACAGCACAGTGCTCTGTCACAGAGCTGTGACATGTCTAACCTGCTGACCTTCATTCTCTGCATACCGGCGGTGTGGAGTGATAGTAGATAAGCTGCTGCATGTGTATTTTATAGTATCAAAGATACAGTGCACATTGTAAATATTGGCTCAGCTGCTCAGTCAGCAATGATGAAGACAAATAAATCTTTGCTTCTTTTCCTGATTCACAGGTTGTTGCACACGATCCACTTCCTGAAACAGTATCGGGTGCTCTCTACGGGTCAAGACATTCCCATGTTTGATTTCTAAGAAGATAAAATAAAACGTTGAACTCGGGAAGTGACTTTCTGCTGAATCCCCTGATGTGACTGCTAACAAGTAGGGGAAGTCACAGGATGCTTATGTGGGCCACAGCAACTCCCACACTTCCTAATAATTACAACAACAACTTCAACGTGATTTTGCAGAAGTGAAGATGGTTGGATCTTATTTGACAAAGTGAAAGTGTTAAATTCACAACACAAAATACGATCACTATCTCTGATCGTATAGACTGTGAGCCAGTTCCTCCAGGTAACACTGAGACCAAGAACCCTTCTGTTATCCTAGCTGAATCTTACTGTGTGTTAACAGTTACAGACAGTATACTAGCACTTCCTATTAGCAGCAGATGATATTGTAGTGGGATACTGTATGACAACCTTTAGCTGGAGACTGCTGCAAACCCCTGAAGGATCCCTGCAGGTCCCCGGGCTCCAGTCTGAGAGCTACAGACTGTGATGTCAGTGTTTAACTACCTGATATTCAGTTAATCAGGCAGTAGGCTAACACCACTGAACTGTAACTAGCACCAACACTAAACTTCCATGGAGCTAAAAACATTAGTGTGACAGTTTAGTGTTGTAATATGCAATAGGCCTATGCTATATTTCAGTTCTTACTTTTTCATGCACTTGTCAAAATGTCTACAGTTCTGTTCTCACTTTAACATTAGGAGCTCTGAGTGCAGACTGATGAGGGGAAATCAGTTTGCACCATTACAGCATTTGTAAATGAACTGTAGCCTGTTTGAACAATGAAGCTGATTCTGTCTCAGATCTGGTCTGCTCTCCTAGCTGTGATCTTGTAAAGTAGCCTCATGTTTTACAGTGGATCTACCAGCCTCTGTTCTGGGATACAGTAGCCTACTCTTCCTTCATGGTATAGCTACAGTAGTTCTATGCAGTGACTTCATGCAGTGTGTGAATCCACTCTAGTATTGCCAGGTTATATGGCCTGGTAAACCCGCCTGTTTTCCTACAGTGATGGGAATAACGTCGTTACTAAGGGCTATGTTTTTAAGGAATAGCCTAATCAAAAAGTTAAGTTTCCGCGTTATAACGCCGTTAATGTTACTGAACACTAAATGCGCCCTTAGTCTCTGTTATACACTTTTATTTCAGTCCATCAACGATTAGTGGTCGGAAAAAGACGTTTATCTGGAACTAACCAACTCAGTATTCCTCCGCACAGGTTACAGTCTGGTTTCAGATAAACAGGCAAGTGGTTAGGGCGAATTCAAGTACCTACTAATAGGCCTATTTGAGCATTTTATAACAGGTAACGCAATAATAGCCTTGACCTTTCTGGTACTACTTTATTCAGTTAGAAACTCAGTTTGGGGAAAGTAGCCTACTACTCGAGTAGGCTATTAACTTTTAAAAGTAACTTACTCAACACAGCTGGTCTAACGGACAGTTAAAGTTAAACATTAACCCGAGTAGAGAGGCAGAGATGAGCACCACACCTGTCCTCAGTTCAGTCCTCAGGTGTGGACAGCACCTGAAGGACACACTACAGGGTCTGTCTGTGCTGCCGTCGCCCCAGCAGCTGCAGTCAGCCGGTCGGTTGAAGCCAGCCAGGCCCCGGAGGGACGCTGTTGTTCGGCTCTGTCTGTGTTTTGTTCACCATGGCCGAAATGAATGAGCAGAGCACCATCGCGGCAGGCAGGTAGCCAACAGCGGTAAAAACACTCACCGTGTCCGCGTCCATGCGCTGTCCGTGTCCACGTTACGTTAACGACAGCGGCTGTGTGTGTCTGTGTCGGGTCACATCTCCGAGCAGCGGGTGACGGGGGGTCACGGCACCGCAGGGCAGGCAGGCAGACAGCCACCGACTATCCCCAGCTCAGCTCCGTAAACCAGGATGTGAAACAGTAGTCAGTCAGTCAGTGAGACAACAGGCTGTGAGACGTTCCGCTTTCGCCCGGAGCGCCGTCCAACTCAGCTCCACCGAAGACTCCCCATTATTTACACTTTCACTCCAGTTTCTGCCTGCTGTATTTTCAGCAGATTTAATGTATGAATTATTGTAACTTTGCATTAAATTCGACTCCTCATACATGTTGCAAAATAACAGATTCTGTCCATGTTGCTGCTGTGTTAAACATCAAGGTCACACTAGAGCTTCGGCTTTTGGAAAAGGAGTTCGGCGTCTGAGATAACAATAAACTGTACAATTCCTGGTGACATTTTGTGACAGACAAGCTGAGGTATACGTTATAACAACAATAACATGTAGCGAACACGTATTTTTGCTCCGCGCGCACAGTTAACTATTATTACAGGCAACGCGGTTCATTTTTCCGAGCTGCAGTGAACGCAACTCACGTGATCGTGTGATTGAGATCAGCTGATCATCAGCAGGCGGAACCGTAGGAGAACATGGTGGCCCTTCTGAGCAGGCTAGCTGTGGCGGACAGTCTGAAGGTACGATCCACCGCTGTATTCATCAGTAATGATCAACACTGCAGGTTTCTAAGCGCGTCCTCATTCACTCACATACCGGTAGTTTTAGTGATGGTTCTTACTGAGAGCTGCGTGTGGAACAATCTAGGACGGACGCTGTGACTACATCTGAAGCTGTATTGGGTCATCTATTCCAAATGTATAGGCTACAATTTGTAAATAACTAACAGTCACTGCCAGGCAACAATCAATCAATACATAAATCAATCCTTGTCAGTGATTCAGAAATAATTTAGTTTGTTGCCAAGTAGGTTTCACATGCAAGGAATTTGGTTTGATGCTCTGGGTTATTATGATGAACAACTGTAGAGAAGCTGAGATGGAGAAAGATGAAGTAGCATTGAAGTCATGCTCTGCTCTGGAAACACTGGTATAAGTGTCTTTTAATAAGGGGCTGCTAGGCTACCCCGTATGTTGTTGTTGTCTGTTGTAGTATTGTTGTATTTTTAACTGGACCCAGAGTCTGTACTAATAAATTATCTATCTATCTATCTATCTATCTATCTATCTATCTATCTATCTATCTATCTATCTATCTATCTATCTATCTATCTATCTATCTATCTATCTATCTATCTATCATTGCAAATAGAATTTAACATTCATGTAAATGCATTTCAAGTAGATTTTTATACAAAGATTGTGGGGGGGAAACATAATTATGCACAATGCAGAATATGAATAGGTGGATGTGACTGAATGTATCATATTCTATCGCACACTTCCTCCTTTATCCTCATCCGCCGCCCTGCTTTCCACCCCCTCTTTCTCACTTACCACACTTGGTGCTCGGGCTTTTAGCTGTTCTGCACCTAGACTCTGGAATTCACTCCCACTACACATACGCACTCTGGACTCCATCGACACCTTCAAATCCCACCTCAAGACACACCTTTTTAAATTATCCTACTCCCTATAACGCTCTGTCCCCTAACCATTTTATCCACCTTATCTGTGTTTCTAGCCACACTGTATTTTCTTTGTATTCATGTATGTGCTATTGTATTTATACCTGTTTTTGTTTCTTGTTTTTGTCTCATTCTTATATGTAAGGTGACCTTGGGTTCTTGAAAGGCGCCAACAAATAAAATTTATTATTATTATTATTATTATCGTAAAGATTATAACCAGCTGACAGGTTTGAGGCTCTGCAGACAGAAATCCACAGACTGAGAGCAGGGTCTTGGTAGTGTCAGTATCTTGATTTTTATCCAAACACAGAGCTCCAATGCTCACAGTCCTTCCTGGTGTGTGTGTGTGTGTGTAGCTGTGCCACAGGGTGGTGGATGGGCTGTGCGGGAGGGAGCCTCCTCGGAGGGGGGACTACAGTGCCACCTGGAGCCTGGAGGAGTGGCTGGAGCTGCTCGGCTCCCTGACGGCCCTCTTCCGCCTGGCAGTGGGTAACAAGAGCTCCGATGAGGAGGTGAGACAACAACATGGGCCGGTTCAAGGCTGCCTTCCATTAGTTAGGTATGGGGAAACACATATAAAAGCACTTTACAAAAGATTTGCATTTTACAAAAAAGAGTCATAAGGATGGTTCATCATGCTGGGTACCTTGATCATACAAATCTGTTGTTTTTAGAATCGGGTATTTTAAGATTTGAGGACCTAGCCAATTCAAAACAGGTCCGATTTTGTTTAAAGCCTGGAATAGGTTGCTACCAATAAACATCCCAAAAATGTTTATGGTCAGAGAAAGCATAGGATTTAAGAGGGAACTGTAACTTTAAACAATCTACCATCCATTCTACCCTGAAAAGTTTTAGCATCTATTTTTGTGGTGCTAAAAGGTGGAATAGACTAGATGAGGATATAAAAATGTGCAATAACTTAAAACAATTTAAAAGTAAGTACAAACATACACTCTTGGGCAGCTATAAAGAACTTGACAGCTAATTTTACTCTTTTTATTTATAATCATGGTCCTATTTCATATTAAAGCAATATGTTTTTAATCTTCTGAATTGTATGGAACTACAGATGTACTGTATGACATGAATCACAATGTAAGGGGGGGCTGAACTTGATACGCTTTGCTTCCTTCAGCCCCTTCTCAAACTTGCACAGTATCATTATTGTTTTGTTTCTTGTTACATAGATTGTTTGTATTTTGATGTGCTTGTTTGAGACAAATAAAAATCAAATCAAATCAAGTTACAATACATTATTAACAGCATTACAGTGTACGTGTCCAGATTTTTGCTTCACCGTGAGCAGCAGGATGTGTTGGTTGTGGTGGCAGCTGAGTGACTTCTCTCTGGTCAGATTCTCAAGTGTCTTCCTGTGGCTGTGGACAGGTGCTGGCTGGGCTGTCAGGTGTGGCCAGTGGACACGCTGAGGCTGTGCTGAGTGTGCTGAGAGCCAGAGAGGAGGAGATCCGCCGTGCCCTGCTGGACAGAACCAACTCCATGTCCTCTGCTACGCTACAGGACTTTGACTGGCAGCTAAAGGTGAATGAATGAACCATTCAGGTTTTTCAGCTGTTCTTGAATTTCTTTAGATTGTGGCTTGATGTGTTACTGTTTGAGATTTCTGAAGTGATTTCTTGATTCAACTGCTCTGACAGTTATGACACAGTTAGTTTCCATGTTTCCCACATTTTTCCATGTTTCCCACATTCTGTGTCATAAACTATAAACTATTTTCTTGTATGTAACAACATCAGCACGTCTGTCCGTCCTGGGTGAGGGATCCCTCCTCTGTTGCTCACCCTGAGGTTTCTCCAATTTTTCCCTGTTAAAAGGGTTTTCCATGGAGTTTTTCCTCAGTGGATGTGAGGGTCTAAGGACAGAGGATGTTGTTGTGATGCCATGTAAAGACCTTTGAGACAAACTGTTTGTAAAAACGGGCTATACAAATGAAAATGTCTTGCCTTGCCTAATTTATGATTTAACAAGGGGGGCAATTACTGTTACACATAGGGCCAGGTAGGTTTGGATATCTTTTTCTCTTAATAAATCAACTAATCATTTTAAAACTGCATTTCATATTTACTTGGGTTAGCTTTGTCTAATGTTAACATTTGTTTGATTATCTTAAAAATGTAAGTGTGACAAATATGCAAAAAATAAGAATTCAGGAAGGGGGGACTTTTTTACAGCCCTGTAGGCTACATCCATGCTTTAGAAGAGATTCAAGAGGCCGTATTTTACTCAGATGCCGTGTGTGTGAGGACGTTTGACCCCTTATTACTCACATGAATGTAATTTATGCCATCTTTCATTTTCAAACTTGATATAGTTTTCAGAAACTACTTGTGCATGTGAGCAGAATACATCTTGTCAGTGATTTAGGCAGGTCTGACACCTAAATGTCACCTTCTCTGACTTCCTCCTCCCGTCTCCCTCGTCTCTCTGCAGCTAGCTCTGTCCAGTGATAAGATCTCGTCCCTCCACACCCCTCTGCTCAGCCTCAGTCTGGATGTGAGAGAGGATGGAGCCCTCCGGCCTGTCACCATGGAGATGAATAGAGATGAGTTAAATGTGCTCATTAATTCACTAGAGGCTGCTAATAAGGTAGACACAACTGAATTGTGTGTGTGTGTGTGTGTGTGTGTGTGTGTGTGTGTGTGTGTGTGTGTGTGTGTGTGTGTGTGTGTGTGGTGTGTGTGTGTGTGTGTGTGTGTGGTGTGTGTGTGTGTGTGTGTGTGTGTGTGTGTGTGGTGTGTGGTGTGTGTGTGTGTGTGTGTGTGTGTGTGTCTTCACTATAAAAAAACATTTTACTGTACTAAACAATTAAAAACAAATGCAACCTAGTATTTAACTTTACCTGATCCATTGGAGATGTAATATAGTGCAAAATGATATGTAACCATGTATAGAATTGGCTGTATGGTATTATTTAGTTGTTTTTTTATTACTTATTCAGTATTTCATAAATTTTGCTCACACATTTACTTATGGTGTTGTGTCCCTGCTCTGGCTTAGTCTTACTGGTTAAATAATATATCAGTTAAAGTCATTTTAGTCGGATCAGCTGTCATTGGAAAGAGAAGGAAATGCAGACTTTCTATTGGTTGGAGTGACCAAGTCCCGCCCCTCCAGCCAGAAGCAGTAGCTGTTGTCAATAAGTTCTTTCTAGGACGCTCTTTAGCAACAGGTATGGCCTCTGAACCATGACCACCCGGATCAGTTGTGTTGACCTCAGTCCTCTCAGGTGTCACCAGACTGGATGTGAAGGGTCAGTGCTGCCCCCCACAGGCCTGACCACAGAGTTTATGTTACAGTGTCTGCTGCAGCTGGATTTTCCAGGTTTACACCAGCTCCCAACATCATCAGTAATGCGAGCTAATCCAGGTCAAACATCACAACTGTTAGTTCAGTTTAAATCTGCATCAATCCAGAGAGGCGAGACAGTGACAGGTTTACAGTGTTGATTCATTGTTGCTCTGGAGCATGTCGATAAGCATGCAAGTGAAAAATAACCCCAAAGTATTAATACTCTGAATCTGGGGCTCTGGATGTACTGAGAGAGAAACTAAAATAGTGTTTGTTTGATGATATTTTCTGACCGTGAGACAGAAAAACCCCAGCACGCCCCTTTAAAGTTGCAGAACTTACTTTATTTGGCCACTTGGCAGAATTTAAGAACATCACCTCAGGATATTAAATTGATTTGGCACCTCTAATTCATCTCAGTTACATTATGTTATTTGTGTCAATCTGTTGCAGGTCATGCTGCAGTTGAAATGATGGAAGGTTGTGGACCACTGATCCCACTGAAGCCCCCCACCACAGGAAGGTCCAGTCTGTGGAGTCATGTGATCACAGAAGTTAGAGATTTTCTACTGTGTAATTTTGAATGTTGTTGACAAAGATCATGAAAATGTCAAGGAGCTCCTGTCATGTCTCTGAGCAGCTTTCACTGTATGTTTTTATAATGAATTGTGTTGTGTCATGAACATGCAGAAGTAAATGTTTCTTCACTTTTTAGTTTCATTGAATTTAATTCATCCACTGTGTATGAAGTGAGACACTGCGGTGTGTTGATAGCTGCCTTTGGCTCCTTCCTTCATGATGAGTGGGTCCATCATACATCACACAACATTATATATAATATAACAGAGCAGGTATCAAGCTGTTTTTATTATTAGTGGAGCAGAGCAACAACACATTGATGATTCCAGAGTAAAACAACAAACATGAGCTCTAAAATATTGTGTGAAATAAAAGCTGGACCTGTGGACTCGAGAAGACACAGAGTTCATTCAGGAAGTCAGATCTTCACCGTTTCTCATGTTGTCGTTATGTGTCAGTTTAATATACATATTTTTCTTCACCAGTCTACACTCTGTAAAATCTCTTAAACTCGGTTTCCTTCATTTCTCTTTATGCTGGTAAGACTTTTAACACTAAATGGTTTACATGAAAAGAAGTAATTATTCTAACAGTGAACCAAATTAGTTTTACTGTAAATATGGTCAGCTCAGTACTGTTTTAAAGCCCGTCCTGCAAGGAGAGCTTCACAATAGTGTGAGCAGCACTCGGAGGACAGATGAAGATAGGAAGGATAGATGAAATAATTAGAGCTGGGGACAGAGTCGGAGAGTCTCTGGCTCATCCAGGGTAACGTTTGAGTGGAGCTCCTGCAGATGATCAGACAGCTGCATGTCTGATGTCTAATAATAAGACTGGGGCACAGCTGCCGACAGACACTGTCATGCTAAATGTGCTAATGGCATTCGTCTTCACTGCAGAGCTCCACGTTAATCATGGGAATGAGTGTGGCTCCTGACAGCTTCAGACATGCTTACTGGACTAATGGCATTCTCCTCCAGCTTCACTCCTGATCCTCAGTGTCTTGAAAGACGTCAGCCCCCCTCCTCCGGTCTGCAGTCCACAAGCAGCTGAATATGATGGAGGCTGCAGTTCAGCTGGCAGAGTTAACAGTGACATTGGTGCACATTTATGGTCTCAGATGGTTTCAGAGTTTAACAGGTAGATATGGTGAGTTTCAAAGGGCTCATTGTGTTACCAGGAGGAACTCTTTGGAGGACCTACTGTACCACTTTTTACAGGTAACTGTTGAACACAATCCTGGAAAATCCACCTCAGGGGACAGTGAACTGTAACCTCCATGAAACAGAGGAGCCACTGTCGAATACAACAACTGTATAACAGCTGCTGCTTGCAGACGTACAACTCCAGGTCCCTATAGATGACCGAGTGTAGTGTGATAATAAATCAGGTCTTGGTTCTGTGGTAATACTGTGAAGGTATCGGAGCTTCACAGTGAAATTCTTCTGATACTCTGTTTTACTTTAAATTTGCCATGTTTTGTTCAGTCACTCAGGAAAAAAATGAGAAATTGAGCCAATCAGAAGACAGGCTCAGATCCTCCTCTCTTCTGATGGGCTGACACAGACCTGATTTTACTACAGCTTGAGAGAAGACCAAGAGAGGAGATTTAAAACTTCACTCTGATGTATTTGTCTAAAAAATAAAAAATAAAAAATGTTATTATGGATCAGCATGGGACCTTAAATGTCCCGTTAATCATGTCTCCTGCTCTGACTCAGCTCATGTAGACTGACATTACTGGTATAAATCTGCATATTTTAGATGATGTCAACAGTTTCATAAACCAGTTAACACTCAGTCCTGACCTCAGTGTTATTTGAAGGAGATCTATAACAAAAACGTAGAGCTAGTTTTAGTTTTAAACCTCAACCATAATTAGTTAGAAGGTCGACCCGTCCACCTTTAAACCTCTGGGTAACAAACAACACTGCCTGTCTCTAAGCAACAGAAACACACAGTGACTGCAGTTGGTAGAGATTTCAGCAGTTTTATTTAAATTCTATTTTTTGAAGTCTCTATAAGTTGACACAAAGTATTTTATTTTGTGTTTTCTCCCTCTCCCACATGTCCATATGCTCCCTCTCCCTCCGGCCTCTCTCATGCGCGCACACACACACACTACTGTACAGTATCTTTGTTTGTCTTAAGACAAGCAGCAAGACACACACACACAAGCACACCCACCTCCCGTTCCACTTGAGAGCACATATAGAGCATGAGAGAAAAATTGTACAGTAATTTTACACAACAAGAGTCCAGCACATGTCCTCCATGTCCACAGCCTGCGGGCAAACCAGATGTTCCATTAGCTCCGTAGTCCACAGGACACGTGGGTCTGTCTTCTGTGAAAAAAAGACCAGCTGTTTCTTTACTTCACCTCCCATCTGTCCACAAACACCAACACTGACAGCATGGAGGAGACTCAGAGGAGAGTCCCAGGAGACGGAATTCAAAAGATTGTCATTGTAATGCTGGAATGTCTTACTACAATCTACGCTTATATAATGGTACTGTACGTCAGAGCCTCAGAAAATAGCTTAAAGTGTCCATGTCTGTTTCTGGTACTCCTGGTTCTTCTTCATCTAAAAAAAGTACAAGATGATTTGCTTTAAATTCTACTCACTAGATAGAAGTTAAACCCTGTGAAAATATTGAGATTCTCGGTAAAGGCACAATATTCAGCCATGAGAAAAGAGCACACTGCTATTGTATCCTGTACAAGCCTGTCTGTTTGCTGCTTTTTTTGTTACAGCCCTGATAAGACAGGCGTCTGTGGTCGTACTGCCACCTGTCCTGACCTGGGCAATCTGTAAAAAAGAGAACAGGTATCACCTCAAATGCTTGACAGTTTATATCTGATTGTTTTTATTGACTTTGACTATGTTCTATATTATATACCAATGAAGGACAATTCTGGTTTATTACTATGTTGTGGTTCTGGCCATCATTTCTAGGAGTAAGGACATTTTTACAGTGCTAAAGACAGTTAGGGGTCCAAAGATTCGAAAGACTTAGGGGAATATCACATGTAATTTCTTCGTGTCAGCACTCCAGGTGAGATGTCATTGTTTGTTTATGACATGACTGTTAGTTGCTTGTCTGTTTGTTGCTGTGATCTTAGTCTTTAACTAGTGAGCAATGTGTTAATACGACTGATAGAAATGACAGACAGAGCTGCGAACGCAAGGTCCAAATTGTTGTAAAGTTGAAACAAAAGGCCCGGGGCGGAGTGGGGTTAGGGTTGGGGTGGGGGATCTCTCACCCACTCTAACTGCATGTCTCTGTAAAATACAGTTCCACTTTACAAATGAGCAGACAGCAGAGAATGCAGTGGTTCGTAGACGCAGAACGTGGGTCTAATCACTTTTGCTGCAACAAAGAACTATACAAACAGGGGTGTGGTGGACAACTTTGTCACGTGGTGTGAGCAGAACCACCTGCAGCTCAACGTGGCAAAAACTAAAGAACTGGTGGTGGTGGACCTGAGGAGGACCAGGGCTCCAGTGACCCCTATCTCCATCAGTGGGGTTAACGTGGACTTAGTGGAGGAATACAAGTACTTAGGGGTGTACTTGGACAATAAACTGGACTGGACTAAAAACACAGACGCACTCTACAGGAAGGGCCAAAGCCGTCTCTATTTTCTGAGGCGGCCGAGGTCCTTCAACATCTGCCAGACAATGCTGCGGATGTTTTATGAGTCTGTGGTGGCCTGTGCCATTCTCTACGCTGTGGCGTGCTGGGGCAGCAGACTGAGGGTGCGGGATGCCAGCAGACTTAACAAACCGCAAAGCCAGCCATGTTGTTGGAGAGGAGCTTGACTCCCTGACAGCAGTATCAGAGAGAAGGATGTTGTCCAGGATTAGGTCCATACTGGACAACCCTCTCCATCCTCTCCATGACATGCTGGCCAGCCACAGAAGCACATTCAGCAAGAGACTCATTCCACCACGCTGCACCACAGTGGCCATTAAAGTGTACAATTCTTCTGTACAATAGCTCACTATGGCCTGTACACTGAAGCAGCTTATTTCTAGGTGCAATATCACCTCAACAGAGTCTTATTTATTGTATGCTTATATTTTCTTCTGTGTATATTGTTAAGATGGGGGGAGGGGCAAATTTTGGGGTTTATTCTTATAGTTTTTAACTTTGTAATTCTGGTAATATTTTACTTTGTAATTTTTGTAATATTTAAATTGTAATTTATCTTTTTCTCCTATTTTAAGTTGTTGTATTGTATTATTCTGCTACAATATTCTTTGCCTTTGTACACTGGAGCGCTGTGACGAAAGAATTTCCCGCATCCCGATTAATAAACTATATTCTATTCTATTCTATTCTGTTCTATTCTATTCTATTCTGTTACTGAAGGTGTGACAGGAGACACCCAGTTTCAGATCAGTGCAGATGCAGGAAGAATTGTGTCCCTCATGTTTCCAGGTTGAAAGTGAAGAGCTCAGAAATCAGCCAACTTTTCCCAATTAACAGTGACCTTTGATGAACTCCAACCAGATATTTCCCTAACCTTTTTAGTGTTCTTGGCCTATAATATTTTAGCAGCCATAAGTCTTTCCCTCATCTCAACCACATCTTGTGTCAGGGGAATTATTCCTGCTTGTTTGAGAATAGCCAAGAGTAAAAGTAGGCCGGCACAGTGCAGTACTGGGTACCAATAAAAGATTCAGTGGCAACATGCAGCACCAGTCAAATGGGGGAAACCACCCCTTTCAGAAATTGACAAAGACAAATTGTGACAAAGACTTTGGTTGTTGTACTAGTAAGAATATGCGTATAGTATAGTGGTTGAAAAGCTAATGTCAGCTCGCTTCTAGTCTTGACTTACAGTTTAGTTGAATAGTATTAGCTAAGCTGTGTCCTAAATCCACCTCTCCCTATCGTCCACCACATATGGAGTTTACTATTTTGTGCTGTCCAAATGTATTATGATAATTTTGTCCAACATTGGTGGACTCCCATAATGCACTGTGAAAAGTAGTGGCCAACCAGCAGTCAACCAAGCAATAATATACCATATGCAATGCGCATAGAACTCCCTGGACAGTGAGCAGTAAATTTAGACACAACGCTATGTGACAGTTGACGGTCCTGTCACTATGCCTCCAATTGATCATGTGCCCACTTGACCACAGGGATGTCCCTTTGGTTGAATGGTCAGTGCACACGACTCTTACCCGGGAGACTAGGGTTTGAACCCCGCCCGGGCCCTCCTTCGTCCTGCCACACCTAGTTTCTAACTTTGCCTTGAGCTTACAATTTTGCTAACAGATGTTGGCTTATTGTCAATGTTAACTTGTCATTTCATTACCAATAAATGACATATAATATTTTAGTTAATTGTGTCATTTTTATAGTTCTTCTAGGGTCTGCGATAGCTTAGTCGTTTCTCTTTTTGATATTGGCTAATCTTCTGTCCTTCCATCTGGCTGCCCTGTATAATGTAAAGAACACACTGCTTCTTGCACTGGCACATGCATTGGCATTGGGACATAATTTGTGAGGTGAAGAATCGGCGAATGTGGATGTTATTTCTCGGACCAGTGGGCTGGCCACTGCATGCACTTGGTGGGATGTGATTTGTTGGGCACACTTGCCCCTCTGTCCTCATTACCGGATTCTCTTCTATAGATTGTATTTGGGATTGGAGCTGGGACATCAAATATACTGTATATAATAAGCAAATATTGACCTCAAATAGGCCTTTAGATCACTTGACTTGGGGGAAGGTATACTACAATTCTAGACATACAGTAAAACGTCCGGTAACTGACAAAAATGTCCAATATTGGTCTGTAATGGTTAAAAGACAGTGGCACTGGGCATTTCAACACCAGCAGCCTGTTTTATCAGGGCTTGACATTTTTGAATGTGGTTTTTGAAAGCATGGTGACATCATTGGTCATTCTTTACCTGATTTCTTTTAAAGAAAATTGCATTGTACATGCTCACAGACACTGTGAGAATACCTTGGGTACAAATCTGACATTATATATTTTTTTAGATTAGTGGAGTTCCAATTACCATCTACCATGTGCTTATCTAAAATGCAATGATTGTTAAAAAGCATACAATATAATGATTATAATACAGTGGCCCATTTGAGCCATGCAAAGCTTTTTTTTTTTAATAGATATGAAAGGAAAGTGAATTTGGTTTACAGTGCAGAAGCAGATTAATGCACATGCACTCAGCACAGTCCTAACAAAATCATGTCATTCATGAAAAGCAATGTAACATGATTATTAGTTCACAGATGGCTGTCAGAGAAGGATATCAACACAACGCTACTTACCCAACTCCACAAAAAGTACCGCAAAGGAGGACTACCTTATTATGATGGCATTCACCCAATGTCTTCTGCTTGTTAGCTGGATGAGCTACAGTCACAAGATCAAGTGAAAACTGTTTAGTTACCCATTGTTTTTGCACTGGGCTTCTGTGTCTTCCTTTTTTTTTTAACCTTAAAAGCAAATTAAAGTTGTGTTCCATTCACATGCAAAAAGTGAGATAACAGAAGGTCAGAAAAAGAGAAAGAACAAATGAAGATAATTGCCCATAATGTTGGGGTCACCAAAGTCTTTTTGGCAAGCTTGGACTTAGAAATACCATACCTCTATTGTGTCTTATTATTTTTCTCTATATCTATTTTGTATGGATGAGTACAGTAAAAGTGATAGATTTATTTATTTATTTTTTTTAGAAATTATACCTCTGTTTTATATATATATACACACACACGCACATATATATATATATATATATATACTATATATACACATATAAGCAGTGGGGTCCTAAAGTGGTGTCATACTTTTGGACCCCACTGTGTGTGTGTATTTGTATATGTATATGTATATGTATATACTATATATATATATATATATATATATATGTATATATATGTATATATATATATATGTATGTATGTAGTAAATTGTATTTACATTGTAAAGACGTCCAGTTTTACTCGTTCCAAAACAGCATTTATATAAATGGCTGTACAAGACCTAGGTAGCATTTCAAATCACTAGCAGTGGTGCTGCTACACAGGCTCACTGCTGCCGCCCTAGTGGACATAGTAAAGCCAGTAGACCAGGTTGAAGAAGGTGAATGCGATTGGGAAGACGACGCGGGACCATTTGTCTATGGCGTTGACATCTGTGAGGTCGGGGATCTTGACTTTGAGCTGCGAGGCCCGTCTCCTCAAGCGGCCCTTCTTATGGCCTATTGGCCGGTCGAGGGCCGGTCGTCCGTACAGGTCTCGGCTGGCCATGGGCTTGCGGTACTGTATGCTGGCACTGTCGTAGGAGAACATGGTAGCCCGAGGGTCGTTGAGAGCACCCATCATATCTGCCCCACCCATCTCACTCGTTAGGTTGGTCAGGAGGATGTTGCCATGAGCATCAACCTAAGGGAGGTCACCAAATTTGATTAAATTCATTCTGTACACAAAATGGCCAATTAGACAAAGGCTGTGTCCCTAAAAACAAAAGGCATTTTATCCAGGTGAGTGAATTATTCATGACACTAACCTAAGACACACAGGGATGTACCCATGAGCCCACTGGTCAACATCTGATTCATCCTAGACTCATGACAGCTTTCTATGCGGCAGGGTGTTACTTCATCTGAATGTAAAGGACCAGCACCTCGTGTGATGATCCTGTGTGTGTGTGTGTGTGTGTGTGTGTGTGTGTGTGTGTGTGCTTATCTGATTTGCTCTAATTTTAGACGCACAGACTTATTTACTTAGAAGGTGCTGGAATGTTACACTATCTCGCTCTAGTGCACTTAAGATTTTCCATTTCCCTTCCCTTTTCATTGAGATGTGGTATACTTCCATTAAAACGTGGTCATACAAAAGCTCTTCCGACCTAGTTAGTTTGAAGAATACTTGGTTAAACATATAGCACATGCAGTTTTCTTTGAGTATGGGTGAGTGAATGAAACTTCCAGAATTAGAGCAGAAAATCCAGCCTCAAGCCTCAGTTATACTTGCTTGTGGACATCATACAGGGACAGCTGTGGACACCACAGATGTGATGTTGTTTTTATTCACAGTGCGTTACTTGGAGGATGTGTTTCAAATATATTCATGTACACTACAAATCAAATCAAAATGTCTGTATTTGCTGAAGTAGGGAGAGATATAGAAGATCCTTTGTACCTGCAGCCATCAGGCTTTTTAAATTCTTCTGCAAATGGTAGATGAGCTGCCATTAGTTTACCTTTGGGGATTAATAAAGTCATTCTTATCGTATTTGTATCATATCTTTGTATCTGGATCTATGACGTCAATAAGAAAACAAAACCTTTTTCCCACCTGCACTTTGTTGCTCTCCAGTCTGCTCTTATTCTCATTGTTGGACTTGGCAGCCTTCTCTGCAACCTTCTTCTGCAGGTGAGGACCACGGCCAAAGAAGATGTAGTTGACAAAGGCGTACTCCAGCAGGGCCAGAAATACAAAGACAAAGCATCCCATGAGGTAAATGTCAATGGCCTTGACGTATGGGATCTTGGGCAGAGTCTCCCTTAGGTGGGTATTGATGGTGGTCATGGTCAGCACCGTGGTTATACCTGCAGACGAGCACATGTGGTGGGAAAGGTCAGTCAGATCGAGGTCTTTCAGCTTGACAGCACTCTGAAGGGTCGTCATAGCTACTGGAAAATGCATTCACATTTTTATTGGTCCAACCATGGAGTGACATCATCTCAGTGTTATAAAGATAACCACTGACAACACTACCTCAATTGGACCGCAGCTTCATGTTTTCAAATAGCTTCCAGTCACCATGATAGTCTATGACACAGACTAAATTTCCTTTTATTTTGAAACGTCCATGTAGTGCAAGTCTGCTTCCTCCGGTCACACAATTGACATGAGTGATGTCTGAGTGTTGCGAGCGCTGAGCGCATAAACGATCTAAGTTGTGTGAGCATCACCTGTAATAAATAAACTGTATAACGTGTGAAGTCCATGCTACGCTTAGTTTGTTGTAAGACCATAACTTTGAGACACACAGAGTTACAAAGCTTCATGCTACAAAGTAAAGACCATGTATTAACCAGCTGCATCAGTTCACGAAGTTGCCAAAAAAGGAGCAAGCCATTTTCTGATGACCAACATACTTGACACGCAGGTAAAGGTTCTACATGTGTGTATTACAGAATGTACTGTGTATAGAAAACAGGATTATATTGTGGCTTTTTGCTATTGGGCACTGATACTGCACAATTAATCACCCATATATATTTTTAATATAAGGAGGTGAGATGATTGATTGCTCAACAGTTCTTGTCAAAGATGCAAACATGAGTACAGAATGGACTGTGTCCAAGCATCATATTTGTTGTATACAAAACAGCATTGTTTTATATGTATCTTGTTTTTGGCATTGAGAATCCACCATGGATTATTAAAAAACTAATGTTCTATTTTAAAACAGCAGTGTATACACAATGCTCATTTGTCCATTAGCTTGATATATAAGCACACAGCTGTACATTTTGTAATTACTGTAATGTTAGCATGCTAACATAATGACATGGTGAGCATGGTTAACATGAGCTGGTCAGTCCATGTGAGGACAGTGTGATGTTTAAGGTCAGTGTGATACATGGACATGTCCCACACTAGAAAACAATCAGTCAGGAGCCCAGAACCTTTCTAACAGAAAGTTGTATCTAGCAGCTAATGTGTAAAGAACAGAAACATCACTGACCTAAGGCAACTCTTGCAGCCGAAGCGTCATAGTTGATCCAGAAGGAGACCCAGGACAGGATGGTGATCAGGGTGGAGGGCATATAGGTCTGCAAAATGAAATAGCCAATGTTCCTCTTCAGCTTAAAGCTCAAGGACAGACGTGGATATGAGCCTGTAAGAGAGGGAGAAACAGGGAGGCTGTACAATATACAACTTGAATCAATCTTCACAAGGCACTGTCACCTGATCTGATTCCCTGGGCCCCTCGGCCCATCTTCATTTTCTCTCCAGACCTCAGTCTGTATCTATCTTCCTGTACATTACTCCACCTGACACCCCTTTCTATTTGTGTTGTAGCTACAGAATGAAGCATAGATGCTAAAAAAGAGAGAGAGTTTTACTTCTCTGACATGAGTAGAGCTTACTTAAAACATTAGATCAATGCAAACTAGTTCTAATCTTCAACTTGGTTGTTGCTAAATATTTACAACTAGTAACATCATGCGGAGTGGAGTCAGTCTGACCCGGTGACTTAGGGCCGAGATATACTTGCTGTAAACTACGCGTACGCAAGCTGCCACGCGTATCCTGCGTCGCGTCACCTCGCGTCGATATGTGCGTTCGGTTGCAGCCGACGCATCAAACGGACGCAGATTACGCGTGGCAGCCATGATGCGCTCGCGTACGCGTAGTTTACAGCAAGTATAACGAGGGTCTTAGTGTAGCACAGGCAAGGAGGCTGGTCAATAGAGTTGTGTTTACAGTGCAGTGAGAGAGAATGGAGTTTCCAGTGTTGTACCTGGAGTAGTTAGTAGTTCCATGAGTATCTGTAGGCCATTGTTAGCATATGGGTATTGTCCCTAAATGTTTTGTTGGCCCTGTGTTGGAGAGGAACGTTCTCATGTTCTCAGGATGCTAACATTACAAGCAACTCTGTGTGAGAGGCTCAAACTGAAGCTAAAATTAGTCTGTTCTGCTTTTTATAGTCAGCACAGCTGTGTGTGGAACAGACCCTGAAATAAACCACACAGATGAACTTTGGGAGACACACACAAGTTAATTGTATGTGTTTAGTAGGTTTGGGCATCAGCTTCTGGGTAGTGTAGCTCCCACCTAGTCACAGCACGCAGGGTGTGATGTAACACATCTGCTGCAAAACAATCAGAAACTGTTTTTACTGCCCCCTCTCTGCATTCAAACTCTACCTTGCTTGATCACTGCTTAGTTTCAATTGAATATGAATATGCTTTTATTGGCATGAATGTCAGGTGGACAATATTGCCAGACACTGATATATTTTCCATTTACAAGTGGCAAGAAAAAGTATGTGAACCTTTGGGATTTCTTAGTTTTCTGCATTGTGTTCTGATCTACATCTAAGTCACAAGTATAAACAAACACAATGCGCTTAACCTGATACCACCAATATAATATTTCATGTTTTTATTAAATATATCCATTAAACATTCACAGTGCAGGTGGAAAAAGTAAGTGAACCCTTGGATTTACTGTAATAAGTGGTTGAAGGTCCTCTGGCAGCAGCAACCTCAACCAAACGTTTCCTGTAGCTGCAGATCACAACTGATCAACACTCAGGATGAATTCTGGACCATTGGTCCAGACAGAACTGCTCTAGCTCAGCCATGTTATTATAGGATGTCTGGTGTGAACGGCTCTCTGGAGGTCATTCCATAGCATCCCTATTGGATTCAGGTCTGGGCTCTGACTGGGCCACTCCCAAAGGTGGATTTTCTTCTTTTGAAGCTACTCTAGATGATCTAGTAGATTTACTTTATTGTCCTGCTGAGTTTCAGCTGGTGGACAGCCACCCTGACAGCCTTGATAAACTCTGGAAGTCATTTTGCCCTTGATGATGGCAAACTGTCCAGGCCTAACCCTAACCCTGAGGCAGCAAAGCCCCAAACCATGATGCTCCCTTCACCGTACTTCACCTTTGACATGATGTTTACATGCTGCTATGGAGAGCCATTTTTACACCATACGTACAAAAACATACTTATTCTTGCAACATACACTGTGTGTGTGTGTATGTGTCAGTGGAGTCCGGTACTACCCAGTGTACCTTTAGTGCTAATGAGACTTAACCTGTGACTGTGTGACTGTGATACCTGTGGCGAACACAGCTTTTTTGGACAGGGTCTGGTAGTCTATGATTGAGAACTGGGGCAATTCGATGTTCTCCACCCCAGTAACAGAACCGCCATTGCTTCCTCCTTGCCAGTAGAACTCGATGTCGTCAGTGGTGTATCCATCTTGGGAGGCAAGGGGAACACAACAGGTCACACTTCAACTAAAACGTCCAACATGCATAAATCCAGGCACAATACAGTGTGTGCATCATGACACACACAGACTCGGGGTGCTTTCTCACCTGCCCTGTTTAGTTTGGACCTGAGGAGTGTTTTCTCCTCTGGACAGGTGAGGATGCTGCAATCATAGAAAGTGTGTGGTCTAGCTGACAGAGGTGGTGTTTAAAGCAGTTGGTTGGGATTCTCATCACAAGCAAAGTGATATGTGGATCTGTAGAACCACATTATGTAATAACACCGCATTACGTAATAATGTAATAAATTTCCACCTCATGATGTTATAATGCCGCATTTTGTAATAAAATTCTTGAACACAATATGTAATAAACTTTAACGCATTTTGTAATAAGTTGTTACATAATGCACCAAATTATTAAAAAATGCAGGTGTTGCATTTTTTTATGAAGAAAATGTACAGAATTGGTGCATTAGTGACATCTTATTACAAAATGCGGCAAAGTATATTACACATTGTGTTCAAGAATTGTATTACATAATGCGGCATTATTACATAATGTGGTGCTGCAGGGTCTACTAGCTGTACTGTATGTATGTGTAATGTGTATATATGTGTTACACTTCAAGTTCCACAGGTTGAGCCAAATACCTAGAGTTTGTGTTCATGGAATTATTATTATTATTATTATGGTGTGCTTATTTACACTAATGATGACAAATAAGCACAAACCTGCAGGAGCTGTCTGTGGTCCTGAGACTGAAGCTAATCATGTTGGACTGGAGTTACTCTGGGAGGGACTGACAGCCATAGTCTGCCTCACTTGAGCCTCACCCGTCACCTGTGTGGCTCAGTTTGCACCTAAACCTTGGAGAAGCCAGAACAGTGTCCCCTCAGTCCAGTGCTGCTCTACTTAATGAAGAGTCATTTAGTCACTTAATTCAGTGTCTGTCTGAGGTCAGTTCAGTTAATTAGCTGCCTTTTCCTGTCTGTAACCATCTTTATTTGAACAAAGGAAGAAATATTAAGTTGGTTAATAAAGTTAATGCGTTTCTCTTCTTTATCACGGAGTGTTTTCTGCACCTGGGTCCACTTGAACATTATAAGCAGCTTCAGCTGAACTTTGGAGCCAGCAGAGCAAAGAGCTGCTGGAGGGGAGCGTGCATGAAGTCAGGCTGATCAGCAGCAGCTCCACGCTCTGTTGTAGAGAGAGTGTAAACCAGGCTCTGCTCTTGGGTCCAGACCATCACCAGCTCCTGCTTTACCCAGGCCTGAGGTCTGCACACTGCTCTGAGCAACTGATCCTCCTCCAGAAAAATACTCGTTAGTCTTGCAGAGAATTTCTAATGCAGTGTGTGCATAGGCTAAACCTAAATTCACCAATAAACAGGTAAACACTTCATTCAGCAACCCTGTTTAGGGCTGCACTTCTGGAGCAACAATCATCATCATCATCATCATCATCTTGGATTGGTTGGATGGGCTGGATGGAAGTCTGAAATGACCTCATGTTTTCCATCAGATTATCATCGTAGGTCATGTGACCACTTTACCCCTCTACAGCTCCTTCCTGGGTCTTGACACTTATAGTACAGGTGTGTGATCCCTCTTTGTGCAGTCTAAATGACATCCTAGTTAAAACCATTAGTCTTTGTTGGCCTCAGTGGGCTTTGTCATTATTGATTTCAGGTTCTGGTTCTGGTTCACCCTATACGGGGTGTGGCACTTGATCCTGGTAGGGGATAGGCTAAGTAAATAGATTACTACGTCCTTTTGGATTATGAAGCGGGTCATATTGAAATATATTGAATAAACCCACGTTTATAAAGTAGGAATTCTTCCTCTGGTTTTCTGTTCATCTCTGTTGAACATCTTCCTCTTTCCCTCTAGCTAAACTTGAACAATATAAAATCTGCCTTTACATACTGTACAAGGTCTCTGTGTCCACAGTCTGCACCACAGTGAAGTGAACCTCTGCTGCCCCTTCACTAATTAGAGCTGTTTAATTGGAGTAGTTTGTCTCGTCATCTTATCTTAAGGCAGCTGGATTTAAGGGAATTATCTTCTTCTCATTATGAGAAAGCTTCATTATGATTTCTTATAATTTTTTTATCCATTCATGTGAGAAAAGATGTTGATATACTTTGAACACAGGTGCAGAATTTGAAACAATGACATCTTTGAGTTAAAGTTATAGTTGGTAATCCTGTTCAGAAACACATTTTGTTATACTGGGTGAAATGGTCCTTCTATCCTGAGAGTAGTCAATACATCATGGATTCAGAAAAAGGAAGGAAAATAATCAGACCTCTGTCTGACACAACTCTGACCAATCCATGCTTTTCACTCCAAAAAGGAAAAACCAATCAGATGCCTTCATGTCTAGTCTACACCCAATCAAGCTGCCGTCTCTCTCTCTCTCTCCTCCTCCCGCTTGAGCGATCAGAGTCTTCACCTACGTCCGCAGAGAAGCCACACTCCAGTCTGACGGGTGACAGTGTAGTTCTGGCAATGCGCGTTGCGGGCCCCACAGCGCAAGGTGGTGGCGCAGTGTAAGTTTGGACCAGCGCAGCCCGGCACACGGTCAGTTTGGCCGCGCTGCGCCGAGATGGGTGTGGCGGCGCAGCATGGGGAGGTGTCACAGATTCAGCTTGGCGCAGTGGAAGTTTCGTGCCAAAAAGCCGCGCCGAGAGTGCGCCGAAAGCTCGCCACCTCAAACCTGGTCTACTCTCGGCGCAAGGCGAAGTGCAGCCGGTGCAGTGGTAGATTGACTGACTGGCCTGCAGTGCGCATACGTCACCAAGACCTCACAGGCAGGTTTCCACAGTTCCAGGCATACTTAGATGCAATAAATAATCACAACAAACACTATTTAATGCAACTAATGGAATCAACACGTGAATTTATATCTATATAGATTGTCCCGTCACATCTGACGTCAGATCAAAGGCTGTTGGCACACGTAATGGAAACTAAGCCTGACTGAATTAACACAGCTGAAACTGTGATGAAAGTAACGAAAAACTAAAAAAACGAAATAACTACCATCTCTCTCAGAGAGACACTTGGCAATGTATCCTTTAAGCTGAGATGCTTCTGTTTATGTTGTGATCAGTGTACACTTCTCATCTTTGTTACACAGCGTTTTAAATATGGGTTACTAAATGTGAGTGTCTTTATTAGTGGAAAGGGTGTGTGTGTTTTGTTTTGTTTTTTTACACTGGGCAGCGGTTCTCAGTGTATTAGGTCAAACCTGATCAAACCCGATATTAGTAAACTCATTATTCAGCCACTCTGAGCTCGGACCTCCGGGCCAAAACACCTGTTTCCTCCTGGGAGAGGTTCGGCCTCTGGTGTCGCTGTCTCCTCTGTCCATGTCCAAGTATAAAATTACTAAATTGCAGTGCGCATCGCCCACGGCGCAGTTAAAGGTGAGGAGAGGAGCTCATTTGATTGGTGAAGATCTGAATCGGCTGTGTTAATCCCACTCCACACCTTCTCTCCTCCTCCTTTCCCACTTGTGCCGGTAGGAGGGACATGAGGACGGAGTGCCTGCGCCGGTCTACGCCGGACTGCGCAGCGCATGAAACTTGCAAAATGCGCCTGGACACACCCCGTTGGCGCTGCACAACTGCGCTGAGCCTAGACTATGCCTGGTCTACGAAACTAGAGCCCTGGGTGTCTTCACCCATGTCCGCGGAAAGGTGGAGGCGTGGCTTCAGAGAGCAGTCAGAGGAAAGGTTGGGATTTTTGACTTGTGTGTTTTCAAAATGTGGCCTGATAGAACCGTTTTTCCAGGATCTCCAACCCTAACTTTAAAAGTATAGTTCACCCAAAATTCAAATTTCTACTCACCCTCATGTCGACTAAGGGCTGGGAGAAGTTTCAGAGTCCTCCGTGGCTTCTCTGAGTTACAGGGGGGCTCCGTGCAGCACTACATGTCCATATGACGGTTGCGAACGGGGCTCACTTTTCTTCGTCCAAAAAGACACACCAAAAAACATCCAAATACCTCCATAGTGCTCGTCTGTAATGTCCCTCTTGTATTGAAGCCCCGACACGAGAAATTGTTCCGAAAAAAATTAAAGCAGAAGTAAGTGGTCCGGTCGTTTTCGCTAATGCTGCGTTCCAGGCAGGCTTTTGAAATCGTAAATTACAGCTTCAAGTCACAACTTACGACTTTGTAGCGTTTCAGGCAACCCACTCGTGTTTTTCCGACCTGTTTTACCGGTGAAAGTCACTATAACGGCCACTCGTAACTTCTGACCCGTGAACTCGTACCAGATCGAACTGGTACCACTTCACGGTCGGAAAAATACGAGTTTCCTTGAACGCACCATAACAGTCCTCGTCGCTACGTCGCCACATTCACGGCGTTCCTTGGCTGCACACACAGCCCTGCATGCCGTTCTCTCTCCTCATTGGATAAAAACTGTAGGATACGATAAATGTTTTCTCTTCGGCTCAGAGCAGAGCAGAGGGACTGACAGACCCGTGTTTCAGTCCAAACACTCTATGTAAGTGATTGCTGTCGGAAGATACAACTATTTAAGACTTATATTAACACAAATATATCACTTACTTCTGCTTTAAATAAATCTCACGCGATTTGCACTGACACCGGCAGAGCACTGAACTGAGACACTCGGAGCTTCCACTACAAACAAGCTTAAAATATAGACTTATTTAATTTTTTTCGGAACAATTTCTCATGTTGGGGTTTCAATACAAGAGGGACATTATACAGACGAGCACTATGGAGGTATATGGATGTTTTTTGGTGTGTCTTTTTGGACGAAGAAAAGTGAGCTCCGTTCACAACCGTTATATGGACATGCAGTGCTGCGCCGAGCCCCGCTGTAACTCAGAGAAGGCACGGAGGACTCTGAAACTTCTCCCAGCCCTTAGTCGACATAAGGGTGAGTAGATAATGAGTGAAATTTGAATTTTGGGTGAACTATCCCTTTAACTGGTCAGATGTACAGTACAACTACTGTGACCTGTCTTCTCAGTGTGAATCAAAATGTATATTCCAACACTTATTAAACTTAGTATTCTTACTATAATTGTTATAATGTGTTTCTGGGATGATAGATCCTGACAAAAAGAAAAGATTATGTTAGTAGAAATTATTTACATTTGTTTTTGTTTGAGTTAATATGTTTAAACAGATATTTTAATTTTTCATCCATCCACCACTGTCTCCCCAGTTTGTGTGACCCAACTGGGCTGCAGGTGTGAACGAGACAAGGTGAGGGGTGAAAATAATATTTAGTGGCTTTCTGCAGAACTGTCTTCTGTAGCTGTGACTGTTCTCACACACAACATCAGTTACACTTACAGCTCTCTATCTCCAGGGTACAGTTCTGCTCATCCAATGGGTATCTGCGTAGGTCCATCATGCAGGCAGCTGTCGTGGTGATCCTGAAAGAAGGAGGTTTCAGAAGAATTCATCATAAAACACACTGTCTTTACTTGGACCCTCCACTAGGAGACACCACAAACAACCTCCTCATCTACATGTACAGTCACCTGGCAACTGCCTCCTGGTCTCAGCCTCCTGCATGGTAACTGCCTTCTGGTTAGTCCCCTGGTACCTGGTTACAGACTCCAGGCTTGTGTTTACAGTGTCCTGGTTACCACTGATACTAGACTGACACCAACTAATACTGGACAGAATGATACAACATGATGACTCCATGGATATGCCAATCAGCAAAAGACATCATCTAGTGTCTGTTCCAGCAGCTTTAGCTCCATCCAGTGAAACTAGCTTTTAACCAACCATCTTCAACTACAAACACAGCCGAGTCATGAACTAGGTTTGGACCTGTCCCTCCACAACTTGACATTAAAGGGATAGTAGCATTTTTTTAAAGTGGGGTTGTATGATCTACAAATAGCCCCCCAAGTACTTTAATTGCAGTAGCAGACTCTCTACACTCTTCCTGTTAGCAACACCAGCCCATAGCCCTGCACAGAGATTTACAATATACATTGTTGTGAATGGACCCAAAGAAACGGCCTATTTTCGTGGCCTAAAAGAGGTTTTACCTAAAAAAAAAAAATACACAGTTCCATTGTTCGCTATAATATAATTTTTTCCAGCCCCTCAAAGTGCAGGAAAAACGCAGTTTTTATTTGGACCTAACCAACTGCTGATCGGCGTGCGCTAACCCTGGGCCGGAGGGATACTGTACGTGAGTTGGTTAGGTTTAGGCCACGAAAATAGGCCATTTTTTTGGGTCCATGTATGTTGTAAATCTCTGGGCAGGGCTATGGGCTGGCGTTGCTAATGGAAGGAGTGCAGAGAGTCTTCTACTGCAATTAAAGTACTTAGGGGCTTGTAGATCATACAACCCCACTTTTAAAAAATGCTACTATCCCTTTAAAGACAAAACACTTGATTTACTCAAGTAGATGACACATTTTCAGTTTCATGTGTGGATCGAATCCAAATTATAGCTACTGTATATCATCCAGATTATAACTGAGTTGGTCTGCTGCTTTTTTCTGTAGCATGATGGAGGCACTGAGAGAATGGACTGAGTACCGATGCTGTTCTCCAGGGGAACATCTTTTCTTAATGCAGTCTTAGATAAGTGAAAGGTTCTCACTTTAAACTAGCTCCAGTAGATGGTTTTATCTGGTTTCAGCACAGGTGCTGTGGAGATGCACTTTAAGTGTATCTGTATGATATCACCTGCATCTTTAATAATGAGTCTGCTCTGCAGTCTGACCACAGCTATGCAGAGCGCACAGCTGTAGAAATATTTAGAAGAGTTTAGAGGAAACTATACGTTTGTATAATTATAGTAAATAATGCTACAGTATGCACAAACATTTAGTAGTAGAGAAAAGGATTAACAGTGATGACATGGAAGCCTAGAGAAACACAATAATGCTATGCTTGACCATGTCTCTTCACTCTGCTGAGTGTGGAGCCACACACATCTCTCTCTCTCTCTCACACACACACACACACACCTCATGTAAAAAGCCCTTCACCATAAATATTCATTAGTTTCATGGTGAAGATTGTGGGACAGTCCATATCTGTACTAGAAATATTCATCACATCAGGAGCTCCTGGATGAATAATGGAGCAGGAGCACGTTGATGGTGTGGACAGACCATCACCAGGCGTCATGGTGATCTCAGCTCCACTTTCTGACTGTATCCTGCAGGTTGACAACGTCAGCCCACAGGTACAGTACAGTAGGTGTCACATTTTGACACACACAAACACACACACACAGACTCACAAGATTAAACAAAAAACAAACAAACAAAAAAGAAACACCTGCAGTGCTGTAGTGTCCACTCTGAGATGAGAGTTTCCCGGTTGTCCCGGTTATGTTCCATAACAGGAATCACTGAGCAGATAGAAGGAGTCCCCTTGCTTTACCCTCCACTGATGGAGAACGTTGTGACTGGTGTGTGTGTGAGCACATACTGTATACATCAGTCAGCCACAGCATTGAAACAGGTGACAGGTTTTATTGTTGAGGTGGATTGGTGTATATCAGTGGCCAGTTTGAAGAGTTCATTCTGAACCATTTGTAATTTCATTTAAAACTTGATATTTTGTTTTAATCATTTTTCCATGGCTTCTTCATCCTTACCAAAATATTTAAATTAAACACTTACACATGAAACATTCAACATTTTAACCATTTTATGAGCAATATATATGAGTGATGGCCCCACCTATCATCCTAACCTATCATTATCACATGCTGTATAGTGTAAACATCAATTATATCTTTGGAATAACATTAAGACCAGTCTGGTTAATGTTCTGACAGGAGTAGCGTTGTGCTCAGCAGTGTGTGTGATGCCAGAGTGTGTTTGGTCTGGTCTACACTACTACTAATGGATATTTCAGCAGTGTTACAGTTTAAGAATACAGTTGTGTTGTGTATCTGACACATCGTACTAACTGGTCCTGCTCTGAAACAAACACGTGCTGAACCTGCTCTCCTCTCCTCCACAGGATCTCAGGATGTGGTCACTGCACCCGCAGCTCTGACTCTGAGCACCCCCCACACACACACACACACACACACACCCCTGCCCCACACACACACACACACACACACAGGCAGAAGATACCAAATGAACTCATTCATAAACTGCAACACTTCTCATGTCAGCTTCAATCACAGGCTGCCGAACGCTAACCTGTGATTCACAGTCAGAATATGGACAGAGTCACATTCTGCCTCACAGACTCATGACCTCACTTCTGTTATGGGGACCAGAAACACCGCCTCACCGCTGTCAGTCTGCCACTCAGACTAGTTTCAGGTTACATTCATCCAGAGCAATTAATCTGAAAATCTTCAGATTCCTTCTTTTAGACCTAAAATATTAGGAAAATACAGCCCCAAGTTGAATTTGCCCAGAATTGTCCTTTAAATTACCAACGTCTAATCTGTTTATCCTGAAGTCCCAATGCACATGTGCACAAAAGTTCTAAGATCACAAGGTTCAAATTATTTTGTGAGGTCACAATGACCTTGACATTTGACCTTTGGCAATCAAAATCAATACTGTGATTCATCTTTGGTCCTAGTGAATGTTTGTGCTGTATTTACAAAGATCTATCATTCTGTTACTGACATAGTTTGTCCTCAAGAGTGGGACATACTGCATGTACAAATAATCCATCTTAGACTTAAATTTAGGGGATCTTCAGCCCTGGACACTCTCATGATTGTCCCTCATGTCTTAGCAAAGAACAACTGTCTTTCTTCCCGTCATTACAGATGTGAAATGTCCAAAAACTGGATTCTAATTGCCATGTCAACTTTTTTGTTATTTACACACACAGACACAGCTTAACCTGCTTCGTCCTCTTTCTTTTTGTCAGTGAGGGCAGTTGTCATCATCATTATCATCATCATCATCATCATCATCATCATCATCATCATCATCATCATCGTAACCACCACCACCACCACCACCACCTCCACCATCATCATCATCATCATCATCATCATCATCATCATCATCATCATCATCATCATCATCATCATCATCATCATCATCATCATCATCATCATCATCATCATCATCATCATCATCGCTGCTGAATGTGCATGCACAGTGTGTGGTGTGTGTGTGTGTGTGTGTGTTGTACATCTTCTTTGTCTAACTGAGAGCTACTTACAACCAACA
This sequence comes from Trachurus japonicus, assembly GCF_045865225.1. Taxonomy (NCBI): domain Eukaryota; kingdom Metazoa; phylum Chordata; class Actinopteri; order Carangiformes; family Carangidae; genus Trachurus; species Trachurus japonicus. The sequence goes on along the minus strand of NC_140928.1, from coordinate 18,012,574 downwards.
TGCAGTCTGTGGTGAGGTCATTCTGGGAAACCTAAATATAGCTATTGTGTCAGCAGTGAGCAGCACGCTGGATGAATAATTGTGGGAGCCGGCAGGCATAATGACTCTGCAGCATGGCACTGTGAAATAAATCTTCCCTCCTTCAGAAACTGTGAGAAGTCTGAAGCCAAAGTGAAGGGGAGCTACTGTCCTCCCAGGGTTTAATCACATGATCAACAAACACTTTGAGAGTTTACGATCAACATTATTTAAAATAATAATCACTTATAGTGATCAGGTTGTCAGACCGACAGAATCCATAACCTGTGAGTCACAAGGTCATCGTCTGTTTCACTGGTCCACATCTGCTGCTGATCCATTTAATGAACACAGTGTTCACACACACAGTCTGTACCTTCTGCCTCTAAGGGTCTCTCAATTAAAACAATAGCAAAAGAGGTGTTGGGTGACATCGGGGAGGAGTGTCACCCATGACCCCCATGGGAGTTGTTGTCTTCCCCACCATCACACCTGGTTTGGAAAGTGTCAGAAGTTTTGGAGGTTTTGACCCAAAGATGAATTCTTCCCAGAGGTTTCAGATCTCTGAGCTGTCGAACATCTAATCAGCTTTTTCTTGAGTAACCTAGGATCCAGATGTCCAATGATTACAAACATATTTCAGACAAACTAAATACTATCCTTAATTTAATATCATTATCTGTTTTATACACAAATTTAGTTAGTGTGACTATGAGGGCGGACTCATCAAGAATAATCCGCAAACTTAACAGAAAATGAGCAGAGGCAGTGTGTCTGTCTCCTCTTTCCCTCAAATGGGACAGATGGAGTGTGCTCGCACCACCTGGGGTTTGTACAGGATATTGTGGGGAAACAGGATTCAGTTCACCATCATCCCTCCCCGGTTCTCTGACGTAATTCATTTCCAGGCCCAGAGGGTCAGCTCCTGGACATGTGGGCTCTGATCAAGTTTCTTGGGAAATACAAACCATTGGTTCACTCCCATCAACCTGGAAGATGTGCAGTTTTTCTTTTCCAAGTAGGATATCAGATTCACTTTCCAGATAGGCTACTGTATATGGCGAGTCCCTCTGTCTGCACTCTGGCCTGTCTCTGAGTCTGAAAGGGTTCCTATGGTGCACGGAAGCAGCCATCACTTCACTGAGGTGCCACGGCAACCGCTTGGCAACGTATCTGGCCGACTGGCAGCTGTTGGCACAGACGGGAAGTCAGAGCGCACACGTGTATTCTCACCAACTACTCAATTTAGGTTTTGTGATAAACACAGAGAAGAGCATGCTTTCTTAGACAAAGAGTGTAATCGTTCTGGGACGGTTTCTGGACTCAGTGTCTTTCACAGCTTGTCCCTCACCAGAGTGTACAAGACTTTCAGAGCGTGTCAGACTCGTTCGTCTACACAATTCTGTTTAGTTCAGATCTGGTCTTAGGCTACTCTCTTTGATGGCATCTGGCATCCTCCTATTCAGTTTCGGCCGCTTCCACGTGAGGGAATTCCAACGTTGGGAGACTTCCCATGGACTGGACCCTGTGCGTAATGAGGCCAAGCGCTCCGAGTCTGTCAGACAGAGGCAGTAGATCTGATCTGTTAGAGGTCCAACAATCTCACATAAACTGTGTAGAGTTTTCAGTCTTGTTTCTCTCCCTGAAACATTTCCTTTTGTCACTCATGGATCGTCATGTCTTAGAAATGTTTCCAAGAAATTGTGGAGCAAATTCTGGCATGTCAGTGGATATGTTCGCCTCAGGAAAAAAACCTGCAGTGCAGAGTATATCTCTGTAAGGTCCAGTTGTCCCCTGGGCATAGACTGCCAGGACAGGACTGGCTGTATACCCCGCCAGCTGATTCCCTCTACACTGTCCGAAGTAAGAGAACACAGTCGCAGGTTGATCCAGATAGCTCTTCACTTGCCTACGATCTTGCCTAGTGTGACTCTGAAAACAGTTGATGCTAGCATTTGTAGCATGTGAGTAATATCCATGCATTGTTGTCCGACCCTGCACTCAGTTCAGTTTGACACAGGGAATGTACAGATAACACTGTCGCCCTCAGAGGTTCTTCCGCTCCCTCAACCTTCGGGCTTTTGGCTACAGCAGAAAGTTACATGCATTGTGCTCAGTTTGTGCTGTGCGCACTTTACTTGGATAAGATGAGGTAGGTGGATGCTAGATAAGCTTGTCTGGCAGTAAAGGAACCACATACTGTACTGCACTGTACTGTACTGTACTGTACTGTACTGTACTGTACTGTACTGTACTGTACTGTGTGTAATCAGAGTCCTGTGACTGGCACCACAGAGCTGTGATGTGGGTTAATGCCTGAGTGGGGAAGACACACCCACTGAATGGTTGAGGAAATGTGATATGGATCAATAAGGACATAAATAAATAGAAAAATAAATAAATCAGGAGACAAATAGGGAAAAAATAAGGTGACAAATAAATATATAAACAAACATGGAAGGGAAAAAAATAACTGACCTAAATATGATTTTTATTTCATCCTTTATTTATCTGTTACATTAATGTATTTATGTGTGTATTTGATTAATCGTTTATTTATCATTACGGCAGTAAAATAGCTCCATGCATGTCATTCTGTCATACATTACATTACTATCATGTTGTTCCATACACATGATTATTTGCATTCATGTGCACCATTTATTTCTCTAACATATGCTATTCATTCAAGTATAGTTGTGTATGTGTAAGTATAGTGGTGTATGTCTGACAATATACTGGTGCATATGTGATAGTATGCTGTATGTGTGTAGTATACCTGTGTACATGTGAGAGTAGCCTACAGTAGTGTATGTCTGAAAGTATATAGTATAGTAGTGGATGTGTGAGTGTCTAATAGTAAATGTGTGAGAGTATGGTAGTGTATGTGAGAAAAGGATATTACATGTCTCAGTCTCTCGTAGTATTTACTGTATTTAATCTCTGCTGACTGTGCAACATACTGTACTGTATTGCCCCTCAGATAATAAAGATTACATCACCTATGTTAACATGGAAAAGTGACAGATTATAACTTTTCACTGAGCAATTTAATCAAACAGCAGACTTGTAATTATGAGGAGTTTGAAGAACAGGGACAAAGAGATTTACAGCAGCCATGTTTGTGTGTTTCAGTGTCCTCTGGTGGCTGTGTGAGTCCAAACTGTCTTCTCTGTGGTGTAAAACGTTAAACATGGGCTGATGTGATCTGTCTGCTGATGGTGGAAGTATATAAACATCTGCTCTATCATGAGTTGCAGATGGAGATGCCAGCGGGTACTGTGGCATGAAGCTAACATGAACACACAGTGAGCTGCACTCCCTCTCTCCTCAGAGGGATGAGGATGAAGATGCAGATGCAGGAGTTGATGGAAAGAAGAGAAAGCAACCAGGGGTTTAGATGATGAGGAAGAGGAGGTAGAGGTATGTTGCTGAGGAGAACGGGGCCCTGACACACACAGACATGTTTACCTTGAAGGAGACAGGAAGTGATGGGGGCAGCCCACCAGGCCGCTGCTCACTGAGCCGTGAAGGCGGGGCCACACACTGCTGTTTCTGGACTAATCCAGCCACTGCTCTCTGTCCTGATACACTGCTCTGTATGTTCTCTCTCCTGGAGCTACATACAACCAACCTGTCTGATGTCTGGCAACCAATCAGGTCGAGACTGTTACAGGTGGAGATCAATGTGAGATTAAATCCAGGTAACTCACCTTCTGGGTTTGACAAGACTGAGTTTGAATATTGAATATAGCAAGTGTGTATTTTTCTTCTCTTGTGGTGCTGGTTCTGTTCATTATAAATCTATAAATTGTGTCTATTTTGATTTTGCATTTTCTATACAAAACAAAACTACACTATAGTATTGTTAAACAGTGCATATTTTCAAACAATGTGCTTACTGAGGCAAAAAACTAAAAAAAACAATTCTCAGTATGTTAGTGTCCCAGGAAATTACTAATTACTTTACAACACATAGTGATGTGTTCCTCATTTAATGCATTCAGTCAGAGGTGTGACTCATGAGGAAATAGAAAGGAAAAATGTTCAAGAATCCAAAACCTATATGACCAAATCCCCTGAGTTTAAATGTCTGTCTTTAGTCTCTGAGGTGAATCCAAAGAGAACATGTACTCACATCAATGTAACTGTTTCTGCGTATGTGTGTACTTGTATTTTTTAATTTAATTTCTTAACTGATGCAAACTCAGTTAAAGGGACAGTTACATGATGGTGAATAATTAACAGAGAAAAGGTGAAATGAGCAGCTGCTCAGAAATGACTGTAGGAGTTTTACTCTATCTGTGTTGGCTGCAGCTGCTGTGGAGTTTATGATGTTTGTACATCTCTGTTTTCCTGCTGCTTTATTCTGCTGCTAATTCTATGAGAAGCAGCATCTTAAGTCCATGGTAATACCGATGATTACACAGTTTCCAACTGTACTACAAACACAGTGTCGTACCTGACAGCAGCAGTCTTAGCTAAGTGTTCTTAATAAATTGCCAACTGAGTGGATATTGGTGATTAAAAGTTGTATGCCAAGCTGGAAGTCATTGGCTTTTGGTGCTCAGCTTGGAAATGAACAATGAAATACCAGTAGCTTTAAAGGGATATTTCAACATTTTGGCAAATTCGCCTATTGCCATAATTGCCCTAGTTTTAGCAGTAGGTTCATTACCTTTAATTGTCCGTGCATTTTGTTTTGAGATCGTGCAGGGAGAGACAAAGGCGCATAGTGTTTCCACGTTTCCCTCATCAAACTAAATCCCAAAACTCCAAAACACTCTGGTGGACAAGTAGTGACCTGCACATTCACCACGCTATGAGATAATAATGGAACATTATCAGACAGAGTTGTTTTCAAGGTAAATGCATAGTCAGAACTACATCCCAGACACAGCTGCTGGGTGGAGTGATTTCAACAGCAAAATAGTTCGTTAGTTAGAGTATTTGCTTCATGTGTATTCATTATACATTATTATCTCATACCGTGGTGAATGTGCAGGTCACAACTTGTCCACCAGAGCGTTTTGGAGTTGTTGGATTGTGTAAATATAGTTTGATGAGGGAAACGTGGAAATACCGCACAGCTCGCGTACTCCCCCACCGTTTTAAAAATAGCTTGCACTGACAATTAAAGGTAATAAACCTATTCCTAAAACTATAGAGATTATGGCAATAGGCGAATTTGCCAAAATGTCGAACTATCCCTTTAAGAATCTAATGTTGTACCCCTCCTCCCATCCTCTCCCGCTTTTAAACACAGAAAGCATCTATTCTGATCTCCAGTATCATTTCCAGTGGTAGAACGTTCATGTGAGATTGTATGGTTAGTCAAGTTAAAGGCGCATTACAATGAGCAGCTTGGCTTCAGAGCTGACCACATCTCTCATCTAAAAACTCCCAGAATGCTTCTGAACTCAAGAGGACTGAATTATTGACAGTGAGTGGACCCACTGTTTCCTTAATTAAGTCCATGAAGCTGACCAGGTCGTAGCCGTGCTCTGCGGCAGAGAGCCTGACTGTGTACACTGTGTTCACCAGGAGAGGCTCCATAAATGATTCACCAAGCAGCTCTCCCTCAGAGCTCCACCGTGAGCAGTCAGAGCAGACTTCACCCTCTACTGAGCCTCAGAGGAATCAGCTGATCAACTCTGTAGGGCTTCTTACAGTATATGCACACATGGCCAAAGTCATGTTCTAATTAGAGGGTAGATTTAATCTTACTCAACTTTACACCGGTGGCTGACAGGAACTGCAAAGAGCAGTTTTCCTCCTTTCAACGAGTGCTGTACCACCCTTGAGCTGCTCTGCGTGGTCCAAACATGCCACATGCATCGAACCTCAGCATCAGCACATGCTCATCTGTCTCTGAATCTTCAGCTCTTAGTGCTCTCAGTGTGTTTTCCTCTGAAGTGTAATTGTTTGTATGTCTCATCACCAGTTATTCAGTAGTTACTGCTAATGAGACTTCCTGCTGCTGCTGTTTCACCAGAGATAGCTTTTACTGTACTGTGAAGCAGCAATAGGAAATACAATGAGCCTGTCACTGAGTTGGTGAAACTTTGTTAATGGTGCCAGTCTTAAAATTAAAAATAAAATTAAAGAAATAATATTTTACACTACTAAAAACAAAGCATCAGATTAATTGATTCCACCAGCTGCTGTATCATTTACCCCTCAGCTAATGAAGGTGAACAGATTCACCAAGAGCAGAAGCAGCTCTCACCTGAGACCATAGAGCACGGTTCCGTCAGGGTGCAGTCTGATCATCCGGTTCTTCACCGTCACTCCATGGACGAACGACTTCTTGTCATTAATGAAGTAGGTGTCGGGGACCCACAGCTGGTCCGCCACTCGGTTGTCCAGGGTGAGGTTGAGAGGAATGCCTGTGTAGGACAGACGCTTGTCTCTCCAAGACTGCTGGAAATACATGGTGATGGTGTAGTCCTGCAGGAAAGACATGGTGTGAAGGGAAGGTTAGCATATTAACATGAACAGCCCAATGACTCATTCATCTTTCCGGTGATGTATTTCCTGTGCATGTTCTTCATCACTGGCAACTGGTGCAACATCTGTGATTAGCTACAGACCAACATAAAACCTTCCTGTTGTAAACATGAGTTGCATAAGTTGCAAAAACGGTCATGATGACATTTTGATGAGGATCATGACTAGGGATGTCACGATTCTAGATTTTCTTGGTATGATTATTGTCAGAGAAATAATCACGGTATTACGATTATCACGATTATTATGCATCAATAAATTTCACAACACTGTGAATGTGTAAAATCAAATATAGTCAAAATATAATTACATTATTAATCTATAGGACCAGTTATTAATCCCCCAGGGGAAGTGTTTGAAATATTTATTAATTGTCATCTATACCAAATCTTTAAGTTTATTTTAATCATTTTTTTACAATACATATGACACGCTAAGATTTAAACTCCTACCAATTCAGTGTTACTTTAGATAAATAGACCAGTATCTGTGCATTTACCTTTACTTTGGCGCCACATCTGCCGATACGGTTCCAACATAATCTTTTTCAGAAAGTGACGGTATTTAGGAATCTTTACGATCAATTAATTGTGGTGTTTAATACCGCGATTAATTGTGAAAACAAGTAATCGTGACATCCCTAATCATGACAGAAACTCACTGAAGCTACATTTTAATATAGTCCCTCTCAATCTTACTGCTGTTTTTGACCAGTGACAAAACAAAACAGACAACAGAGTTAGTTTCTGACCGTTGTCGTTCACGCCCTATACAGGAAGTGAAGCAGTGATGGGATGGCTGTACCATGTTCCAGTGACACAGACTCTGTTAACACCTGATACTGTTACATTCCGTCTACTACTTTACCTTGTGATACATTTAGTTAGCTGGTAACGTCACTGTCATTTTATGTATATTCAATTAGATTGTTCCTAGTTTGCTGGATTACGGGTTAAGGGATAGTTCACCCAAAATTCAAATTTCACTCATTATCTACTCACCCTCACGTCGACTAAGGGCTGGGAGAAGTTTCAGAGTCCTCCGTGCCTTCTCTGAGTTACAGCGGGGCTCCGTGCAGCACTGCATGTCCATATGACGGTTGCAAACGGAGCTCACTTTTCTGCGTCCAAAAAGACACACCAAAAAACATCCAAATACCTCCATAGTGCTCGTCTGTAATGTCCCTCTTGTATTGAAGCCCCAACATGAGAAATTGTTCTGAAAAAAATTAAATAAGTCTATATTTTAAGCTTGTTTGTAGCAGAAGTTACCAGTGTCTCAGTTCACTGCTTTGCCTGTGTCTGTGCAAATCTCGCACGATTTGCATTGACACCCAGTTCACGGCTTCGCAAATCGCGCGAGATTCCGGCAGAGCAACACTGGGAGCTTCCGCTACAAACAAGCTTAAAACATAGACTTATTTAATTCTTTTCTGAACAATTTCTCATGTCGGGGCTTCAATACAAGAGGGACATTACAGACGAGCACTATGGAGGTATTTGGATGCTTTTTGGTGTGTCTTTTTGGACGAAGAAAAGTGAGCTCCGTTCGCAACCGTCATATGGACATGCAGTGCTGCACGGAGCCCCGCTGTAACTCAGAGAAGGCACGGAGGACTCTGAAACTTCTCCCAGCCCTTAGTCGACGTGAGGGTGAGTAGATAATGAGTGAAATTTGAATTTTGGGTGAACTATCCCTTTAAAGGTGCCCATTAATTTAAAGAGATAGTTCAACATTTTGGCAAATTGGCCCATTATCTCTATAGTCATAGCAGTACTGTAGGTTCGTTACCTTTAATTATCGGTGTGAGCTATTTTAGAATGGTGGAACGGAGCCATGAGCTGTGCTGAACGACACTATGAAATAATAACAGAACGTTATGAGACAGAGTTGTTTTCAAGGTAAATACAGAGTCTGCTTGCTGAAAAACTGCCCCTGACAGGAACAAACATCAGCTGTTTTGCATGAATTTACCTCAGAAACAACTCTGTCTGGTAACGTTCCGTTATTCTCTCATTTTGTGGTGAATGTGCAGGTCACAACTTGTCCACCAGAGCGTTTTGGAGTTGTTGGATTGTGTATTTGATGAGTTTGATGAGGGAAACCAAGAAATCCCATGAGCCTCCGTAGCGTAGCTCTGAGCAGCTTGCAGCTCTGCTCCGCCGTTCTAAAAATAGCTTGCACCAACAATTAAAGGTAACAAACCTACTGCTATGACTATAGGGATTATGGCAATGGGCCAATTTGACAAAATGTTGAACTATCCCTTTAAAGTTTGTCACAGTTTAGTCATAGACACAGTATGTCAACCTTTCCCAGCTAAGGTGAAGACGCTGATAGGAGGCTGCACACACACACACTGTAGAAAGAAGCTGGAGAACCCAGAGAGAAGCCACATGGGGACACCAGTCCTGGGAATCAAACCTGCCAACCACTGTGCTTCCCCATCTCCAGATTATGGATAATAATTCACTGTAATGTTCAACCACAGCGAGACAGGGGTAGGCAGGTAGTAACCTACTGTTTACCAGGTCTGCCTTGGAAAATAGTCCAGGACGTAAACAGAGAAATATCTCTGTGGGTCAGTGGAGGTTGTGCAGTGAGGATGCTCAGCGTTAGGCACCATGTGAGAGGAAGAAGGTCTGTGTTGTGTTGAGTTGTTAGCCATGATTCACAGTCTGGGCTGTCAGGAGCAGAGTGCTGCAGCTTCTCATGCAGTCTTTACCTTCTATTCAAAAATAACTTGTTCCAGTCTGAGCACAGGCTGCTGAGATGGATTATGTTTTGAAATGTCACTTCTTATTAAGCAGCAGGAACAGTCACCGGCCTGGTTACTCCAATTTTCCACTCTGCTCCTCGGAGAGTTGGGTCTCCCTCCTTCACCTCCAGCCTGAACCCTGCAGCTGTCCCTGCTGCAGCCCAGTGCTCAGCTGATCCCTGCATCACCAAACTCCAACAGGACTGGACCACCTTATGACAGCTCAAATGACCATCCAGTATTAATGTTCTTTGTGTTACCAAGACAACAAATCCTCTTTGTTAACTACAGTGTCAGTGCTGCACAATCAAACTTAGATTACACTTAACAAACTGACCATGAGCAGATACAAGGCTGATGTTTTCACCAGGAAAAAGCTTAGTTTTATTTTGGTACATTGCATTTGAGTAAAACTGACCTGTTCTTGCAGTGGAAAATCTTAGTGTGGTTGTCTTTGTAATTTGTAGTCTAAAGAGATGTATTTTTTGTGTAGGTAACTTGCATGTCATGAATGGCACACAGTGACATATGCATCATCATTTTTTTCCAGAATGAGGTTGATTTTTCTGACTAAATGCATCGACCAATCATGTAGTAACTGCAATTGTTGCGTCTGTTGCATATTTGTGTCATCGCGGATACGTCACCTCTGAGCCCTTAGTGTTATAGGAAAAACTTCTTGGAGTCTCCTAAGAATTTACAGCTACCTGCCGGTGTAGCAGCTCTTAGCATCCAGCTAGAGCAGGATAGTTAAACATTCTTCTGTACAGAGGCTGGATTTTCTCAGTTGATATTCCCCTACCAGAACAGCACAAGCCAGCGAACCCCCCCCCCCCACACACACACACACACACACTCCAAACGGACAGATGGACGCAATCAGAAAGGAATCGGAGGCTGCGCATTGATCCCTTTTTCCTTTTTGGGATCATGTGCATAATTGACAGAACAGCGGTGTTTCGGGGGGACGTTCGGAACAGCGGTGTGTCGGAATGGAGAGCCGTCCCCCATCCGCCGCTAGCACTCGCTTCCCAGCTCGACACAGTGGCCCTCTTACTAGTTACAGCATAATTCACGAGGCTCCCGTTGCCGGCGACGGCCGGGTATCGGTCTGCTTCTCCAGCGCTTCACTCAGACTGTATTTCCTTTCCTTTGCGGTCCTGACAACTGCTGCTGTCTGGGGCAGGAGGCTGCACAGTTGAGCCAGAGAGGAGAGGCCCAGTTTGAATGTTTTGTTTACAAACTGCAACGAACAAACCTTCAGACCCTACCTTTAACAGAGCAGGGTATCTTGCCCAAGAACAACCCAGTGCTGGCCGGTGACCGAAAGGTACGAGCTAACATTTGACTTATGGTGAGTGCAGATCAATCAATCAATCAATCAATCAATACAACTTTATTGTCCCTGCAGGGAAATTTGTCATGGACAGTCATGTGCCGCAAGTAACTGCATTACATAAGTACACAAAACAGATAAAAAACCAAGTACATTTGACATTCTTCGCACAGTTCTCACATACACACAACTCTCCCATTCACACAAATACATATAAATATGGTAGATAAAAAGTACTGATGAGAACTATTAAAAACTCAAATAAAGTGCAGGAGTATCAGGAGCATTAAAAAGATTTTAAAAAATATAATAAAAAAATAATAATAATAATAAAAAGAAGCACAGACACAGATAACAGCTAAGAAGTGCAAACATATTCCACTAAATCACACACAGGCTTCTGTGTTGTTATCGCTGCATCAGTCGGACTTCCTTCCTTCGTGTGGTCAGCACGTGTGATGTTGTTACAGGCACATAGACATCGTTTCAGTCATACATTGTGGAACTCTTTTTTTTGCAGAGTACAGTGTGTGGTACAGACCCAGTATACACTGGTGGATCTAAGTTCAAACCATGGAGACAAAATAAGGACAAAAGCAGATTCTCAGCAGCTCGAAGTGAAAGCTTTATGCTGAATTGTCTCTTTGTGTATTTTTGTTTTGCTGCACTGACGAGCTGCTGTGTGTGTCTGGGCCTCGGGGGACATGAGTTTATGCTGCTGTTGCTTGCTCTCACAGTAGAATTCAATAACAGCACTGTACAGTGTGAAATGCATTGTGTCACAGCACATTATGATGGCCTGCATACATTCAGCAAATACGTTTTGTCTCTCCACAGCTATTCTCCGTTGTTCAGTGTCCTCTGAAGGAAAAATCAGTCAAGTCATTCATTCTAATCATCTGACAAAGTTTAGAATGTCATACCCATTGGCGGTGTTTGCCAACGTCGTGTTGACATCTTTACTATAAAGAACTCTCTCCTTGATTTGTGATTCCAGCATAGAAAATATAGCTTCTATTTTGGCTGTAGTGAAGTGGATTTTCGGACACTGTGTCATCAGCACCATGTGAGAGATAGAATAGGCTACAACATCATGAAGAAGAAGAAAATATTGTCTTGGCAACAGCTTTGATTTGAGACCGGACGATCAGAGAAGAATCAAAGATGACGCCAAGATTTTTGATTTTCCAGCTTCCAGGAGTAATACAACCAGGGATATCTAACAACTGCTTAAACAACTGCTAAATCAGCAATAAATGGCAGTGAGTTCATAATCATTTTCTGGCCGGAACACAACAGCAAGGCCAGCCTTATCATCTGAAATGTCCCTTGTATGGATAAGTGGAAGTGGAGGAGCACTTCCAGTACACTGTGATTTGCATATAGCAAATAAACTACTTTTACTTATTACATGTAACCGTTCATTATCATATAAGGAGGCAGAGGAAGAACTAAACATAAGATCAAAACAGCAAAGAAGGGGGAGAGAGAAGTCATCGGTAACTGCTACATAAAGAAACAACAGAACCAACACCACACAGATATGAGTGACTGCTAAGAAATAAATTGTTTATGTGCACCGAAATGTTAGGGGGCTTTTAGTTTGAAACAATTAGTGTTGAGTTTGTACTAGCCTATCATGAAATGCAAGTTTTATACCACGTTGCTCAACTCTACATATCAAACAGAGAGAATCAGAAACCTGCATCTAATAATACAGTTATGTTTTGGAGCTGAGGTAAATAGAGTTGCTGGTCAGATGGAGGCTGTTCAGTGTTCACTGTGTGAGAGACAAAATCAGTAAGACATTCTGTTTGAGCAATGAGTTTATAAGTTAAAGCAGAAGTAAGCGATCCGGTCGTTTTGGCTAATGCTGCGTTCCAGGCAGGCTTTTGAAACCGTAAATTACAGCTTCAAGTCACGACTTACGACTTTGTAGCGTTCCAGGCAGCCCACTCGTGTTTTTCCGACCTGTTTTACTTGTGAAAGTCACTATAACGGCCACTCGTAACTTCCGACCCGTGAAGTCGTACCAGATCGAACTGGTACGACTTCACAGGTCGGAAAAACACGAGTTACGAGTTGCCTTGAACGCACCATAACGTCTTGTCAGCCGATGGAGTTAGCAGCCCCCGCCCTCGTCATGGATCTATTGGTCCTCGTCCCTACGTCACCACATTCAGGCGCATCCCTTGGCTGCACACACAGCCCTTCATGCCGTTCTCTCTCCTCATTGGATAAAACTTGTAGGATATGAGAAAAGTTTTCTCCTCGGCTCAGAGCAGAGCAGAGGGACTGACAGACCCGTGTTTCAGACCAAACACTCTATGTACGTGATTGCTGTGGGAAGATATAACTATTTAAGACTTATATTAACACAAAAATATTGCTTACTTCTGCTTTAATATAGTTGATATGTTAGATTGAACCATCATAAACTCCAGGCTCTGAAGGTGGAGTAAGAGACAAGGACGAGTCCAGAGTAACAAGAACGAGTGTCATCATTAGCAACCACGACAGCAGGAGGTGGAGGTCTAAGAATCTGCTCAAAATCACTTAACAAATAAACAACTGAGGTGATAAATATAAAGGAGACATTAAAAAAAGAACCACTCTAAAGTCCCCACGGGTGTTCTGGTGAACTTTTTCAGGTAACATGGACAAAAAACTGCATCACCGCTGCTCCATCAAGTTCACGTGACGTACTCGGCTGCATTTCACATTCCACTCAGCTCTCAACTCTGTTTCCAGCATTCACTGCAGTTTGTCAAGATGCTTATGCAGCATTTCAACAACCTGGAGGGAAGAAACTTTCTGAAAAAAAAAGAAAAAAAAGACAGGCGTGTACCAGAGGCACGTCAGTGGTCACAGAACAACACAAACACAACACCAAAGTGGTTACACCAGCTGGTTACCACCAACTCTGCTGCTTCTAAGGGGCAGTCACAGCCTCACAGGAAGGTGTTTGACAAACAGGTGTTTAAACTCAACATCACCGGGATTCACAGCACAACAGAGACACCAGCCTCTGTGTCCAGACTGTCCACCACTTTCAAGTACAGCGAAGTATGTCAACCATATTAATTTAAAATAATATATAAAGATGTTGATATCTTTTTTTAATTGGGTCTTGTAAAACCACATGTTCCTTTATGTTCTATTGGCTGGGGCATCGCTGAAGTGCTACAATGCTTTATTTATGGTCTCATGTCAATTCAAAAAAATCTGCAGCTCATAAAATACTTCACATAAATACTGATTTAATTGATTTACTATTGACATACATTTTCCTTTGTGGCTCTACACAGTGAGAGTACATGCACTGCAGTTTCACAGCAGTGACACTAACAGATGTGGCTGGGTTCAGTCAACTCTAGATGTCTTAAGAAAACAGGCTCCAGGTCTGTTCACAATGCAGCTGTTTATCAGTTTCACTTGATTGACCAGTTTGTAAAGATCTGACTCGGAGCCACTGAAACTGTTAGTGGGTGGTAATAAAATGCAGATATCAGCTCTAATGAGGCAGCAGTGAGAAAGTGCTGCCTCATAAAACTCTGCGTGTGTGTGTGTGTGTGTGTACAGTTCTGGGATGAAGACTTTCTAGGAGTCTATTATTAGAAGCAGCTGTTCTGCTCAGCCATCATCACTGTGGCAGCTTCGTGTTTCCTCAGCAGAGCGACGTGAGCTGAACGTGAGCTCCTTTCTCAGATGCAGCATCCTGGAGCTGGGTGCCGTAGCAGAGAGGAGAGTCTGCTGCTGCTGCTGCACCACACTGTACTGCACTCCGGGCACCCACAGGAACAGTGCAGCTAATGTCTCCGCTGTGTTTTCCTGTTTCTCTGTGTGAATCTGATGTGTAATCTCCTTTGTGCTGCCTCTCTCTCTCTCTATCTTCCTCTTTCTGTCCAAATTTCACTGCAAACAAACAGGCAGCGCTGCAGAACATGGGCACCTACGCCATTCTCACACCACTGCAGTGTGCTGCTGTCTGACCTAATTCCTCCCTATCCTCAGCCATCTCTGCATGCAGCCTGGAACACATCATAAGAGAGGGGGTGGGTTAGGTGGTATGTGAGGGGGGGGCGATGCAGTCCTTTTCAGACCTCTTCAACTTCAGATGTGAGAAAACTGAAACTGCAGTAGAGCTCATTCAGCTGGAGAGACAAGCATGCGCGTTAATCTAAGTGTGCGCATCCAAAGCATCCCGCCCACCGACTGTGCAGAAGATTTTTAGCCTCTTTTGCTTTAATTGTTTTGGCCTCATTAGCTCAGAGCTTCACTGTTGTGGTCCAGTATCATGTGGTGTCATCACAGACCAGCAGAGGGCACACTGTCCAACACCAAACCCGCAGACACAGAGCAGCTGCACACAGTGGAGCATCTTGCAGTTTAAAGCAGAAGTAAGCGATCCGGTCGTTTTGGCTAATGCTGCGTTCCAGGCAGGCTTTTGAAACCGTAAATTACAGCTTCAAGTCACGACTTACGACTTTGTAGCGTTCCAGGCAACCCACTCGTGTTTTTCCAACCTGTTTTACCTGTGAAAGTCACTATAACGGCCACTCGTAACTTCCGACCCGTGAACTCGTACCAGATCGAACTGGTACGACTTCACAGGTCGGAAAAACACGAGTTACGGGTTGCCTTGAACGCACCATAACGTCTTGTCAGCCGATGGAGTTAGCAGCCCCCGCCCTCGTCATGGATCTATTGGTCCTCGTCCCTACGTCACCACATTCACGCGCATCCCTTGGCTGCACACACAGAGAGGACTGCCCCTTTATGCCGTTCTCTCTCCTCATTGGATAAAACTTGTAGGATACGAGAAAAGTTTTCTCCTCGGCTCAGAGCAGAGCAGAGTGACTGACAGACCCGTGTTTCGGTCCAAACACTCTATGTAAGTGATTGCTGTCGGAAGATATAACTATTTAAGACTTATATTAACACAAAAATATCGCTTACTTCTGCTTTAAGTGCCAGGTGTTGCTGTCAGTAACTGGTGGAGACCAAACACTGAGCTAAAGGAGAGTGAACACAGGGCTAGCAGGCTGTCACACTGACTTCAGTAAAGAAAAGAAGTTTTTTCCACCTCCTAAGACAGATGTTGTTTAGTAAAGGGATGTTCTATGGCAAACTGCGCAGGACCCCCTCGAAAACGAGTTGCGACAACTCAAGGGGTTTATCCTGCTGATAATAAACAACTTAAACACAAAACTCAAAATACTTCTTCTAGACTGAGCAGAAATGTAGTTCCTTGGTTTCCAATCATAAGTTACAGCCTATTATAGCCTATATATAGCCTGTCTTTTCATCTTAACCAATTAATTAAATACTTTTTCACAAGAATGAAAAGTCAGTCACCTAAACGGACAATCCTGTAAAAACACCATCCAATCATTTTGAACATCATTTTCAGGTCTATTGGATGGTGATGTGCCAATCAAGCTGCCACCTCTGTCCCGCTCTCCCTCATCTGTGCGTAGTGCTCTTCCTGCACTAACGGCACGCTGCTCAGAGTCTTCAACAAGTAACGCTAACGCCAGTATCCAGTATATCACACAGTCCAGTAGGTGGTAATGTAGCTCCGAGCTGGATGCTGGGCTGTTATGAACCGCGAGAAAAAGCTGTCAGAAAGTCAACGCTGAACTAAACTTAACGTATTTGTTTAATTTACTGTGACAAAGCTGCACCATGCAGCAGTTTTTTAAATTACCCATTTATTTGGCTGTGGCGGTGCGCTTCAGTGTTCCCACACTACGCACAACATTTTTTACTTTTATTTTTCATAAAAAGATGAGCGGACCACTTGCGTGCCGATCTATAGAGAGCGATCCAACAACAATCCGTTGCACCACTAAAAAAGATGCCTTGATATCATTCTTATATAGTCTGCATATCATTTATCATTTTAAGCTCAATAAATTCAGATAAAAAAATTAATCAGAATTTCAAACATTTGTCTGGTAAATTGAAAACCTGCTGGTCTCAATGTCTGGTACCAATTTTTTCTAGTGGAAACCCTGTCTACACTCTACAGGTCCTAATGCTTATGACGTGCCAACAACATGATAAAACACTCATCCCACCCAGGAAATCAGCTCTTCCCCCTGTTGGCCTCTGGAAGGCCATTCAGATGCTTGAGGGCCTGCACTTCCAGGCTTCTATACAGCCTCTACCCCTGTGCCATCAAGGAGCAGAACAATAACTGAATACACTCCACAATATATGAAACCCGTGCAGTCCTGTGGGGCTGTGCAATAGATTTTAATGAGTGCAATATAGTATGCAATATATTTGCAATATTGTTTTGACAATATATTCTATCATCTTTGATATGTTTTGTCATCTTTTATCTTGTCTTTTTTACATGTTGATGCTGATTTTTATGTCACGCCACTGAGGGATTGCACTAGAATTTCGTCGTGACAGAAATGTTCCAATATTTTTATTACCTGTACAGCGCTTTATCTTGAATACTGTACAATTACTTTTATATGACTTATCTTTACTGATGCACAGTGTTTGTTTATGGTTTGTAAGGAGCCGCCAGCATCGACACTCAATAAACCGGGCGGTCTCAGCCACGATCCTGACCATCTGTGTGTCCGACTCATCCCTCGCATCGCACCCAACAACAACAACACTAACACAACGCAGAGTCTCGGGTGTAGGGAGGCGTAAGCTCGCACGGCCTGGGTTACAGTAACAAATGTCAGACATGATAGATATATGTTTATTTAAGGAGTTGCTTGAAGGTTATATAATATTATATTAGCGCCCCATGCTGGGCCACACAACCGGCCAGCCTCACCTCCAGAGCTCCGGCGACACACAAAACACACTTTGCTGGGTCCAATTTGGACGGACCAGGAAGAGGAGCTTCCGCTACAAACAAGCTTGAAATATAGACTTCTTTAATATTTTTCGGAACAATTTCACATTTCGGGGCTTCAATACAAGACAGACATTACATACAAGCAGCATGGAGGTATTTGGATGTTTTTTGGTGTGTCTTTTTGTTACGAAGAAAAGTGGTATCCATTTGCAACCGTTATATGGACGTGCAGTGCTACGCCGAGACCCCCTGTAACTCAGAGAAGCCACGGAGGACTCTGAAACTTCTCCCAGCCCTTAGTCGGCATGAGGGTGAGTAGATAATGAGTGCAATTTGAATTTTGAGTGAGTGACTAGAACTAATGTAGCATAGCCACGGGAGAAATCCTTCTTAGTTCCTTTTTAAAGTTATAGTTGGTAATCCTGTTCAGAAACACGTTTTGTTATACTGGGTGAAATGGTCCTTCTATCCTGAGAGTAGTCAATACATCATGTATTCAGAAAAAGGAAGGAAAATAATCAGACCTCTGTCTGACACTAATCTGACCAATCCATGCTTTTCGCTACGAAAATGAAAAACCAATCAGATGCCTTCATGTCTAGTTCTTTCTACACCCAATCAAGCTGCCGTCTCACTCTCTCTCTCTCTCTCCTCCTCCTGCTTGAGTGACCAGAGTCTTCACCTACGTCCACGGAAAAGCCACACTCCAGTCTGATGGGCGACATTGTGCGTTGGTTGTCTTCCCCCACGTCCGCAGAAAGGTGGAGGCGTGGCTTCAGAGAGAAGTCTGAGGAAAGGGGCTGGACTTTTGACTTGTGTGTTTTCAAAATGCGGCCTGTTGGAACCGTTTTTCCAGGATCTCCAACCCTACCTTTAAAGGTAGAGTCTGTAGGTTTATTCATTGCAGTCTTAAACACAATATTCAAACTGGCCCCTGCTCTCTGCTTCAACTGCCACGCCCCCTGCCCCTGACAGCAGTTGTCAGGACTGACCCATGTTCCACTGCTGTTCACATTGAACCCTTCTCCACAATAATTGCTATACTACCACCAAGATAGAGACTGGACGCCATCAAGGCTGGAGAAATGGTGAATGCACACTTACCAGCGAAGAAACGGAAAATGAAAGAATAGGCTGTCGCCGGCAACGGGAGCCTTGAGGGCTGTGCCCAGGTGGAGCCGCCGTGGATGGTACTGTAGTGGCTTGACCTCGAGCCAGTGATGGGAGGGCCCGACACTCCAGCGCTTCACTCTGACTGTTTCCTTTTCTTTGCTGGCAAATGTGTATCTGCAATTTCTCACGGCTTGACGGCATCCAGACACAGTCGCCACCACACATGAGTAGAAGCCTATACCTTTTATAAAAAAAAAAGGTCACATTAAATGTCATTTCTAATGAATGTTGTGATTGAGGACCAAATTTGGGAACAAGTGTGTGAGAATGGTCATAAACTGACCAGCAGCCCCACATGGAAAGAATTCATATGGAAAGTGAATCTCCGCTTTTTCAAAACTCCATTTATCATCTCCAAATTTGACAAAACAAAGACAAATCTTTGCTGGAGACAATGCGGACAAATTGTAGATCACACACACATTTTCTGGGATTGTCCTAAACTGAAAATGTACTGGGAGGGGATCTGGGCGGAAATTTCTAACATTTTACAAACTAGTATAAGGAATGACCCGCTGATCTTTGTTCTTGGACTGCTTCCCTGTGACTTTTTATGTAAAGAAAAAATGTATCTACTCAAAGTCATCATAATGGTGGCAAAAAAGATGATAACTATGTCCTGGTGTAAGCCATTACCCCCGACTGTTGATCAATGGAAAGAAAGACTTCTCAGGGTATACACAATGGAAAAAATAACAGCAAAGCTCAACCTTGACATGGCCTTATTCAAGAAGAGGTGGAATCCACTAATTACTTACTTTGGACTACTGTAACATTACAGGACACCTAGATGATTCAGCATAGACACCTACAGGCCTGGACCCTCAAAAGTAAAAGGGTGTATTTCTGTTTTTATTATTCTTGAGTATCAATCACCATGGAAATTCTACTCAATTTGATTTTTATATAATTATCAATATTTTTTATTATCTATTCAACCATTTATTTTAACTTTCAGACCTCTGACACTGTCATAAGAATATGGAATAACCTTGCCGATAGGTTCTCTGTTCATGCTGTTCCTATTTTTGGCCTTTTCTACTTTTTTACTCAGATATGGAACAAAAGAATTTAAAGCTTTTAAGTATGTAAAGCTTGAAATATCAATAAAGACATTTGTTCAAAATAAATAAATAAATGTCATTTCTAATTCTTAGAGGAAATTAAACTTATTTACAAATATCACAACATGACTGACTTTGTGCAACAGTCAACAAAAACGTAGTTTCACACTGGATGAAGCACCGTTCTCCTGTGTCATATTCCTCCACCACCACCTCCTCCTACGTGGACTTCGTCTCTCTTTGACTATGTCACTTTTCCCTTCACTTCCGTCATAATCATAACGACCACTAAATGTTGCCTAACAGAAAAGCCTGACTTTGGGTCATACTGTAATAACCTGACACACATGACGTATGGGCTTGTTTACTTACTGCAGGACAGCCTCCCTGATGTCCTCAGAATTGAATAGATCTCCTATTGCACTGAAGCTTCAGTGATGTCCCTTTCATGTAAGTCTCTTTGGATAAAAGCCTCTGCCACATGAGTATCTGTGAATGTGATCCATCAGAACTGTTGCTATGGTTACCTGCAGAATACCTTAAATCTTAAATCTAGATTAAACCATCGACCAGAGCTGTTTCCTGATGTAAGCTTTCAGGGACACCCGCATGCCAATCAGAACAAGTTATTCCATGCTGTTATTATGATGTAGAACAACATGTCCATCTGACTCAGCAGAATAATGTGTCCATTCTAATATCCATACAGGTGTAATTTTACTGCATCATGCGGGCTGTACATATTTATGTGATGATGTAAAATCAATAACAGCGACCGATGACACAACAATGCACAATGGTAAAGATGCTGACTCTCTGTCGTCTGGCACCATTCGGGCCTTTTTGCTGTTTGCTGTTTCCAAACCAACCAGCATGCTCCCATCCCTCCTCTTGTTTCCATGCCAACCCCTGCATGCACTCATATACAGGTAGAGAGTGACAATTCAATACAAGCCAAGGTTCTAGCAGGAGTGAACGGGAGGATGAAAGGAAGGACTCCAGTAACAAGAAAGGAGAAGAGCATTAGAATTTGACTGCTGTGTCTACTCTGTTCCAAGTTATCATTTCTATTCTCCCGTCATGCATAAGATTCGCAGCATTGACAGGTTTCAACCTGGTTCTGTGTCACAATCACTACTGAATTTATATTTAATTATAAGCTACAGTTGTTTGATGTAAGATTAAAATGAGTGTGTGGGCTCGAATGTGCTTGGAACATGAATCAGCAGTTTCATGCTCCATGTGATGCATCATGGTGTATATTATAGGTTAGGTACTTTATATAAATAAATCCATATATTGATAGATATAGATTTACATCAGTAGCACATAATCGTGTGTGTGTGTGTGTGTGTGTGTGTGTGTGTGTGTGTGTGTGATTTATTCTAGAAATGAGCTACAACATTTTCAGAACAGAAAAGAATTTCACCCCTTGCAATTTTTAACAGTCCCTTCAGTCAATTATTATTTTGGTTGCAGTTAAGTGAACGCTGCCTCTGCTCTTCAACCTTCTACTGGTTTTACGTAACTGGCTCCTGTGCCTCTGCAGTCTGATCTCTGCCACTACAAACTTTTGCAAAGTATCAAACTGCCCTGGCCAGACTGATAAATGATCAGATTGCCCGGTGTGTGTGTTTATATGGACCGTGCTGCCTGGACAGCCCCGTCCTTCGTTTTCTATCATCAGTGGCAGTACTCCAACACACAGCTGCTTAACTCCTGCAGCTTCGCTCTCCACCACCCGTGCTAACCTGTATCTCTGCCTCCACATCGCCCGTCAGAAATACATCAATATCCACCGTTGATCTCGAAAGAGCCTTAAAGGGATATTTCAACATTTTGGCAAATTGACCCATTGCCATAATCCCTATAGTCATAGCAGTAGGTGTTACATGCTGTCATTCCGACATCCCACCACTCTGACATCCCACCATTTATAAATATCACCATTCCGACATACCGCTATTCCGACATGCCATCGCCCCACCATTCGGACAAGGCTTTCAATAAGGAAATGTGCGACTCCCTCCTACTTATCTGGACTCTCTCTATCTGGCCTGTCCAGCCTCTACCTGGTCTTTTTACTAAACTTAACCAACTCCTTTCATCATTGCCCAACTAGTGCAAAATCTTTTGGCGAAAAAATACGCTATCAAAGCAATTGTCGGAAGGGCAAGATGTTTAAAAAAAATCATTCCGATTGATTAAAATGAAATGTTGCGATTTGGACAATTATAGGTCTATGTCGAACTGGAGGGATGTCGGAATGCCGGTTGCCCCCCAGCGGTTTCATTACCTTTAATTGTCAGTGCAAGTTGTTTTGAGATCAGCGGGGGATTTCGGGTTTCCCCCATCAAACTCATCAAATACACAATCCAACAACTCCAAAACACTCTGGTGGACAAGCTGTGACCTGCACATTCACCACGCTATGAGATAATAACGTATTATGTAACATTACGACTTATGAAGCAAATACTCAGCAGCCGTGTCTGGAATGTAGTTCTGTCTACACATTTGCCTCGAAAACAACTCAGGACCCAGGACGTCCTGCCACACCGGGAGTTGTTTTACAGAAGTGTGGCAACAACCTAATGACTGTTCACAGCTGAATGATCTACTCCGTGGTTTGTTTACATGTCTTTGGCAGTACAGCAGAGTGTTAAGGGCCTAGTACACCAAGTCTGTTTTTTTTTTTTTTTTAAACAAAGTGGACCACTGACATCCTGAAATAAACGGCAGTATGGAAGGTCATGGGGGGATCAGGTCATTTACAAACAGGTCCTGTTGCTCTTGATGTCCTCTCAGGTTTGGATGGACAAAATTGTATTTTTCTCTTTTCATTTCATAAAATCATCCTCACTGCTGATGACTTATGTCTCTTTTTCTGAAATTTGAAACTAAAAAAAAAAAAACACATAGTAATAAAACATCATACTCAGTGTGTAAGGTGTCTATGCGTAACATTTTTTGTTGGGTGACAGATTAGAAAAGCTCATATGAAAAAACGTACTACTGTCAAGAGTGAAGTAAAAATTTTCTCTCCAGTCCATCAAATTAGGAGTGGATTACAACTGACTTTGCATCCTTGGAGTGTAACAGTAAGAGTGGGTTTCCGAAGTTGAACAGCTGCATACCTAATTGATCATGTGTTATCAAGTTCATATTTTAACTTCTTGCCATTGTTTTTCGACTTTATTAAAAAACAAACAGCTACAGTCAGCCAAATCAGGAAATGTCTGTAATGTTGGCCTTTATATTCTCTCTCTGGCCTGGCGGTTTGTTGACAACCTGTCTGATTGTCTCACCTCTCATGTTTAATTTCTTTGTGATGATTAGAGGATGGATAGATACATGGAAGGACAACTGTCTCATCTTGGACTGCTGGAATATTAACTGTAGAATTACACTTCATCCCTACTGGGGCTTCAAACAACAGGAATGGACAAATATGAAACCATTCTCAGAGGGAAAGAGTGGCAATAGTAATTGGACTTCACTTACTTATTAGTCCTGTATGTGACATGTTTTGGTGTCAGGCTGCAGTCTCTCTCTCTGACACATAGGGGACCTTATGGAGGCTGCAGCGGAGTGAGGGGTGAACCTCTGACCAGACTTGACAGAAATTACAGTTGTAGCTCTGTGACGGTCATTACAACCTTTGTGAGTAGAAAAAGGAATGTTTTTTCTATTTTGCCTATTTTTTGTACTCTGCACCTGCCCTCGCTGGTGTGATGTGCGTGTCCACTCTGGTTTGTTCTTAGAAAAAAGAATAGCATTTCACACCACCTGTTACTTCTCCCATTCCACACATACACACATTGCTTTTTTTTCTACATACATAGCGGTTTACTACACACACTGATGTTACATCAAGGACAGTTTGGGGTTAAGCATCATATTTAAGAAGAATTGACATGTGGAGAGGACAGCTTTAGCAGTGGTTCTCTGACAGATGTCTCCTCATAGGACAGTCAGAGTTCCCACTTGTTCTCGTCAAAGTGTGGTATTATCCTGAAGGACCGAAACAGCCAGTATGAGCACAATGCACAGAAATACGGGGCTCTCCAACAATTACTGATGAATTTAAATATGCTTGATAGTAGATGTTTCATAGAGCAGGATAACACTTACTGTAAAACCTTTAGGCTCATATTTCAGCCACATCCTCCTGTTGTCTGCAACCTTGTATTTCAATGCTGCTCAGCCGGCCAACCTCCCTGCCCGGTTAAGGTCAGCCATCTCTCTTCTCAGAAATGCCATCTCTGAGCATGTGATCACATGAAGCTCCATTAACCTCCTGTCTAATGGCTCTGTCTGTCTGGACTGGCTAACGAGTGAGAGCTGGAGCTGTTAAAAGGCTCAGACGAAGCTGGGCAGTCCCAGATGGGAGACTAAATGCTGCCTAACACGTTTCAAACTGTAACCAAAACCTGAAGTGCTGCTTAAACAAAGGCTTCGCTCTTTGCCCTGAACAAGTGCAGCTGGAAGGCTCCTGCACAGGACTAAAGTAGTGCACATTGCTGTTACAACAGTGGTGTAACTTTATGGCAGACAAGGGCACTGCACATACACATATACATGAACATTACATGTGACTGAAATCAGCACCTGAAGTTAGTTAAGTTCAAAACATGAAGAAGAGTCTTGGGCCCATGAGCAGCCAGCTGTTGTAATAACATATTACTGAACAGACTCAGGTGCTACAATTCGACACATAATTCCATTGAATGGTTTAAAAGCTACTTGTCAAACAGGAAACACTATGGTTTTTTTTTTATAATGACAGTTTTTCACAGGTGGGACAACTGCAGTGTGGTGTAGCTATCGTAGGGCAGCTGCCTCCGACCTGTTTTATTTTAATTTTTACAATTGACCTGCCACTTTTTCTAAATCATACATCAGCGGTTATGCAGATGACACAACCTTATACATACCAGCAGAAGCAGTCAATAATCTAACAGTAACAATGAATTCAGAATTCCAGTCTGTTATAACATGGGTTAACACTCAACTTATCAAAATCAAAAATCATTGGGTCAAATATTGCATTGAAAAATAAGCCTCAATTAAATTTCTCAGTTAAAGGAATAGGTCCAACAGGTAGAAGTGACAAAACTGCTTGGTATTATGTTGGACAGTAAATTAACATGGTCAATGTTGACCAAAAGACCAAAATACAGGCAGGGGGGCTCTGCAGACACCACCACACAGGACTAGAAGCCTATAGGTGACGATTAAGACAGATCTCATTTGTATAAGTCTAGCCTTTATTTTTCAGCAAAAACCTCTAGACTCTACCTTTAAATCAGTGTGTTGCTGAAAATGGTTGATTAAAAGAATTCACTTCTTACAAGCCACAGATCTTCTGAATATTCTGATATGAAATCTGTTTCTAACCAAATAAAATGGAAGTTCAGAGGGTTTGGTATATGAAACCATGAATTGAAAATTAAATAATTCTTTGCAGAATTATGGCAGTATTGTCATTACAAATAGTGGTGGGATGGGAAACTTTAGGGATTTCCAAAGTTTTTACTTTATCCCGAGGGCAACTGACATCTGCAGCTGATTCGATGGCCGTTGAATTGTATCAGGACATCTGGGTGAACATTAAAAAATGTGAGCATCACAGTGACACAAGTGGAAAAGTCAGCAACTGGTCAGAATCACAGGGTTCCTTCACTGCCAGTTATATGAGAATAATGTGCCATTCAATCTTCCACGACTTTCATGTGTGGAAAAAAAGAATTTGGAGGTCTATGCAGATTTTCATCCTGTCAAAACAGTTGGACAGTAGCTACTCATTAATAATAGTGTCAGTCAGTTTTGGGGGGATCACTTGATTCACCTGCTGCTGGATTCCTATGTAAACGTCATGGCTCAGCTGATGCTGCTGCAGTCTAAAAGTCTGATCTACATTGACTGACAGGAAGAGGTGATGATGAAGTAAATTAACTCTTTAAAGTCTGCTGGTCTGTTTTTATTTCTATAGTGCCTTCTATGTATCCTGTTGAAGACATGTGTGGAGGTGCAGACAGAGCCAAGAGGAACCTGCCACGCAGGCAGATTACACTGAGGAGAGGGAGAGGGGTCTTGATGAAAGTGATTTCAGAGATGCTCTGGTTTGGACTTTTCTTATTGAAGGAATAGTGAGTCCTGCAGACAGGCTGATACACAGCAGCTAAATTCACTGCAGTGGAGTGAAATCAATGACAGCTCAAACAGATCACAGTGCCCCCTGGAGTACTGTTTACTGCATGAGACAAGAACCTAGGGCAGTGGTGGGGGCTCAAACAGACCTGGTCTGAGGTTGTCATGCTCAAACTTTATTTAAAACATTCAGCCTAAAAAAATCTTCAGTCAGGCACGC
Source organism: Trachurus japonicus (assembly GCF_045865225.1). NCBI lineage: Eukaryota > Metazoa > Chordata > Actinopteri > Carangiformes > Carangidae > Trachurus > Trachurus japonicus. The sequence continues at coordinate 17,986,510 of NC_140928.1, read as the reverse complement.
TGGGCCATAGGTGGGCCTCTCTGGAACTGAAAGAACCATTAGACCAGTTCATTCCAGTAGTGGGTAGTTAAGTTAAGTTAAGAAGCCTAAACCAAACCACACACACCAGCCCAATACTGAGGTGATAATGGCAGTCGTATGGTAGTCTGTGGTATAATAGGAAGACTGTTTAATTTTTCAGATGTCACGTTGCAGACTCTGAGTTAAGGCTGAACTCTCTGCTTGACCAGATACATCTACAAGTGACCTGAGCATCTGATATTCAACTTGAAACACTAGATTTGTGTCTGCCGGTCACCTCTCTGCAGAGATGAGGCACCATCTGCACAGCTCCTCATAAATCCTCATCCTGAGCTAGTGCCAACATACCAGTCTGGAAGCTGATCAATACCAGGGCACACAGCTCTGTCTGAAGACTCAACAAAGCTTTGTGGGATGGTTTCAACTTATATGAACTATCAAGAATATATGAGTGGCCTTTAATAACAAAGAAATCTGTGACACCTGTAGATGAATGTAGCTGCAGCCAGGCCTCCCAGGCTGGTCACTAACTGTTATCGAGATGGATTCAATGAGTGCTAATAGACAAAGCAATCAGATCATTGACTAATATCTCATTAGCTGGCTGTCAGTGTGATGCACAGATGGATGCTGATGGGGCTGAAGGCAGTGCAGGCGTTTTCATTAACAGCTGATGAGCTGATTATTGCTGATCACTACTGCCGATGTTATTGATTGATTCTGGCAGCAGCAGAACATATGTCTTTAAAAACACATACAAGCACAGAAGAGGGTACGGCGTTAGTGGTTACCACGACAACAGACATACCACTGTACAGATATGTTAAATGTCAATTTAGCATATAAAAAACTGGCATTGTGAAGTAAATAGTAACCATACATTTTCATGTACAAGGCTATATGACTGCTACTACTACTATTACTACTACTACTATCGATAATAATAATATTAATCATAATTAAAGCCGCAAGTGGCGATGACGGATCCTCGCTCACCCACGCCACCAGGTCTCGATGCTGGAAAACAAATTTGAAGACGATCGAATGAAATCCCTAGGACGAGTTTATTCAAATACAACATGTGGTAATCACGCCAAAATGACACGTCAAAATAAAAATGGCCGACTTTCTGTTTGGAGTAGACCATTGATGCCAGGGACTTTTTTGTTCGTCTGGTTAACTTACACATGTGTACCGATTTTCATGTTCCTAGCCCAAAAAAGCCCTATGGTGAGGGGTATTTAAAAAATTAAAGGGGGGCGCTATAGAGACATTTTGCTCCGCCCATGGGCGTCAACCCTATCAGATCAAAGACCTTGCCACCGTTGACGTGTGTATCAAACTTCATGATGATACGAGTTCAATAAAGCCATCAAAAAGCTAAACATATTTTCTTGGCGAGGGATCGATATTCGCCGCAACGCCACACGGACGCCATTACTCGTAGCTGCACAACATTCATCATGTAGCTTCACCAACTAGTTCTGCATGTTTTAGAAGTGGAATGAAGTTGATGGGGTCACCTATGTGTCATCAGTTCATGTAAAAGTAAAAACTGGTCACTTCCTGTTACCACCGGGGGGGCGCTATAAGTTAAGTGAGAAGTTAATATATCGGGTGGAAATGGCCAAAATCACGCCATCAGTGAAAGTTCAAATCAAAATGGCCGACTTCCTGTTGGGATTTTACCATGATGTTCAGAGACTTTTTTGTGTGTCTGAGTATGATAAATGTGTGTACCAAATTTCGTCTGCCTACGACAAAGTAACCCCAATGGCGAGGGCAAGTCTCCTTAGAAGATGTCTTATGGTTGGAATCTTTTGATATTGTTGGCTGTTTCTGTGGTGTTTTAACGATTACAATTAATTTTGGAAGTTCAAATCTGATCAAAGTTATATGAAGTGCATATTTTACTACATTCTGTCAGTGTGGTCTGGCAGTTAGTGGAGATGTGAGTTTAGATGAATAAGTCTCAGTGCAGTCAGGTGTCTGTCCGTGGCCTCTGTCTGTAGGTGTTGGTCTGACTCTGCTCTGTCTGTGAGTGGCTGTAAAACAAAGGTCAATAGAAGCAGAACAGAGTGGGTATGTCAGAGTTAATGTGAATGTATGGTTCATGTAATAAAACTCTGTTAACCCCATGTTTACTGATCTTGTTTGTAGTTGGAATTGATGTGTGAGGTTAAATAATTGGAGCTAGAATTGTGCTGAGACAGAAAAGGGTCAGATGTGAAACCATAGATCCAACCTGCTTTGTGTCAGCAGTCAAGGCTGTTGTTGGTGGTATAGTGTGGGGAGTGTTTTCTTGGCTCACAGTTTGGCATTGTTACAGCTACAGAAACCATGTTTACTTTTACCACCTACTGACATATGTTGAATCTTGGCTGAGGTGCATTTGGATCTCTCATCTCTGACTGTTGCCTCTAGGGCATTAAACCTATTCAAGTAAAATGACTTTCATCAAACAGTCTTAGGAAACAAAGCTTTGACCAGGGAGCTGCTCCAGTCTGATGCAGTGCTGGAGCAGAGTGTTGGTGTGTGTGTCCCGATGTAGTAAAAACTAGAATCCTCTTTGTCCCTGCCAACCAGTCACGTTGCACTAAACAGCCTTGTCTTCCTGAGTTTAATATGAAATGTCAGCAGGTCATTTTATTCTATAGATAATGGCCAAAACATGTTTTGTGAGGTCACAGTGACCTTTAACCTCTAGCCACAAAAAGATTGTTTGGTTTGATCCTTCAATGCAATACTGAGATGTTATGTTCACAAGGCCAAGCCATGATTGGTGAAGTCACAATGGCCTTGACCTTTGACTGGTCAGTAAACAGTTTCAATATGTTAGCTATGTAACAGGAGCAAAACTTACCAATCGCTCCTTTAAACCACTCTAAAGAGCTGAAACGACTGTGACCCAAAACGTTCCAAATCTCTGCCCTTGATTTAGAGAGCCACTGTTTTTAAAAGATTTTCAACAACATGTTTTATATATTGATATTGATAAATACTGCCATAATATGTATCAAATAAATCAGGGGAAAACATAAAAACAATTCTATAGTATAGTTTTACACTCACACCTCCCGTTGAGTCTGACCCCATGAAGATCAGCATGGGTAGCACAGTTATCACATACCTGGAGTCCTTCCACATCCCAGCAAAACTTGTGACAGCTCCAAGTAAAGCTAATAAACAATTCATAACCTGGACTCACAATGACGCACATCATTAACTCCACAAACACTGTCTCTATTTACTTGAGCAATCTCACAGTCTCATATACAGATGACTTATGTATGAGAGCTGTGAGTGTAAACAGAGCAACAGTCTCTGTCCCCATACAATAAACACAATCATTCAATAAAGCCCTTAACACAGAGATTACAGTCAGAGAGTCAGTGCTGTCCTGCAGTCAGCTTCACCAAATCACCCTGTTCTTTATGTGGCGTCTATTGTGGAGTCATTCACTGACAAAGTATTTAACCTGACCATAGAACATGTTTGTTAACCTCTGTAGTTACATAGTTATGCAGGAGTGAGTGCTAAAACATGTTAGCTCTTCATGGTTGCAACAAGTCTCTTATGGTTTGGTTACAGATTTAAAGCTGATGTATTTTTGAGTATTTAGCTTTTTTTTCTAACATTTAACTCATTTGAGACAAATATTCATGTAAAACAATATGTTATGTATAAATTATAATGTCTATACATGAAATATAAGTCTAAATGTTAAAACAATACTTAAGAACTTTCAGTTTTGGTTGAGTTTGACGGCGCCAGTGGACCAAAGCGTTTGTGTAGCATAGTGTTTTGTCTGAAGGAAGACCCCATTTCCCATGAGCACCGGCGCGTAGCATCGTAAACATCCTGATCTTCTGGTCCCATGCAACAACTCGGTGCTGACCTGTTGATCTGCCTATTTAGTGATTTTACAATCAGTATCTCCTCGTTCATGGTGTCAATGGGGTGAAATGGTCTGAAAACCTCTGACCTGTTGACTTCAGGCCTCAGACCATTACAACGTTTTCAAGGTGTACTGCGGGAAACATAGACGTGTCTCCACTGCAGGACCCTCCCCCACAGGGCCATTTACAGGAACCTTTATGGGGCCGAATGGAGTCCCTGCCTGGGGTACTCGGATCGGCCCTGAAAAAGTCCCGGTGGAGCTTGAGATTTACTCTGTGCTGATTGGTCAGACTCAAAGCAGGATGTGACGCTTATGGCCCGGACCCACTGCCCGCGGAACCGAAGCGCAGCGCCCTGGAGCGGAGGCAGTTTCAGATAGGCGCACATGTTAACCGGTCTGCCTGGTCGCACATCTCGCGCTGTGGAGCGCAGTGTGTGTGCGGCTGCAGCGCTTCAGTTTGCCGTCTGTTCTATTTTTCACGCGAGCCGCGAGCGCCGAGAGCGCCGTCTGTCAAGCAGGATAGACCAGATCGTACCAGATAGGAAGTCGGGCACAGAAAAGGCGAGAGAATCCGGTCAGTTTTCAAAATAAAATAAATAAAATGATGATTAATTAAGTTGTTGCTTGTCTGTCTATAGCCTAAATATTTGTCAGTTGCGTCTGCACACAAGACACACACACACACATGTTTAATAAAAAAAGTCTTGGTCATGGAAGACATGTCAAAACATACATGTACAAACAAAGTTGTATGTTTGCCCTTTTTAGTGCAAGCATCCGTTTTTGTTATACCCATACGCGGATCAAGTTAGTTCATGCTGACCTTGTTGGAAAGATGTCATTTTCCACAGAATGGTCTGAGGACCAACTGAGAGACGAAATAACAGCTGGCTTCAGAGGAGCTTTTGGGTTACCAGAGCATCAGACATTCCCATTTGAGTTTTTGAGCCCCATCATGTGGTATAAGAAACTGATGAAACCAAGGATCACCTCCAATATCCCCAGGTTCCCTCACCTGTATGAAATTCACTGTTAATAATAAGTACTTTAGAAAAGAATTCAAGGAATACGTAATTAATTAATATCTTACTTGGTGCACCACAAAATTTTGCTTTCATAGTTTTGTTTTGAAGCTTTGCAAGAACTTTGAGCAAAGATGAAATAATAGAATCCTAAAAGCACACAGTGTCTAAGTGTTGTTGACTACAGGTGTTGAAATGAATCATATGCATCGAGATGCAGACGATTATTCATTGATACAGTAGCAGACCACCCCCACCCTCGATTGCGACATTATGGCGTACTGACAACAAGGGTACCAACTTATGGGCGACAATATTGTCAACGTTGTTTATTGATACTCCCAGTAGACTGAGACACTTTTGAGGGAATCCCGCTAATTTTAAGAACACACCGGCAACACTGATCTGTACTGAGACTGTTGTTATTCTTTCACATGAGTTAAATGACTGCTGTGTGTAAAACCACGCTGTGGTCTGTAATTGAGATGCAGATGACTGAGTTTGGAGCTGATGAAAGGATCGAAAAAAGAGAGTGAGACGACATGGCCATAGCCGCCGTGATCCCCACCAACGCTGAAGAGCAACTATGAAGAGCTCAGCTGTAATGGAAAAGTTGAGCCGAGTAGAGCTGTGTATTGGAAAAGTGTGTGAAGTAATAGTAATAATAGTATAATAAGTAGTATTTAGTAGTATATTATTATTCACACAAGGCAAGGTAGGTGGTGTCTTACCCAAGGACACAACAACAGCAACTGGGATGGGGCCAGCGAGCTAGTTAGCTGTTTCCACCCTGTATTGTTGACAACAACATTAAAATTAAAACCCAGCACAGCCAATAATTGGTGTGACTCTGTCAACAATCCAGCCCAACTCTGAGAAAGGGAAGAAAACGACCACCTTCATAGGGAAGGCTTCACAAATGTACTCCATCATGGACAACACCAGGTTTCATCCCGTTTAGTGCGATGGGGCCGCAACACAAAATCCTGTCGCTTAGCCACTTCACATAAAAAACACCTGCTCCTAAGTTACTATGAAACCAAAGCCAAGATCACATTGCCAGTGAGAAAAGCTAGTGGAGTCAGGGCAACTTTTTATTCCTGTGTCAATGGAGTCTTATGTTTCAGTTAGTGAGGACTGGCAACTTGAGCCTTATGGTCTCAACAAGGAAATGAATTTGTCTTGTTTTTTTTTATAACTGGTGCCCTACGTGGCTTCTGTTGCCTCTATGTGTTATTTTGTATTGAATCATATACATTGTATTGTATTTGTAACATTTGTACTGTGTGGTAGCCTATCACATGAGCTGTTTTTTATGATGTGGCACACTATTTAAATCTGTCATTCATAAAATTGATCTGTTTGCTCTGAGGAAGCAACTGCACCTTAAAAAATTGTTTAAACTGACTGTGTGCTCCAGCATTCTTTCCTTACCTATTATTCATCTGTCTCCTGCCCTGGGATGCACTGGTTGATGCTGATGAAGACACCGGTTAAGAAACAGAAGACCATGAGGGGACCAGCCCAGAACTTTTCAGTCTATTCACAAAAGCTAGCTATAAAGACAGTGGAACATTTGAATGTTAGGTACTAAATGTTAAATGGACTACTGTGCTGTGGTGTTTAAATGTACTTAGTTTTTTTTTTGTTCTGTTTTGTATTTTGACATTGCCCTAAAAATTTGGTAAATGTACATATACTACACATGGAAATAGCCCTTTCCCTTAAAACATGCTTTTATATAATATATATTTATATTTTCCACTCTCACTTGAAATGTAAAATATTCAAATGGAAATGTAATATTTATGGTATTTACAGGGTCTTGAATTTTGCACAATTCTTTTTTGTCCTTCTTTCCTAGGATCTCCAAATGGTTTCGATCCAAGAATGAAGATTTCCCAAGCGCAGAATTGAGTGTACCACACTGTTGGACAGATTATGGTCCAGGGTGGTGAGCCTCCAGTCCTCCCCTCACTTTTCTTGTGGTGGTCTACCTTCTTTAATGATAACAATGACTATCGCTCCAGATGATGTAGCTAGCATGGAACTGAGAGAGGCCCAGAAGAAGGTATAAAGGTGTGATGGGTGGGAATGAAATGTGACTCATGAAGATAGCAAATCGCAGGTCTTCCAAATCAAAAAACAAATATGAATTGTGCAGAATGCAACATACTTCCATGAACTCATTCAGTGACAGCTGCTTTGATCAGTTGGTTGATGGTTTCAAGAACTATGAGGTAAGTTTAGACTTGAACGTACGTGTAACTGAATTACAGTGAACAGCAGATAATGATCTGTGCATGATTTTAAATGTCATTGGGAAAAGGTTTACAACATCTGTATTTGTGAAAAGCAAGATGGTGAGCTCTGCCAAAACAGACATCACACATTTAACAATCTCATCCAGACATGTTTGCGAGACTTCTGAAACAGCAGTAGGCAGTTACAGCTGCTGTGTTCAACTGGGAACTGCCCATTGGTCTGACCTCCCATTGGTTCGATCTCCCATTCCTCCGACAAAATCAACCACAAGTCGGACCAATAGGAGGTCGGACCAATGGGTGGTCCTGTTAGTTTGAACTGTCATCGGGGCGGGTGCAGAGCAGCGCAGTCTCTGCCCACCCTCCAGAGGTGCATTGCTAATGTGCATTGCTAATGAGCTGGTTTTAAAATGACCAAAAAGGGTCGCGGGAGGGGGACTTTAAATAGTTATATATTCCGACAGCAATCACTTATAGAGTGTTTGGTCTGAAACACGGGTCTGTCAGTCACTCTGCTCTGCTATAAGCCGAGGAGAAAACGTTCCTTGTATCCTACAACCTTTATCCAATGAGGAGAGAGAACGGCATAAAGGGGCGGTCCTCTCTGTGTGTGCAGCCAAGGGATGCGCGTGAATGTGGTGACGTAGGGACGAGGGCAGGGACTGCTAACTCCATCGGCTGACAAGAAGTTAGCCAAAACGACCGGATCGCTTACTTCTGCTTTAATTCATCGATAAATTAATCGTGATAAATTACAGAAAATTGTGCAATTAATTAGTCAATTTTTTAATCGATTGACAGCCCTAGTTAATATTAATGTGACTTGAGGTCAATGAGCCCGAGCCCAGTCCACTCATGCCTCCAATGTCCAAAGTACCGTGGATGTATTAGTGTTTGATGTAATAACATGTATGTCATACTGTAGCAGCTGAAAAAGTCGTGGAAAGTGATTTCAAGAAAAGAGTGGGAGCCCTGTGGAAGTATCTGAGGGAATTGGTGGATGTGCCTGTGGCGTGGAAACCGGAAACAAAAGCCGATATTTTAACTGTCAGATGAGGTGGAAAGACTCAAACTTAGGGTAGAGATCAAATTAACATTAGCTATCTGTGAAATTACATTTTAACATATTAGCATAGTATAGAGTGGTCACTTTGATACCAGTATCCACTTACTAAGTTGTGCGTAACTGAGGTTACCTACCTAGACAAATACTTACTGTGAATCAGAAAAACCTTGGGGGGCATCTGAGTCACTCTGGTCACCAACAGTAACTCTCTCTAGAATGACTTAATGAGTTAAAACTGCCTCACTTACCGTTAGTGTTGGTGGAACAGCACCTTGGAGTGCAGCCTGCACACCAGCCTAGCCTACCGCTCACTGATTCTCAGCTACTGGGAGTGAAACAGCCATGTTTGTCTTGCTTCTAGTAATGACAGTGCAAGAGGTATGGACCAAGGGTGTTGACCTAGACTATATATTATCCCAAGCATTCTGTCAGGTTGTCCTAGATTGATGGAATGACCTGGATTTGGAGTCTGTACCTTTTTGTGATTGTGTCCTTCCGTATCACCAAACTTGACTTTTTTCACTTGAATTGTGCATCCTGTTGGGATCCCTTTTCCGGAAGGTCCAGCTAGGGTTAGGGTTAGTTTAAACCACAGGTAGTTGGTGATCATATCGTTGTGCACATCTAGACTTTGTGACTTTTGGTGTGATTAGGGGTTAGGTCGCCTTCCCTCTGCTTGGCTTCTTGGTTTAGTTGGGTGATCATAGAGGTGCTTGCTCACATTTTCTCTTTCTTCTGTCTTTGCAAAGCTGTTCCTGCAGTGTGCTGATTAGGACATTAATACTTTTGTTTCCAGTTGGTGGGCTGGTTTTAAACTGCTGGCTCTTCTTTCCCCTCTTATTTGATGCCTATTTGGCTGCTCTGCCCATTCGAGCTAAACCATACCTGTGCGAGGTTGTACACGATGGCTGAGAGTGCATCCATCTTTTTACGAATGGGACCTGCCAAGGATGATTCAAGGATGCCAACTAGGTCATCATCGAACTGCGTCGATATAGAACCGTCTGATGATCTGGGCCACTTGATCTTCTCTTTCCTTGATAAATGAGTTAGGGAAACCAAAAGGTGATCCAGATGGGGCAGCTCAAGTGCTGAGAGACTGACAGCACCGTGGGGTGCTTCCTGGCTGTGGGCTCTCATTCGTCCTACCAGATACTGCATTAGTGCACTGCCCTCAGTCGCCATCCTTCAACATTTGGATCTACTCTGGTGAATCTTCAGACCGGTTTTTGCAGGTTTGTTAATTCCCCTGCAGCCAGCATTGTTCGGTTTGCTTCCTTGTGGTCCTGTTTACTGTTGCGGCCATTACCCAAATGCCACCGCTGAGTCTACTATGGTTACAGGCAAGGCAAAGGCAATTTTATTTGTATAGCCCATTTTTACAAAAAGTTTGTCTCAAAGGGCTTTACATCCCATTATAACTTGGTAAACCTCCTCCTTTTAAGGATATGGCCCCTGGATTTTGACACTTATTACACCTGTGTACCCCAGTTAGAAATATGTATCATTAGCTATATATGATCATTAAAGCAGAAGTAAGTGGAATGTTTGTGTTAATATAAGTCTTAAATAGTTATATCTTCCAACAGCAATCACTTATATAGAGTGTTTGGTCCAAAACACGGGTCTGTCAGTCACTCTGCTCTGCTGTAAGCCGAGGAGAAAACTTTCCTTGTATCCTACAACCTTTATCCAATGAGGAGAGAGAACGGCATGAAGGGACGGTCCTCTCTGTGTGTGCAGCCAAGGGATGCGCATGCATGTGGTGACGTAGGGACGAGGGCGGGGACTGCTAACTCCATCGGCTGACAAGAAGTTAGCCAAAACGACCGGATCGCTTACTTCTGCTTTAAATAGATAAATGGGGTTCATTTAAAAAGTAAAATGGTTAAAATATATAGATTTCAATATATGTTTGAATGCGAAATTCACAAGTAAAAATATTGCAAATGTTAAAAATGCTAAACATCTTAAAATGTATTTCACCTTTTATCTTTAAATAATATGATGGTAGCTTTGTGGAGAAGTGTATGTGGGAACATAAGCTGTTTGTGCATGCAGTGAGTGATAGAGAAGAAACTGGAGTGGAGGGGTAAGAGCTAGGTAGACATTTACAATGGAATGTGGAGTGAACATCTGAAGATGAGCAGTGGAAGATTTGTTTTTGCTTATACTGTATCTTGTCAATCAGGTCATTAGAGGAATTCACTGTATTAAGTACAGATATCTAGGAGACTGGAGCTCTGGGACTGCTTGGCAGTGCAGGATAACCCCAAGGCCCTGGGAATATGCCTCATTGCTGTCATCCTGCTTATGGACAGATGCATGTGGAGTGATATTATATTATATTATATTATATTATATTATATTATATTATATTATATTATATTATATTATATTATATTATATTATATTATATTTCCTAAGCTTCCTATGGTTGTTTTTTCTCACCCAGTGGTTAAGCAACCACTAAGTTCTCGGTTCATACATTCACAAGCATCGACCTGCTTGGCAATGATTTGATTTGATTTTATCTTGCTGGCTTGCTATAAGTGATTAGTGGGATGTACACTGTATTTCTGAGTCACAAAGGCCAATTAAAAGTGAAAGGTACGAACAAATTATTTGTTGGGTTTAAAACTAGAAATCAAAAAAGGGTTTAGTAGAGCAATTGTGATGTAAGTTAAGCATTTGTTGCTGGGATGGGGTGGGCAAAAATTAAAGTTATTATTAGTTATTGTTTCATTTTTCCTTATACCTAATGTAAATGATAATTCATTTTAATTTTAAGAGAGTTTTTGGTGTATTTATTATTTCAAGAGGTTAAAGGACCTATAGCTTAAGCTACATACATGATGAACACGCAATTGTTTGTTATTTGTGATTGTTCATATTGAGGGTAGACGGACTACACCTGACTCTCCTCGTGACTGGGTCTTATCAGCTACAACTACTGTATCAGACAGTGGTGAATGTAACATGGACACAGATCAAATATAACACCACCAATCAGCTTAATCACCTAGAACGACTCACACTGAAGGATATGAAAATATCATTTCCCAAAAAGAGAGACAGACTGATAATCACCATAGAAATCGATCAATTATCATAATTTATTTTAAAGTTTGAAAACGTCACTCAGCTCTATTGTACTGTATTGTATTAAAATTCTTAAGAAAATAATTGACAAATAATCAAACGAAATGAAGTGGAATAATGAAAATATATTATTTACCTGCACTAATGAATGTAAAACTTGTGTAAACAGCCCTTTCTTTCTGTTGTGAATCTGCAGTTTTGTGTTTTCAGACTGAACGTATTCGAAGAAATGCCACAGTTCCAGACACGGGTCCTGGTATCACTTCCAGCCCTCGACGATCTACATCAACCACACCTACACCTCAGTCCTCCAGCTGCAGGAATGTGAGGGATATGATAAGCAGAGCTGCATTTATTATTTAGAAGTGAAGAACAACTAACTATGATTCTCAGTCTGCACACATTCACTTCCACACACTCACACTCAGCGGGCTCAGACTTTAAAAAGTGAGAAAGTGGATCCAGGTCCATCAGCAAGAAGGTAAATACACATCACAACAATAAACAGTAATGGTGTTAATTAGCTTTTAAAATGTGACATAATGCATCCACTATCACAGACTAGAGCTCTGCTGACAAGCCAGACTATATCATTAAAATGTACAGTATAGTCTGGCAGCGACCGGTAGACCTCGGCTCAATCCAGGGGGCGGGATGAAGGCTGTCTTTCAAACTGCCTCTGCATGCAATAGGGTAGCGCTACGACCAATCAGAGCAAAGAGCAGGATGACGATAGCCTGACAAGCCAATTAAAATGTATGTCGTCATCGCGTTAAGCCCGCCCAACGACTCTCTAAACAGATAGAGCGCTCTGATTGGTGAACACAAACGGTGTTCGAGACTCAAAAAGTTCCTATGGCTCGTTTCTAGACCCACCTACGGAGCAAAGAGATTTGCTGCCGCTAGGGTGCGTCTAGATTTCTAGGCTAGCTCTGCTGAGGAGTTGATTCTAAACATGAACTGATATTTTTGTTAACAGGGCAGTTGATAGCCACTGATCCAGCAGATATAGCATCACATCAATACTAGGGATGTCACGATTACTTGTTTTCACAATTAATCGTGATATTAAACGGCACAATTAATTAATCGTAAAGGTTCCTAAATACCGTCACTTTACGAAAAAGATTATGTCGGATCTATATCGGCAGATGTGCGCAAAAATAAAGGTAAATGCACAGATACTGGTCCATTTACCTAACATAATAATGAATTGGTAGTAATTTAAATGTTAGCGTGTCATTTTTAATTTTAAAAAAAGCAAAACAAAACAAAAAAAGATTAAAATAAACGCAAACATTTGGTATAGATGACAATTTATGACCTGAATATTTCAAACATTTCCCCTGGGGATTAATAATTGGTCATATATTAATAGATACTTGAAATATTTTGTGTAAACAATGAGTAATGTAATTATATTTTGACTATATTTGATTTTACACATTCATAGTGTTATGAAATTAATTAATGCATAATAATCGTGATAATCGTAATACCGTGATTATTACTCTGACAATAATCGTACCAAGAAAATGTATAATCGTGACATCCCTAATCAATACACTGACCAACACTCTATGAAGACCAGAATACTCAACAAAAACTATTCAAAACAAGACCTAGTATCGGTAGTGCTGATACTTTGGCAATGTCCCCAGACAGTTTAGGGAGTCTATGAGCCATTTTTAAAATAGGAACTATACATAGAGGACACAACCGAGTAGAGCCATCTCAAATATTACTATATTAAATGACTGAGGACGATGCCATTTTAATTCTAAGATGGCAAGTTTCAGTAACAGTAGTTATACAAAGGCAGATTTGTGTAGCTGTATATATAACAGACCCTGGGATGGCCTATGTAAGCTGCAGTACAGCAGCAGCAGCAGCAGCAGTGTGTGTTAATAGATGCAGAACTACAGCCTGAGTTAAGTCTGACTGTCTCACACATTCACTTTCTATGCACGTGCGCCAGCCTCTCAGATGGTTCCTCTGTGATGGCGCGTGTTCCCTGGGCACCTTGGTGCTGCTGCTGCTGCTGCTGCTGCACCACAGCTTGTATGAAGTGGTCACATCACATTCTGCAGACACTCTGCTTCTCTGGGCCTCCGTCCTGCTGTTGACTCACTGACAGCCGTTATGTAATTACTGCATTAAGGCAAGGAGGGAAAAAAAAAAAAAAAACGGCGTGAACGGACTGAGCGCGTCTTTCTGGTCTGTTTGCTGCACCTGACGGAGGCTCTGCTCTGACACCGGCTCTACACACACATGCTGGGCCAGCAGTGTGTGCGTGGAATCACTAAACACACTCTCTCTCTCTCTCTCGCTCTCTCGCTCTTGTTAGTTCTCTGCCTCCGCCGCTGTGACACCGCGGGGAAGTACTTGATGCATACGGATTGGTTTGACACATTGCGGATCTCTCCATGGTACTGAAGAGAGAGCTGGGCTGTGTGTGTGTGTGTGTGTGTGTGTGTGTGTGTGTGTGTGTGTGTGTGTGTGTGTGTGTGTGTGTGTGTGTGTCTCCTTCAGGAGCGGTGCTGCACCAAGCAGCCCTGTGAGCCGGACTGACGCCGGTTTCTAACCTCTCCATCTGTCTGCTGGAGAGCCGTCACGTGGAGGCGGTGTGTGTCTCATACTGCAGTCAGAGTGGAGGAAACTCACCATGTTGACTTCAGACACCATGTCAATACTGGCGATGTCTATGCTCATGCCAACGTCCACGGGGGCGCCTGTGGAAAATGTGATGCAGGGGCATTAGTAAGCAGCGAGGCGCGAGCCGAGCATCATAGAGACCGTAGCGGCGGCTCTTCTTACCTCCGAAATCAGGCCGCAGCCGGATGTCGTATCCTTTCAGCAGCTTGTCCACAGTGGCTTTCACATAGGACATGTTGCTAGGTTCGTTGGCGCTGAGGCGAGAAAAACACATTTCAGTTGAGAGATAAGGAGCCGCACTGGCCCGTCTGACATGACACATTATGTTACCATCACAGCTCACCTCTGCGCCCCAAAGACCCCCGCCACCAGGAGGGACAGGCACAACACCCCCGAGCATCCGCGGTCCATAGTAGTCCACATCACTACCTACTGCGACCCTTCCGACGACTTTGACACCAGGCTTCAGGGACTCAGATTCAGACTGTAAAATTATTCCAACGGCAACGCATGCGCGTCGTTTCACCAACATCCAAGCGTCGGTGTCGAGGTGAGACAACACGGGTCCGGAGGAAAAAAATCTGCAGGAACAAAAAAAAAAACCGTCTATAGGCGAGGAGTTCACCTGGAGGAAGCAGGCTGGCGCGTCAAGCAGCACATATAGGTTCCCAGCATCCTAGATGTCAATACACAGACCCCCCCCCCTCCGGCGCCCCTCTCAGCCTGTTCCTGCAGACGCAGTGTCCGGACTTGGCCTGCGTCAAGCCGGTCTTCCCGCCCGCTGCCGCGCAACCTGAAGAGCTTAAACAGTGAGCGCTGATCCCGACTCTACGGTCACCTTTAGTGAGGGGGAGAGAGAGCAGCGAGAGGGAGGGAGGCGAGGGAGAGAGAGGAAAGAGAGAGCATATCGGCAGAGATGGGAGGGGGTGATAAAAAGGAAGGATAGAAAGTTGTGTGTGTGTGTGTGGGGGGGGGGGGGGGGTCTGGCTCCCCCAAATGCTGTTCCCTCTTCTTCTTTACATTGATTAGTCAGACTCAGCTGATTCCGAGTCAGTTGTTTTCACAGTGTAGAATCACAGCTCAATGAATGAAATGACCTGCTCACCCCCTGGTGCTTTAGGACCAGATGAGAACCTGATCCCTGATCAGAACCAGGCCCTATACGTCCTCCTGTATGCTCAGACACCCATATATACTACACAGTTCAGTTGCCCATAAAGTTTGGATACTTTTCTTTTCCGACATTCTTCTTTTTATTCCTATATTCTAAAGGTTAAAGGGACAACGAGGAGTTTCTATTTGGTTATAAAAAAGTCTCACATTAATGTGGATGAATCTACATTACTCACACTTGTTAATGGGCCCATTTTCGATAAATACATCATTTTGTCTCCATTGTTATTTTGTTATTATTAGTGGTGGAAATGCTGGTCAAGTCGTTTCCTACTTTCGGTTTCGCGGATGCTGCCCGGCAGGTCATGAGAATAACGCCACCGAATCGCCGTTTATGGTCGGAACTACGACGGTATCTGATCATCTTCGAACCTCTGACTTTCATTCTTGGCAAGACGCCGTCTTGTGCCGGTCCAAGAATTTCACAGTGCGCGCGGAGGCTCATGGGAAATGTAGTGTGAAAACACTTTGCTTTCCAAAACTCCTGATTGTCCCTTTAATCGTGGTTTAATTTTCACAGTGACATGTTTGAAGAGATTGATCGATTGAAAATATACACTTTTTATCAATTTTTGAATTTGGCATAACTGAGGGAGAACAGAAGGTTTCCCTCTATCTTCTTCAAATCAACCAGAGTCAATAGTCTGTATTATTCATCACCTACAATTTCTCCTAAGTTTATCTCCCACTGAAGTGATTCTCAAACATACAGGACAAGGTCACAAAAGGCTAACAGAACACATCTTTCAGTTATTGATTACAAGGTTGTGGTTGATGAATGGAATATTGGCACAGAAGAGTGGTGTTTATTATGGTTGATAAAACATCCTTTGGTTCTCACCAAATGAACCACAGTTGTTGGCATTGCTGTAACTTTCTGTCCCCATAGGACAGTAGGAGACAGCCATAAACGGTGATCCAGCGCTGTTATTTCCATGACCCGCCAAGCAGCGTCCAGGTCCGAAATTAGGAAATGCTGGGTGAGTCGACCACTAATAATATCAAAATAACTATAGAGACAAAACAATATATTTATCGAAAATGAACCCATTAACAAGTGTGGGTAATGTAGATTCAGCCACATTAATATGCGACTATTTTATAACCAAATACAAACTCCTCATTGTCCCTTTAACATGTCAATTTTGACAGGACTCCTCAAAAGATTTATTTACAATATAAACAGAGAAACAATCCATCCAACCATTCATCCATCCATTCATTGTCTAATCTGCTTGCATCCATGCAGAGTCGCTGGGGGGCTGTAGTCAGTCCCAGCAGACATAGGGTGAGGGTGGGTACACCCTGGACATGCTGCTATAGTCTATCACAGAGTGACATACATACAATGAACACACACACTCAAGGTATTTCAGAGTCTCCAATCAACCTGCTGTTCATGTTTTGAGACAGTGAGGCAGCTGGAGAACCCAGAGAGAACCCATTAACCACAGGGAGAACATGCAAACTCCACCCAGAGAGGCCCCAAGCTCGGGGACACAAGTCCATTTTGATCCACAGTTCTACTCTCTAGTAAGTCTACAGCAACAATTCTCTGTGGTCTTTAAATTGTGATTATGAAGTTTTTAGCCAAAATCACAAAACCTGTGCCATTTCCCAGGGATCGTCTTCTGCACAGCACCAGCAGCTCATTAGCGATGCACCTCTGGAGGGTGAGACTGCGCTGCTCTGCACCTGCCCAGTCAACCCCTCGCACCCTGACAGCTGGACATTGTACAATTACAGATTCAGCGTGTTTAGCGTAAAACTGCACACTGGGATTTGATCCCAGACTGGAACATAGCCCTTGGTCACAGTGCAAGCTGCTCTACCAGGTGAGCTATACCTGTTATACCTTAACAGCAACACCGAGCTGTCAAGCCTTTCACCTCTGAGCCAGATGCAGAGCGGGGCGGGAGCTTGTAGCACTAGTGCCCTCCCCTGGGGTTGTGACGCGTCAACCCCAGTCTCCCTGAAACGGCCAGTTTGCGTCTGCCATTGGTTCACAGCAATTTGAAGGCAGAAAAACTCAGAAATGCAATTTTGCACTTCTTTTTCTGCTGATATGTCCTCTAACACAAGAGAAATGCCACAGGAACATGTGAAAAGCACGAAAAATACGATTTTCATGGGAGGGGGTCTTTAATTGTTGTACTGATAAAACGACACAATGAAATTGAATGAAAATACATCCACGTAGCAGTATTTGTAAGTAACAAATAATGCAATGTCTTAGTTGCTAAGTTTATCAAAATAAATAAGTTCCTTAAATTAGTCACAATAAATAATCCTTATAAGAAAAATAAGAATAAGATAATAATAAAAATTGAGCTATAGAGCTTAAGAAGGCAGGCCACCGCCTGCATGCTGGGTGGTCCTTACACCCAGCTCCATTCCTCCAACCTCAGTTTACTGTTGATCTGCTCATTCTTGGTTATAGTTATAGTTATTTAAATGTAATGACTCTTCCAATTTTCCAAAGCTCTTTTCAGGCTGGTGCTCAACATATAAGATTCATTATTTAGTTATGTTTTAACATGAATATCTCATAATTTATGATGGCCAATGAATTGATAATCAGGAAAAGCTCAGCATAATATTGCCCCATGTGTGAGGTAGAGTCCCTGCAGTGCGCAAGAATGATACAACAGAGATGGAGAGTGAGTGTGCATAGTTACACAACTGTCTGTTTAGGTCTTTTGACAGAAACTGCTCTGGGCACATTTATATTGTGATTATTGATAGAAAAACTATAGTGTGGTCATGTAGGTTTGTGAAGCAGCTCATCAGTATGGAGAGAGGGTAGATTTCAACTGAATGTTAATAAGCCCATGAGTAGCACATTAGAAAACTGACTGCAGATTCCAGCTGTTAAGTTAGCCATTCTTGGGCCTGGTTGTGTTAAGACACACAGTTTTTTATTTATTTTCTAGCAATAATGAAGCCTATAACTAAGTATTCCTGATTCTGATTCTTAAAGGGAAACTTTGTTTGAGGTGGCTCCAGCAGGGCAGGCAGCTGCAGCCCAGCTAACGCTCTTCAACCGGGCAAGTGGCTCCCACTTGCAGCGGACCCTGCGGCACCTATGCCCTGCAGCAGGTGAGCACCTCAAGAATGCTGGCATCAGCCCGTCAATACAGCCATGCATTAGGGGAGACCGGGGTAAGATGAGCCACTTATATTCAGGATCATTACATCAAGACAGTTATAGTTTTGTTGCTAACTAATATATCTTCATGTATTTCAGGATGTTGTGCATCCCTACAAACAAGCAGAATGAGTGTAAACAATAACTGTTGATAATATAGCATGTCCAAAAAAGTGGTCTTGTGGCACAACTTACCCTGTGTATGGGGTAAGTTGATCCACCCCCCCCTCCTTCCCTTCCATCCATCTCCCACCTCCCCCTTTACTCACTATTCCACCTGTCCAGGTTGCAGGGGAACACAAACTGCTGGGACTTCCTGCTGAGCCACCAACTCACTGAGCTTTGGGGAGTTTTACAATCACATGGCATCTTGTGACGAACCCCTCATCTTTCTCTTTTAAAGTAAAACTTGGTTTACCATGAACAGCTTTGCCTCTTCTCAGGAACTTACTAACTGTGCTCATAAACATCCAGAATCATGATTTGATATTTGGACATATAGCTACAGACAAAATTCACTCATTAAAGCAGAAGTAAGCGATCCGGTCGTTTTGGCTAACTTCTTGTCAGCCGATGGAGTTAGCAGTCCCCGCCCTCGTCATGGATCTATTGGTCCTCGTCCCTACGTCACCACATTCACGCGCATCCCTTGGCTGCACACACAGCCCTTCATGCCGTTCTCTCTCCTCATTGGATAAAGGTTGTAGGATACAAGGAAGTATACAAGAAGTTTTCTCCTCGGCTTACAGCAGAGCAGAGTGACTGACAGACCCGTGTTTCGGACCAAACACTCTATGTAAGTGATTGCTGTTGGAAGATATAACTATTTAAGACTTATATTAACACAAATATTCCGCTTACTTCTGCTTTAAGTGTATTGGGCAGATGGCTCAACTTACCCCAGAGCTACCATATTGACTTAATCAGTCCCCACAGTTAAAATGATGCACTTTTATGCATGGTTTACTACCTCATGTTGTAGCTCATAGATACCACAACGGATGTAAAACACATTTTGAATTATCTGTTTTGGTCTAAACATAATTCTCATGAAACTTATGATCGACTGAATTCACTTTTGAGAGTGAAAAATGTTTTGGACATAAATGTTAAACCACATACTCATGTGGTTCTTATGGTTCTTACCATATATGGTCCTTAACTACAGTACAGACTCCATGAAATGATGCCTTCCTCCTAAATATTTGGTCACATGCTCTATCTTTATTATGGTTTCCTAGCAACAAGGGGTAGCTCAACTTACCCCAGTCTCCCAGTCAGTGTCAATGAACAATGTGTCCCATACTGACTCTGTGACTGTGGTGTGATATTTTATATATTATATATATTATCATATTGATGATGCACTGAACACACAGAGGCTCACTGTTCATCAAGTGCAGACAAGACCATGAAAATGGTCAATCACATAATGATTTTTTCTTATGGGTTACTCCTTGTATCAGGTAGGTAATACAGAAGCAAAATTTCACGTCAGACAGCATAGGGTTGTCTTCGTTATTTGGGCTTTTCATCTGTGGTACTGTATATTGATGTGTTGATGAAAAGAAGGGATCACCGCTGACTAGGGATGTCACGATTATACATTTTCTTGGTACAATTATTGTCAGAGAAATAATCACGGTGTTACGATTATCACGATTATTATGCATTAATTAATTTCACAAAACTATGAATGTGTAAAATCAAATATAGTCAAAATATAATTACATTACTCATTGTTTACACAAAATATTTCAAGTATCTATTAATATATGACCAATTATTAATCTCCAGGGGAAGTGTTTGAAATATTCAGGTCATAAACTGTCATCTATACCAAATGTTTACATTAATTTTAATCATTTTTTGTTTTGTTTTGCTTTTTTTTTTAATTAAAAATGACATGCTAACATTTAAATTCCTACCAATTCAATGTTACGTTAGGTAAATGGACCAGTATCTGAGCATTTACCTTTATTTTGGTGCACATCTGCCAATATGGTTCCAACATCATCTTTTTTGGGAAGTGACGGTATTTAGGAATCTTTACGATTAAATAATTGTGGCGTTTTTCGTGATTAATCGTGAAAACAAGTAATTGTGACATCCCTACCGCTGACACGTCTTCTCTTGTATTCAAAAAGCAAGTTTATTAACAAGAAGAAGAACAGTGTAAAAAAAAAAGCCGAATCCTGGAACATCTCTATTGTCAATGTGAGAAGTTCTCGCGACTGGCCCAGAGCTCTGACTTACCTTTTCTGACTCCCCCATCTCCAGCCAGAGAGGAACCTCCCGTCTAGATGGCCCTTGACCTTTTAACTTTTAGGCTAGAACGAACCCAATGCCCTGTTTCTCATGTCTCTTTCCCATTAGAGAAGACAACAGGATCATTCAGTCATATTGAACCATACATATCCCATTAGGTCAAATGACTTCTGAGCAAATTATGGAACCCATGGAGTAGATCATCTGTCCACACACTCCTTCAGTTCCAAACAAGGCACACATACTGTACATACAAAGAAGAATACATGACGATTAAAGCTAAGAACGTTAAGGAGTATAATATACTACACATCTTTATCTGTTTATCAGTTTGGCTCATTCTCTGGAGCAGTGTCTATGTGTGTTGTTTGTCTACTGGAAAGAGTTGGACTTCTTACCAGTAGGTGGAGACATATGCTAAGGCTTGTTAGGACACACTAACAGACACGGTACTCATGCAGGCATCTGATGACAAACACACACGAGAAGTGAAAATGATACCAGCCTACTGTCACTGCCCGTCATAACAAGAAAACCTGTTGTGACTGGCAGCAGAGTGAAGATTCCATAGCAAGAAGATAATTCAGGTACAAGCAAGTACGAAAGTAAGTTCCTTGGTGTCTTAATAGATCACAAGCTCTGCTGGAAATCTCACGTGAAATATTTGTGCTCCAAAGTATCCAGAAGTATTGGAATTCTGGGTAAAACTAGACATGTTTTAGATCAGAAGTCACTTCAAATGCTGTACTATGCACTCATTGATCCGTACTTATCTTACTGTGTTGAGGTATGGGGAAACACATATAAAAGCACTTTACAAAAGATTTGCATTTTACAAAAAATAGTCATAAGGATGGTTCATCATGCTGGGTACCTTGATCATACAAATCCGTTGTTTTTAAAATCGGGTATTTTAAGATTTGAGGACCTAGTCAAATTCAAAACAGGTCAGATTTTGTTTAAAGCCTGGAATAGGTTGCTACCAATAAACATCCAAAAAATGTTTATGGTCAGAGAAAGCATATATGATTTAAGAGGGAACTGTAACTTTAAACAATCTACCATCCATTCTACCCTGAAAAGTTTTAGCATCTATTTTTGTGGTGTAAAAATGTGGAATAGACTAGATGAGGAGATAAAAATGTGCAATAACTTAAAACAATTTAAAAGTAAGTACAAACATACACTCTTGGACAGCTATAAAGAACTTGACAGCTAATTTTACTCTTTTTATTTATAATCGTGATCTTATTTCATATTAAAGCAATATGTTTTTAATCTTCTGAATGGAACTACAGATGTACTGTATATGACATGAATCACAATGTAAGGGGGGGCTGAACTTGATAAGCTTTGCTTCCTTCAGCCCCTTCTCAAACTTGCACAGTATCATTATTGTTTTGTTTCTTGTTACATAGATTGTTTTGTCTTTTGATGTGCTTGTTTGAGACAAATAAAAATCAAATCAAATCAAATCAAACAATAAATAAATATGTACTTATTCAATTACTTTTATTGTTATTCCCAGCAGAAATGAATCATCTTATTGAGGAGCTATATGGACCAGCACTCCTCTATTGACTCTATTGCAACCCCTTATAAAATATCAGCCGGACTCTGCCCAGTGTTTTCTGCACATGTATAAAAATTCAGTATGCAGGATGCCACAAGTTCCTTTCTCTCCTCCCTCTTTCTGGAAGGCAGACTGGTCATTCCCCTCATTCACTTTGAGTTTCTCTTTTGGAAACAAGTCTGACAGAAACTCTCTCTTCACTGACATTGGAAACAGAGTTTGAACATGAAAATTGTGCTATCACCATGACAATGGTAATTAATTGCAATGACGGTATATGACAAATATCACAACAAATAAAGATGAAATCAACAACCACATGTGTCATGTTATCAGAGATGTCAGGAATATAAGTGCATACAACAATCAGTACCCACAACGTGTCAACATTTCTGAGGCCCTGAGCTGCTGGTGGGAGTGGGAACAGTCCTGTAGTCACTGTGTCTGTGAGCTTTAAAGCTGCAACATTTGGCAGGTCACCTCTGTAGATCTCCATGTTGTTCTGGGTTCTAGGTTCTGTTGCTCATATAAAAAATAAAGTATCGAAAAATATTTTTGTTTTGAATGAGGTAAAATTTGTATTGAATTGTAATGTAATGAAACTACTGTATTGTTCTCTTATTTTGCCTTATTTTTGCTACTGTGTGGAAGTTTGGGGCCATACATACTTTACAAGCATAAGACCACTGATTATGTTACAAAAAAAGGCAGTAAGAATTATTCATAATGTAGGATACAGAGAACATACTAACATATTGTTTATTAAATCAGGAATACTGAAATTCAAAGACTTAGTAGAAACACAAACACTGGCTGTGATGTATAAAGCAAAAAATAGAATATTGCCAGAAAGTATACAACAATTGTTTGTTCTTAGATCAGAGGATGAAGAAGAAAGGAGGAAGTTTCATTTTAAACACCCGTTTGCTCAGACAACTTTGAAACAAATGTGTATCTCTGTAGCTGGAGTCAAACTATGGAACTCTCAAAGTAATGAAGTGAAGACTTGTACTAATGTATTCCAAGCCAAGAAAATGCTTAAGGAAATAGCAATCAGAAATTATGATAAATGTAGCCAATGATTCTTATAATGCTGTTTTTAGTTTTCATTATTGTCTTGTTTACATTATCGTAAGACCACAGTGTGCTCAGTGACTAACAGATAAGACAACTTTAAGTTCTGTTTATGTTTTTTGTGGTTGTTTCGTTTTGTTTTGTTTTGTTTATTTTATGGTGATTGGTTGTTGTTGTCATTTTGCTTCCTTTGTTTTGTATGTTTTATATCAAGAATGTTGCTCAGTGACAGATTACTTGGAAAACTGGATATTGAGTGAGGGGCAGGCAATATAAGATGTATCTTCTCCCTGCTCCCTTCCAACCAACGGAAGAAATGTTGTGATGATATTGTCAAATTGTGAAATTGCCTTGGTTGGAATAAATAAAAAGAAAGAAAGAAAGAAAGAAAGAAAGAAAGAACCTACCCCTATGACTATAGGGATTAGGAGAAGCGCTGTCAAGCCATTATGCACTGTAAACACTAAAAAAAAAACAGCAAAACTATTGAAATGCTTTACAGAGTCTTAGTCTTAGTGCAAAGAGAAACAAGAGCAGCTCATCTCGTCTGCTCTGCAGCTGATTCACATTCACAAACCACAACACCACTGCAGACCCAAGTGTGTTTTTATCTGTTTCAGAAGTGGGTGATTTTGTAACTTTAGTTCGGTCACAGATGCTTCAGGGTGGAAACACAGGTTTAGATTGTTCACTATTGGAGGAGGTGGTAGCGCTGTGGCTACTAGTGCAGTGCAGAGAGTGTGAGATACTGTCTCCAGTCAGTGCACCATCTGCAAGGCTGCACATGAGACTAACTGTTATGTGACAGGTTCAGAAATAATGGTTTATCGAAGTGAAGGTGACATGGAGACAAAGGAACATCACCTGACTGATAAGGAGTGGCCAGGTGAGTGCTGGAATGTCCCCTTGCTTCATAACAAACACTCTCTCACACACACACACACACGTAGGCTACAGTGGGTTTTCACATCAGATCTCAGTGTGGTGATGTAAGAGTGAGATAACAGTGACCTGTTCTTACCTCCGGGGTTTCAGCTGCTTTTTCAAACACGATGAAAGACTTGCAGTGACTGTTGGCACATGAGAGACTGAACATGAGCAGGAACAAAGTGGTGTTGCGCCTTGGTTTGTGTGTGTGTGTGTGTGTGAGGTCATAACCCTGGTGTCCTCCAGTGTGCCTCAGTACCAATATCTGATAATGTGTTGATACCAACAGTGGAGGAGGGAGTGAGGGAGAATGCACTCACATAGAAATAAGAACTGTGCATTTTAGTTAACGGGTAAAAAATGAAGCTGTTAGATAAATCATATCATCAGTTATCGTTATCAACAAAATCAACATTGCAGACTCCTATCCACAAGTTTCCGAACGTCATAGGTGTATGGTCAAAACCGGCTTCCGGTTTTGCCGGTTTGGTGGAATTATACCTTTACGTTTTCATGGTTTTCAGTCGTTGTCATAGTTGCGGTAAACGCATGGATCTATTAACTCTGGCTTTTAACACGGATGTCAATTTGTGTGATATCCACTGTTAAAAGCTGGTGTAATGATCCATACGTTTTACAGATTTTCATTGAAAAAAAAAAAAGAAAAAATCCATGCATTTACCGCAACTACCGAAACCATGGAAACGTGAACATAAAATTCCACCGGAAGAGCAAAACCGGCAAAACAGGCGTTTTTGACGTTCGGAAAAAGGTGGATAGACTGAACTCTTATTCATCCAGGCCGATCAGTCTCTCCATCACATTATCGACACCAACTTAAAGGACAAATCCAGGCAAATTCAACTCAGGGCTGTATTTTCCTATCATTTTAGGTCTAAAAGAAGGAATCTGAAGATTTTCAGTTTAATTGCTCCTGTTTTGCGGTAGTTGTGTCTGTCTCCGCATCGCCACGGCAGCGATGAATGGAAGCGGATTGCAGTTCTGCTGCTTAGGCTGTTTACATCCCTCAAAGCCACAATGTTTTTCCACAGACAGCGTCAGATAGCGACTCAAACAAGCACCGAGAAATTTGTTTACTTAAAGCAAGCCGACATGTTTGTAAAACTAGATCTAATTCAAAGTCTCGCACGAGACCCAAGTTGACGCTCGGTGTACTGTTCACATGCAGTCAGAAGCTCCTGTTTGTGTAATAAACACAGAAATATCAACTCTTGACTTGCTTGAAGTAAAGAAACTTCTGGGTGCATGTTTGAGTAGCCACCTGACGATGTCTGTGGAAAAACGTTGCGTCTTTGAGGGATGTAAACAGCCTAAACAGCGGAACTTCAATCCGCTCCCATTCATTGCTGCCGTGGCGATGCGGGGACAGACACAACAACCGCAAAACAGGAGCAATTAAACTGAACATCTTCAGAATCCTTTTTTTAGACCTAAAATGAAGAAAATACAGCCCTGAGTTGAATTTGCCCAGAATTGTCCTTTAATCCCTTTGTCTCTTACATTAGATTGGTCTGTCCTCCTCTCACCATATTGCATACAGTATGTCTGCTCTATACAACATTAACTTTATTGGTGTAATTACCATCAGTCATATGTGTGACTTAAACTTGTTTCTTCATCGTCGTCTAGATATTATGGAACACTATGTGTCTTCAGTAATTGTGACAAGGACTTTGCTCAGGCTGTTTGGTGAGCACGCTGTGGGAGGAGGAATCATTAGCAGAATGCAAAGCAGCCATAGCTGTTCCCTGCAGTGGCCTGGGGGGTGAGAGCCTGGGGGGGGGGGAGAGAGCTGTCGGACTGGCTCAGGATAATTCTTCAGAGTTGTAACTCTTTTTGGTGTTGACTTTCTGTTCTTTCAATCCTCTCACATATCACTGTCTTTCTTTCTTTCTGCTTAATGTAGCGGAATCAAACACAGGCACACACACACCTCTGCAACTCCAAATCAGATCTGTCAGTCAAATGTCTGGTTTATTTACAAGGCATCTGCCGTGATTGCAGCTAACGGACATCAAGGTAACTTTATGAAAGAACAGGGGATATGTTGCCATGGATGGCTGTTTACATTTTGGAGAAGGAAGCAAACTGAATCGTCTGGTTACTTCATAATTATAACTAATTTCCCTATTTACTTTTTCTGTCTGGAGGCTTCAATCACACCTCACTGTCTTTGGGAGAATTTCAATTGGTTTGACTGTCATGAAAGATAATCATGACTCCAGTATTTAACTTCCATCACACTCTCCAGCCCACTGAGGGGAAACCAATTTCAACAGGTCGATCATTTCCGTCATAACTCTGGTCAGCTGCAGTCTGATCATGTGAGAGGAACAATACTATTGATGGAGGTTACTGTCAGTAAGACTGGTTCTGGCTGACTGAACAACACTATGTCATATTGTTAATGATAACCTGTTGACAGAGATGGACAGTACTTGTGTAAGAGTACAAATACTACTGGTCAAAATTTACTCCGTTACAAGTAAAAGTAGCTCAGTCGACATGTTACTCGAGTAAGAGTAAAAAAGTACTTGCTTTTAAAGGTACTTATGTATCCAAAAGCACATGCTTTTAAATTTACTTTAAGTAAAAGTAAGAGTAGTAAATTTCTTATTTTTCACATTAATGAATTACTATATTTTTTTATAAATGAATTTAAGGACCTTTTAACTCTTGTTTCTGAGAATTAACTCTTTGAAACCAGCTGCACTGATGTGCTGCTTTTAGAACCACAATGTTATATAAAAACCTGCAGAACACCTATAAAAACAAATACAATGAATGGGATCATAAGAGGACAGCAATTGTCATTTTCACATTTTACACCCCCCAGCCCCCCCACACACACATCAGGCAAGGCATTTTCTATCTCCCCCTCACGGAGGGGACATGACTTTGTCCACAATTCAATGCTGTGTCCTGATGCAGCCATTGTCGCGGTTTAGTTTTGAATTGACAAACGCAGTCGATAGTGTGGCTACTTTGGCGGTATCCTTATGGGGAGGGATGACGTAGTTCTGATTTTACGTAGATCCCAGTGGAGAGCTGCACTGTGATAGGTTTCCTTCTTTGACAAACACAGCTTGTGTCCAATAGTATTTTAGAAAAAAAAAGAGCAGACCTGAAAGTAACGAGGAGGCTACTTTTCAGCCTTCCTAGAAATTAACTCGAGTAAAAGTAAAAATATTTGTCTTGGAAATGTATTCAAGTAAGAATAATAAGTACCAAGGAAAATCTAATACTCAAGTAATGTACAAATCCTCTGGATATGTTAAAGGGACAATGAGGAGTTTCTGTTCGGTTATAAAAAAGTCTCACGTTAATGTGGATGAATCTCCGCTACCCACACTTATTAATGGGCCCATTTTTGATAAATATATCGTTCTGTCTCTATCGTTATTTTGTTATTATTAGTGGTGGCGGAAATGCTGGTCGAGCCGACCAGCGTTTCCTTACTTTCGGTTTCGCAACGAGTCATGAGAATAACGCCGCCGAATCGCCGTTTATGGTCGGAACTACGACGGTATGTGAACCTCTTTGAACCTCTGACTTTAATTATTGATGAATGAAAACATGAGTCTGTCTTGCGCCGGTCAAAGAATTTTATGGTGCGCGGAGGCTCATAAATGTAGTGTGAAAACGCTTCGCTTTTCCAAAACTCCTCGTTGTCCCTTTAAGTACAGTACTCAAGTAAATTTACTCTGTTACTGTCCACCACTGTCTGTTGATCTGCATATCAGACTTCTTGGTTGTCATAACTACAGAGGAGCCTCACTAGTGAACATCCACTAGATAAAAGGTTTTTCACCGAGTTTTCCCTTGGTGGATGTGAGGGTCTAAGGTCAGAGGATGTTGTTATGATGCCATGTAAAACCCTTTGAGACAAACTGTTGGTAAAAACAGGCTATACTAATAAAATAGCCTTGCCTTGCCTAGTGAATCATGTTTTCTTTATCACTGCGTCACCTGCCAGTGAACTGCTCTGACTGTCACACCTCCCTCCCTCTCTCTTTGCGTCTCCCTCTCTCTCCCCCCCACACACACTCACACACACACACACACACACACACACACACTGCAGTGGGTGAGGTCTGGGTGTGACCGCCTCCACCAGGAATGTAGTAGTGTGTGTTTTGCAGACTGATGCGTCAGTTTCTCTGCCAGACTCTGGTGACATCGACACAGGAAGAGACACTGTGTGTGGACGTTTGTAGCAAACATTTCAATTTCCACGGACACCTGCAGGTTTCCTCTGGAGGAGACCAGCTCCGGATGAATCACCGTCTTGTGGATTCTGTATCCAACTCAAAACATCCCGTGGATTATGACTGTGGACTCTGAACCTTTTGATTCCAGAGGCTGACTTACTGTAACTTCCAGGCCTTTGTCTCTTTTTAGTTTGTTGCCATATTTTCAGTTCAAAACTCTGAGACCTAACGTTTGCATCATCTCTGTAAAGTGAAGGTATACTCTCAGCAGACAACTCAGAGGGACTGTCAGCTGATGTGAGTGTTGGAGACACGGGAGTCTGAGCTGAGGTGACAGCAGAGTGAACAATCTCTGTTACAGATGCTCGTGTGACACCGGGCTGATGCTACTCCCACAGCTGGAGCTGGACATGGTGTTTATTGCAGCACAGAGACAACAAACCCACAGGTAAGAAACCCAGAGTTTGCCAACAGCAGCTCACACAAAGCTTCAGAGAATATGGTCCATACAAACTATAGATACTGCAGATCAGTACAGCAATAGGGGAGAGTGGGGTTAGTTGAGCCACTTTTTGTATTCAGGATCACTACATCAAGACAATTATAGTTTTGTTGCTAACTAACACATCTGCATATATTTCAGGATGTTTTGCATCCCTACAAATTAACAGAATGAGTGTAAATATAACTGTTTTTAAAATATAGCATGTTCAAAAAAAGTGGTCTTGTGACTCATAGGAGTGGGGTAAATTGATCAACCCCCCTTCTTTCCTTCCATCCATCTCCTACCTCCCCCTTTACTTAATATTTCATCTGTCCAGGCTACAGGTGAACACAAACTGCAGGGACTTCCTGCTGAGCCACCAACTCACTGAGATTTGGGGAGTTTTGCGATTACGTGGCATCTTGGGAAGAATCCCAGATATTTTTCTTTGAAAGTAAAGTTTGGCACACTATAAACAACTTTTCCTGTTTATAGGAACATACTTACTGTAATCACAAACATACAGAATCTTGATTTAATCATTTGGACATATACAGCCAAAATACATTCACTAAGTGTATAGGATAGGTGGCTCAACTTACCCCTGGCCAAATGGATCAACTTACCCCACAGCTACCTTGGCTTGGGTTTATTGCTCCCACAGCTAAAATGGTGCAGTTTCATGCTAGGTTTACTACCTCATGTTGTAGCTCATAGATACCACAACCCATGTATAAAACAAATTTGCAATCATCTCTTTTGGTCTAAACACAATTCTCATGAAACTTATGATCGACAAAATTCACTCTCGAGAGTGAAAAATGATTTTTTTGGTCATAAATGTTAAACCACTTTACTCACGTGGTTCTAATCTTCACAGACTCCATGAAATGATGCCTGCCTCCCAAATATTTGGTCACATGCTAACTTTTTCCTATAGTTTCCTAGAAACAAGGGGTGGGTCAACTTACCCACTGGCTCATCTTACCCCACTCTCCCCTACTCTACAACTCCAAATCAGCCAGGGTCAGGGAATATGTTGCCATGGATGTTTGTTTGTTTTTTTGGACAATTTTTTCTGTTTTAATCTCCTTTTTGGATGTATTTCTGATCAGATTAGTGGATGTTACTTTGCGGTAGTGTTACTGTAATGTGTGTTATCATGTCTGTGTGCGTTGGTCTGACTGAGTCATGACTCAGATTGTTGTTGGTCTGAGGTGAGTTTCAATTCAGATGTTTTGGATGTTTGAGTGTGCTGACCTTAAATGATCAGGTTGAGTGTTAGAGGATGACGATGAGTCAAATCTCCATGACACCAAAAACAAAACAAAGCCTTTGATTTATATTTTACCCATTTTTATGACACTTGAAAACACACTAAAATATAATCTACAGTAGGTGTCACTATGTGGTAGTCTGTGGAGTGATGGAGTGTGTTCCCTCAGTCTGTCATTGTCTCCATAGAAGATCTCCCACCTCTTTTTACACTGTTTTTTGTGTGTGTTTGTGTAGTACTGTATTCACACTGAGACAACAATGTTTTTTCTGCCTCTGCTTCCTTGCAGTCTTGTTTTCCTCCATTGTACTTTAACTGACCAGGGATCACATACTATTTAATTGGTTCTTCATTTATTCAGTATTTTACTTTACAGTATAGGCAGGCAAGTTCAATTTGTAATGCGACTGACTAAGTCACTGTAGCATTTAGATTATGAGTGATCTGTGTGACTAGTGTGAGAGCTTCTGTTTTAGTTATAAATGTTTAGTTATCAAGAGGGGGAGAGAAAAGGAAATAAACTAACAACATTTTTCTGTATTCCATCTCCCTCTCCTTCTTCGGGTAGAGGTTGGAAACAAAAAGGAGATAGTTGGGATTGGGATCACTCATTGTTGGGGAAGCATTGGCTGCTGGGGAGGGAGAAATTTGTTTTTGCGTGGTCCACTTATAAAAGTGATGAAAAGGGATACAACAGACAAAGGCTGAAAGGAGATCCTATACATAAATGATCATTGTTGTGGATCATACGATAGATTATGGACTCAAATTAAAGCAGAAGTAAGTGGTCCGGTCGTTTTCGCTAATGCTGCGTTCCAGGCAGGCTTTTGAAATCGTAAATTACACTTTCGAGTCACAACTTACGACTTTGTAGCGTTTCAGGCAACCCACTCGTGTTTTTCCGACCTGTTTTACCGGTGAAAGTCACTATAACGGCCACTCGTAACTTCCGACCGGTGAACTCGTACCAGATTGAACTGGTACGACTTCACGGTCGGAAAAATACGAGTTTCCTTGAACGCACCATAACAGTCCTCGTCGCTACGTCGCCACATTCACGGCGTTCCTTGGCTGCACACACAGCCCTGCATGCCGTTCTCTCTCCTCATTGGATAAAAACTGTAGGATACGATAAATGTTTTCTCTTCGGCTCAGAGCAGAGCAGAGTGACTGACAGACCCGTGTTTCAGACCAAACACTCTATGTAAGTGATTGCTGTCGGAAGATATAACTATTTAAGACTTATATTAACACAAATATATCACTTACTTCTGCTTTAACAGACATTTAGATGTGCAGAGCTGGTGTAGGTTTATAGTTATAGACCATCCCTGAGGTTTTCATCACTGACCTCAAAAAGCAGATGAGATTTTTCCCATGGGGGCAATGTGTTTTGTTAACATATGATAAGATGGACGTCCACTTGTTATTATATGGTTGTAGTACAGAAACTTTAGGATCACAGGGAAGTAAGATCCTGGTTGTAGGACTGCATGTGAAACTCTGTTTGGAACTTGTTTATACCCAACATGGACTGACTGACCTTCAGATACAGAGACCTAATCAGCACCTTAACTATTGTCTGCTATTGTCTTGGCACACTTTCAAAGACAATGTGCTAAAGCAGTGAGTGGAATCTCCACAAGTGTTAACCAAGGAGGTTAAGATCAACAGTCATAAGCTCTAATAATTCCTCATCATCATTTTTAGCCATTCATTCACACATTCCTTGCCATTGAACACAGTGATCACAGTAACCGGAGACCAGACTTTGATTCTTATTATTTTTACTCCATGTAAGTAATAAACCCTTGAACAACATTACCAACAGAGGTTATTGAGAAAATGTTCAACTCCTTCATGCACTCATATTGTTTATAGGGAAGTGAGATCCAATATGGACGTCATTATAAAAAGTGACGTGCCGTATGGTGTGCCTCAGTTAGAAGTGAATCACATCCCATCTACACTGATAGGAGCTCAGTTTGTTTCTACTTGTGCGAGCCAGTTGCTATGGTTTTGTTGATGGTTGTAATAGTTTATTTTCATTATTTCTGTGAACTGATGTCATCAGTGCTTGATGTCTCTGGACTGTTTCAGTAAGTTCTTGAACAAACTCCAGATCTCCTCAGCTCCGAACTCTTCATCTTCTCCATTCTTCTCCAGATGTTCAGCAGCTGCGTTAAGAACACACGCTCTGAAAACATTTACTGACATAATATCCTTGAGTGAGACAGTGGGTCACCTCCAGCACTGACCTTTGCACCCCGTGGAAAAACACACTTTCCCTCCAGAGATCAATGAAGTATTGATTAACCCTGCGAAATCCAAGCTGAGTGGTTGATCAGGATGAATTGTAACACTGTATCATCGATACACACACACACACACACACACACAGTACTGATCATTATCTGAGTCCTGCAGCCACCACCGATTTGATGTTATGTAAAATGTTATATGACAGAAACAAAAACATAAAAAAAAATAGACACCACACTTTCTACTTCACACTACCAGGCTGCAGGTGTGACATTGCAACATCACCGATCAACCGTTCAAGTGTTTCTTACATCTTACACTTACAGTTTTTCTCGATTGCTAAGACACATTTCTCTAAAGCTTCTCTCCTTTTCTCTAAACTGTGAACACAAACCCCAATTTTCAAGCTACATTCACAAAACCTCAGACTCTTCTTGCAAAACCAAACTTTCACCTCAAAACAGTTCAATCTGTGCCCAAAACTGAACTTTGTTGTCAAATCGTGCCCCGAGTCAATCAAAATTAAAAACACTACTGAGCACAAAAGTACAAAAACCAGAAATCTTGTGCATTTACACGTAGTACTTGTACAGTACAAAAACAAACAGAAATCTTGTGCATTTAGTACTTGTATGCAGTAAACCTACGTAAAAATAAAGTACAAAAGTATAGAAATGAGAAGTGCACAACTCAGCCACAGCATCATTTCTCTGTACTGGATCAGGCCACAGGACTTCATCCTGAACTAGCTTACAGTTTATGTGCCCTCACATCATTGGACATAAGTGTGATCAATTTTGAGTTGTTGTGTTCAACCGGTGAAACTTGTGCTTTACTTGTGTTTGACTTTTGCCACCTGTGCTCAGCATTATGCAACACAGGTGCATCACAATGAAAATGTGTTGGTAAGTTGTGTCTAAACAGGTGAAAAGTGCTGATGGTTTTGCCAAAAGAGACTGATTCAATCAGTGGGTTCAGGCAACTGAGAATTTGGTTCAGACAACAGGGTTTAGTGTTTTAGCAACTGAGAAAAACTGTAATGTTTTTGGATCATCTTCACAGAACAGGAAGTTTGCCCAGCTTGTGAACATGTTACCACTAAGCATCGAAAGACAGATTTGAATTTGAATTTTATTTGGAGTTATTAGTGTCCAAGTCAGAGATACAAATAATGCGTCATATAGGCCTCATATTACAGTATAAATGAACACAAACATCAAAGTGTGTGTGTGTGTGTGTGTGTGGGGGGGGTCCTATACAAAAGGAACTCTTTATCCAAACTGAAGATTTTATAGAATCTTGAAGTTTATGTGGAGCTCCAATACCTGCCCAGCTGACAGACAGGTTATGGGGCATTTTGAGTGTAATGGAGCTTTTTCTCCTTTTTTCCTTTTCTTTTTTTCCATTATTAATTTGTGTTATTCCTAAAAAAAACAAAAAAACAAAGACCACTACAAGCATAACCTATGAACCTGCACCATCCCACCTGTGAAAATGTAGTAAATAAAATTGAAGAGTACTGGAGGATTTTCATGTCTTGATGCTACCGATCTGAACTTCTCTGTATGAACAGTTTACTGTCATTATGATCCACTTTCATCCTCCTTTAAGTCCTATTATGATCTCTTATGTGACAGTTGACGGTCCTGTCACTATGCCTCCAATTGATCATGTGCCCTGGCTACTTGGCCATGGGGTTATCCCTGTGGTCAAATGGTCAGTGCACATGACTCTTACCCGGGAGACTATAGGGTTCATACCCCGCCCGGGCCATCCTTTGTCCTGCCACAACTTCAAAGCTGGAGATTCTGGAAAATCAGTTCTATCAGGCCACATTTAAAAAAACACAAATGTCAAAAGTCCAGCCCCTTTCCTCAGACTGCTCTCTGAAGCCACGCCTCCACCTTTCTGCGGACATAGATGAAGACACCCAACGCACATAGTCAGAGCTACATTGCCACCCATCAGACTGGAGTGTGGCTTCACCGAGGACGTAGGTGAAGACTCTGGTCGCGCAGGCAGGAGGAGAGAGAGAGACGGCAGCTTGATTGGGCGTAGACGGAACTAGACATGAAGGCATCTGATTGGTTTTTCCTTTTCGGAATGAAAAGCATGGATTGGTCAGAGTTGTGTCAGAGAGAGGTCTGATTATTTTCCTTCCTTTTTCTGAATACATGATGTATTGACTACTCTCAGGATAACATAACAAAAAAGTGTTTCTGAACATGATTATTACTATAACTATAACGCTATACAATATTTTGAAATGAGTCTCACCTGCAAAGCTTCACATTTTCATTTCAAAGTATTAAAAATCCTTCTAGATCTGAATCTAGATCTAGAGCTGGATAACCTCTGACTGCATCATTGTCCTGATCAGCTGAGGGAGTGTCTCTGCCCACCTGTCACTGAGCTGCCACACCTCACTTAACCGTCGAGCCTCTCCTGAACCACCCATCAGCCCGGTCAGGCCTCAACCCTGTTATGTAATGCTGGCTCTGGTGCCAGCTCTGATTTCCTACCAGGGAGTAGTCCGCTTAGTTAGAGGAGAAAGCACAACTGAAGACGAGGGTCAACAAGTTTATGGATTTCATTAAGGGTTACACCAGACAGGAAATTGATGGAACACTTAATTACTCTCCTTATAGATGTTACCTTAGCCTGTCTAATGAAGTATTCAAACTGGAGACTTATTGGTTTTAGGTTGTTTGTCCATGCAAGGTCAAAGGTCATGGCCACATCCCTGTGTGACTTGTGAACACTGTTCAAGGGAATGGCCTCACATTTGGCACAAATGTGAATAGGAACTCAAGGATGACCTGATGAGATGTCTGTGGTCAAAGATAGAGGTCAGTGTGACCACACAAAGAACTTTTTAGCCATTATTCCAGACTGAGCCCAGGAATTATGATGATGAGATGGCATATGAGCAAAATACTCACACAAATACACTGTTGCCCATAAAGTTGGGATATTTTTGCTTTCAGACACAGACTTTCAGACTCCTATTGATACACATCGGTAATCACCTTTGACCAGTGCAGTGATTACATACTGAGTCCCAGTTACCCAGGTAAAATCAGTTCATGCTTAATAATTGTTTGGCGATATAAAAGGCAAGACATTTGCTATGTTGTCCTTTTCCTGCTTTAAATCTGTATTCAGTTTTCAGAACTGGCAGTGTAATTTTCAACAGAATTGAAAAATTAAAACAAAGCCCTCAGAACTATTGTTCAGTACCCCCAAGTTTACAAGTTGAATACACAGTTTGCTAAAGTTAATTGTAGTTTAATTATCACAGTGAGTCATATGTTCGGAAGAGATGATCAATAAAGTTTTGAGAAGATATACACTTTATCTATCGGGAATAAACCACATTGTCACAATCATTTCATGAGAAGAGGTAAAAATATGTTTTATGAACAACATTGTAATAAATGACATACAAATTAAAAAATCTGTAAGAAACCAACAACTGTAGAAGCAGGACTCCAGACCAACTTATTTTACTAGGAGCACAGGGCCTCTAACTTAAAGTTTTAGGAGTACAAGCAGAACATTTTGGGGCGCACACTGTAAATTGACTTGCAATGAATATATTAACATTTCCATTTCATTCATGATCCTCACATACATTGGCCTGACACCTGCAATGACAGATAGCCTACCAGATTCTTTGAGTCGTCCCTTCCACATTTCCCCCCCCCCCCCCCCCCCCCAAAAAAAAGCACATTTACTGGTTGCACCTGCGCAAATGGATGAAAAATGTACTTGCACTGTCTCAAATTTTAGGGGCAAATGCCTCAATTTGGGGATCTGGAGCCATGATAGAAGGCATATAATTACACATGGAATACAGTGCAGTAGCAGGCCGGTCAGCCTTGCTGTGTTGATGGCAGGAGTGTCAATGAAACATCAAAATGACATAATTTTAGTGTTGCTTTAATCCAGGCCAACTCTTTCTCTGACTTGTGTATGTGCGATGTGTATATTTGTGGAACTGATCCAAAACCAGTTGGAGTCAGCTGGAGTCACCACAGGTAGATGCTGTATTGCAAGTACCTCATTTGTAAATGGCGTCAACAGTTTGTACCAGGGCACAGGAGCGTAGGGGAGAGTGGGGTAAGATGAGCCAGTGGGTAAGTTGACCCACCCCTTGTTTCTAGGAAACTATAGGAAAAAGTTAGCATGTGACCAAATATTTGGGAGGCAGGCATCATTTCATGGAGTCTGTGAAGATTAGAACCACGTGAGTAAAGTGGTTTAACATTTATGACCAAAAAAATCATTTTTCACTCTCGAGAGTGAATTTTGTCGATCATAAGTTTCATGAGAATTGTGTTTAGACCAAAAGAGATGATTGCAAATTTGTTTTATACATGGGTTGTGGTATCTATGAGCTACAACATGAGGTAGTAAACCTAGCATGAAACTGCACCATTTTAGCTGTGAGAGCAATAAACCCAAGCTAAGGTAGCTGTGGGGTAAGTTGATCCATTTGGCCAGGGGTAAGTTGAGCCACCTATCCTATACACTTAATGAATGTATTTTGGCTGTATATGTCCAAATGATTAAATCAAGATCCTGTATGTTTGTGATTACAGTAAGTATGTTCCTATAAACAGGAAAAGTTGTTTATAGTGTGCCAAACTTTACTTTCAAAGAAAAATATCTGGGATTCTTCCCAAGATGCGATGTAATTGCAAAACTCCCCAAATCTCAGTGAGTTGGTGGCTCAGCAGGAAGTCCCTGCAGTTTGTGTTCACCTGTAGCCTGGACAGATGAGATATTAAGTAAAGGGAGAGGTAGGAGATGGATGGAAGGAAAGAAGGGGGAGTTGATCAATTTACCCCACTCCTATGGTCAACTTACCCCATTCATGGGGTAAGTTGAGTCACAAGACCACTTTTTTTGAACATGCTATATTTTAAAAACAGTTATATTTACACTCATTCTGTTAATTTGTAGGGATGCAAAACATCCTGAAATATATGCAGATGTGTTAGTTAGCAACAAAACTATAATTGTCTTGATGTAGTGATCCTGAATACAAAAAGTGGCTCAACTTACCCCACTCTCCCCTACATGTGGACAGGTGGACCAGCACTTTTCTCATCAGGGTAATCCCGTTGTAGTTAAGTTTTGTATCTACAGAGATGAGTGCAGAGTTTCATCGCAAATAAACACACATGACCATAACCTGCCACAAAAACAACACACCTTGAACTGGGTTTTTGTATCAGTTCTGCACAGTTGCACTGAAACTATAGTGTCTGTGGTGCCACATACCAGAGCTCTGTTTCTATCATCAATCAAACCCTTGAATAAATCTTCAGACAGGTCCGTGATGCAAGAGCATCAGGCCACGCCCCCATGACTCACCTGTGCATTGGTGGTTTATTAATCAGCTCAACACCTTCCTCCAGAACCGGTAAATTGTATGTATGTAACAACTATGATGCCCAGAGATGGACAGAGTACTTGACCCCAGTACTTGAGTAAGAGTACAAATACTACTGGTCAAAATGTACTCCATTACAAGTAAAAGTAGCTCAGCCGACATGTTACTAGAGTAAGAGTAAAAAAGTACTTGCTTTTAAAGGTACTTAAGTATCCAAAAGTACATGCTTTTAAATTTACTTTAAGTAAGAGTAAGAGTAAATTTCTTATTTTTCACATCAATGAATTACTATAAGTTTTTCTAAATGAATTTAAGGACCTTTTAACTCTTGTTTCTGAGAATTAACTCTTTGAAACCAGCTGCACTGATGTGCTGCTTTTAGGGGTCAGGGTTTCCTTCTTTGACAAACACAGCTTGTATTCAATAGTATTTTAGAAAAAAAGAGCAGACCTGAAAGTAACGAGTACTTTTCAGCCTTCCTAGAAATTAACTCGAGTAAAAGTAAAAATATTTGTCTTGGAAATGTATTCAAGTAAGAGTAATAAGTAATTTACTCCGTTACTGTCCACCACTGATGATGCCACAGATGAACAACATACTGATGATTTTTTTATTTATTTATTTTTTTTCATACTGATGATTTTCATCCAGCCGATAGGTCTGGTGACATCATCACTGTAACCATGGCGGCCTGGGTGAAGCAGCCAGAGGGGCGTGGCCTGTCCTCTCTGTTCTCCTGCTGCTTCAATGGACGTGACCAACCAGAGATCACCCACTGCCAGGACAACGTCCACAGTATGGCAGCACTGGAGCCCAGCCTGCCCATGCCCCCCCCTCAGGAGCTAGACTCCATGTTCACTGAGCTGGTGGTGAGTTCAACACACTTACAGCTAGGGCTGCTCGATTAATCGATTTAAAATCGTAATCGCGATTATTTGGAATCGTAAAAATCGATTTTTTACTCTAACTAGGGTAATTACGGTAAGCCCCTGTTCATGAATCTGGGCTACGCTGAATTATCGTAATGACTGCTGCTTCCTTCCTCCCATCACACTCTCCCATTGCTCTCCCCACACACTGTAAACAAGCATGTCGGCATTTTGCTAAGACCAGTGAGGATTTCGTTGCCAAAAAGACCAACGGCCCTTTTCCACTACACAGTTACAGCTCTCACGTTTTTAGATAGATAGATAGACTTTGTCTTCCCCATCCTCACTTCCTGTCTCCTCCTATACCAGGACGAGCTGGACCTCACAGAGGAACACAGAGCCGCCATGTTTTCTCTACCAGCAGAGAAGAAGTGGCAGATTTACTGCAGCAAGAAAATGGTGAGAAACTTCTTATCTCTTGGAACATTGCTTTTTTTTTCTCCATGACATGGATTTGTCTCTCTCTTCTATGAACTGTCTGGGTGTCTTCCAGGAAGCAGAGGAGGAGAAAGGAGCCACCAGCTGGCCAGATTTTTATACTGACCAGCTGAACTCCATGGCTGCTGTGAGTAACACAACAACGATGTTTTCATCCTTCCTTCAACCACTATTATTGTTATCAAAGAAAATGTTGATGTTTTTAAATCCCCTATGCATTGTTTTATCTATTACGCACACTCACAGATTGGTGTTTGTCCAGTCTCTCAGTGAGTCTGCAGCCATGCAGAAACTGTGCAAAGTTGTGAGGCCTTATTTAGTTTCACTGCTCTGATTCCAGAGGAAGACTCTGTTGACACTGAAGGATGATGAGGAGCAGGGAAGACATAAGATAGCAGATGACCTGAAAACAGCTCTGCGGACACAGCCCATGAGGTAACACAGGTCTCACTCCGTCTCCGTCCTTCCTGAGCTCCGCTGACCAGCACGCTGACCTCTGAGTCGTCTCCCTCAGCTTCGTGACACGCTTCATTGAGCTGGACGGCCTCTCCTGTATCCTGAACTTCCTCAAGTCGATGGACTACGAGACCGCCGAGTCTCAGGTCCACACCTCGCTGATCGGCTGCATCAAGGCTCTGATGAACAACTCTCAGGGCAGAGCTCATGTTCTGAGTCACTGTGAGAGCATCAACGTCATCGCTCAGAGCCTCACCACTGAAAACATTAAAACCAAGGTGGGTGGAAGTGTGTAACATTACTGTACGTACTCTATAGTTTTATAACACTACATCATTGTCAGAGTGGACAGGGCCCAGGCCAGGGGCCCCATCTTCTCTCTGTAACGGTAACAAATCATGAATCTGTTTCTCCCCCTCTGTGTCTGACCGTTGTCTCCTGTTAGGTGGCAGTGTTAGAGATCCTGGGTGCAGTGTGTTTGGTGCCAGGAGGTCATAAGAAAGTTCTAGACGCCATGTTTCACTACCAGAGGTTCGCCTCAGAGAGAACCCGCTTTCAGGTCTGCTCTCATTTTGTTCTTTGTCTGTGCTTCATGTTTCCAGGAGTGATACAATCAATCAATCAATCAATCAATCAATCAATCAATCAATCAATCAATCAATCAATCAATCAATCAATCAATCAATCAATCAATCAATCAATCAATCAATCAAATGAAATGCTTT
This sequence comes from Trachurus japonicus, assembly GCF_045865225.1. Classification (NCBI taxonomy): domain Eukaryota; kingdom Metazoa; phylum Chordata; class Actinopteri; order Carangiformes; family Carangidae; genus Trachurus; species Trachurus japonicus. The sequence goes on along the minus strand of NC_140928.1, from coordinate 17,946,113 downwards.
ACACCATAAAAGCAAACAAAACAAAGCAAAATGAAAACCCAAAGTCACGCAACTACACACACACACACACACACACACACACACACACACACACACACACACACACACCATACACTTTCTCTCATATAAAGAGCTTGAAAGACTGCTACTGAATCTTACTCTCTAAAGTTTACTGCGAGGAAACACCAGAGACTGGATCAAACCAAATAAATAAAAGGAACTAAAAGTTGTAAGTTTGTTCTTAAAAATGTCAGCACTCTGAGCTGTTCTCAGGCCTTCAGGAAGGCTGTTCCATAGTCTAGGACCGTAACAATAAAAAGCTTGTCGCCCTGAGTTTTAGTTCTGACTTTAGGTATTACGTAATAGTAAAAGGCCACTATCTGGAGACCTGAGAGTTCTGGCTCATAAATTAAAAAAGCAAATCTGAGAGATAAGAAGGACTAAGACCATTAAGAGCTTTAAAAAACAATTAAAGAAGTACACAGGTAGCCAATGCAGGTTAAGGTGAGCTTTCGGTCTGCTCTTCATTAGCAGCTGAGAACATCTACCTGTACAGACTGATCCACAATGACTATGTATTTCCTGTTTCTGGTGCAGACTTTGGTGACGGACTTAGATCGATCTACAGGCCGCTACAGAGATGAAGTGAATCTGAAGACGGCCATCATGTCCTTTATCAATGCTGTTCTCAGCAAAGGAGCCGGAGAGGTGAGGAGAGGTCCATCAGTTCATTTATAATGTTGAGATTTAAAGTGTGACTTCATTTCTTCTCTGTATGCGTGTGTGTTTTTCACAGACCAGTCTGGAGTTTCGCATCCATCTGCGCTATGAGTTTCTGATGCTGGGCATCCAGCCAGTCATCGACAAACTACGTCTCCATGAAAACGCCACCCTGGACAGGTAGACAAAGTACAGCGTGTACTCGAGGAGTTTTCAAATGTACCATTTCCTGGATTGAGGACATCAGTCACAGGCCGGGGGAAAGTTAGCTATTCTTTAATAGATGTTGAATTAGAGCGACTTTCTGTGTTCATTTTGTCTTCCAGACACCTGGACTTCTTTGAAATGTTGAGGAATGAAGATGAGCTGGTGATGTCTAAGCGCTTTGATGTCGTAAGTCATTCAGACAGAACTTTATACTAACACCTCCAGGCTGGCAACAGGTTGTCTGTTTGTCCATGTTCTTGTAACACATTTCTGATCATGAACATCAAATGTAACGTCCTTGGTTCAGGTAACATAAATTCAAGAGGACTAATTCTGGACTATTGTAAACCAAAATAACTTATTAACACAGTCTGGAAGTTTAAACATGAGGGGCGTATTCTAGTGTATTCACACTTCCCAGCACTACTTTTCTTTATGATGTCAAATAAAATATGGAGATATAAATCAAATGTAATAAATGTCTTTTGATGCACCTCAGGTCCATGTAGAGACTAAAAGTGCGAGCCAGATGTTTGAGCTTATCAAGAAGAAGCTGAACCACACTGGATCCTACCCCCACCTGCTGTCTGTACTTCACCACTGCCTCATGATGCCATGTAAGAAGGAAGGTCTCTCTGCTTACCTGCAGTAGTCTTCTGTCTGTTGACTCTGTCCTCTGTTCGCAGACAAGCAGAACAGCAGCACCATTCAGTACTGGGTGTTGTTGGACCGGATAGTTCAGCAGCTGGTTCTACAGACGGACAAAGGTGAAAACCCTGATGTCGCTCCACTCGAAGACTTCAACGTTAAAAATGTTGTACGCATGTAAGTTTTCAATGATTCAAAAGGTTACACAAATAGGCAGTTATTAGTTACATCTCAGATCAGACACGTTTAATGATATTGATCTTTATCAGTTTAATATTACACTCATGAAATCTTAATGAATCAGAGATGCCATTCACCTCCAATGCTATGGTTACATATAATAGAGCCCTTAATTAGAAACACATAAACTCATCCCATCCGTCATTGATCAGCCAATGATGTGGCAGCAAAAGCTAAAGTCGTCTCAAACAAATCTGCAGAGATGATGTGCTGCAATTATTTCAACATAGAGGAAAGTTTCAACATCTGGTGGATACGTAACGTGAAGAACAAAGGGGGAACTAACCACTGAGGAGCAGCGTCTTACTTGACTCAGTCACCGCTTGGTCCAGGACATAGTTAGTAGCAAATGGTCTTGGCCGGCCAAATCTAATCTAATTCAATACAAGGCAAGTTTGTTTGCCTTGCCAACAGTCCCCCAGCAGAAGGTTTTAAGCCTGGACTAAAGTGTAGAGAGAGTGTCTGCCTCTCTGACCCATGGAGAGAGCTGGTTCCACAGTAGAGGAGCCTGGTAACTGCTTATATATATTAAAGTCACTAGTGCTGGCTTCAAAGTGATTTCTGGGTCTGCACCATCTATTTGAATTCAGTCATAAAGCTTTATATTCCTTCTTGGCCACTGTGTTCCTCCAGGAATATGGTTTAACATGACAGTCTCAGTCCAGACTGTGCTAGATAGATGTAATGTTTAGCACTTACACCAAGGTATCCTTCTGCACAGAATTTTTAGTGATGTCCTTCATCTGTAGTCACAAAAAAGCCTCTCCCAGACTGTTATATGTAAATATACACAGGCCTGTAGTCACGTGTGTGTCTTTGTCTATAGGCTGGTTAAGGAGAACGAGGTCAAAAAGTGGAAGGACCAAACTGACATAATGAGAAAAGGTAAAAAGCCACCACTGTAGCATAGTGTGAAAATATTATGGGCAAGGCAATACAATATATATTTCAATCACACTTCTCTTTTTTTGTCAAATCACCTACAAGAAGCAGCTAACAGAAGTCAGAACCTTCAAGAGACACACTTTAATTACTCAGTTTGTGCGAGCCATCTGACCTACTCCTTTCTCCAGACCATCAGAACCTTCAGCAGCGCTTTGAAAAGAAGGAGAGGGAGTGCGAAGCCAAGAACAAGGAGAAAGAAGACATGATGGTGATGCTGAACAAGATGAAGGACAAGCTGGAGCGAGAGAGCAACGAGCACAAACAGGCCAAACAACAAGTGGCAGAGCTGTCTGCTCAGCTGCAGAGGCTCAGCTCTCTACATTCACATGTATCTATCATCACCTCTGTGCATTTATGAAATATTAATATATGCAAGACTCCATCTTTACATGCGCTGTCCTCTGTCCCAGGCCTCTACTGTTCCAGGAGGACCACCTGATGTTTTAGCCCCCCCTGGTGTTGCCCTGCCCATTCCCTCTCTTCCTCTTCCTCCACCTCCTCCCCCTCCCCCAGGAGGCCCACCAGCTGTTGGCATGGCTCCATTTGCTCCACCTCCCCCTCCTCCTCCACCACCACCACCTGGAGCTCCACTAGGAAGCGTACAGAGGAAGAATATTCCTCAGCCGCCAAACCCAATGAAGTCCTTCAACTGGAGCAAACTGCCTGAGGTACAGTACGCTTAGATTAAAGCAGAAGTAGGCGATCTGGTTGTTTTGGCTAATGCTGCGTTCCAGGCAGGCTTTTGAAACCGTAAATTACAGCTTCAAGTCACAACTTACGACTTTGTAGCGTTCCAGGCAACCCACTCGTGTTTTTCCGACCTGTTTTACCTGTGAAAGTCACTATAACGGCCACTCGTAACTTCCGACCCGTAAACTTGTACCAGATCGAACTGGTACGACTTCACAGGTCGGAAAAACACGAGTTACGAGTTGCCTTGAACGCACCATAACTTCTTGTCAGCCGATGGAGTTAGCAGCCCCCGCCCTCGTCATGGATCTATTGGTCCTCGTCCCTACGTCACCACATTCACGCACATCCCTTGGCTGCACACACAGCCCTTCATGCCGTTCTCTCTCCTCATTGGATAAAACTTGTAGGATACAAGAAAAGTTTTCTCCTCGGCTCAGAGCAGAGCAGAGGGACTGAGAGACCCGTGTTTCGGTCCAAACACTCTATGTAAGTGATTGGTAAAGGTACTTTATTAGTCACATATACAGCTAGTACAGTGAAATTCTTTCTCTGCATTTAACTCATCCCTGAGGAGCAGTGGGCAGCTGCGGTGCAGCGCCCGGGGACCAACTCCAGATTATGAGCCAGTGCCTTTGGTCAGGGGCACTGACTGGAGGATTAACCTAGCCGACATGTTTTTAGTGGTGGGGGAAACCGGAGCACCCGGAGGAAACCCACGCAGACACGGGGAGAACATGCAAACTCCACACAGAAAGGCCCTGGGCGGCCCGGGATTCGAACCCAGGAGGCAACAGTGAGGCAACAGTGCTAACCACTGTGCCAAAGTGCCGGGCGATTGCTGTCGGAAGATAGAACTATTTAAGACTTATATTAACACAAAAATATCGCTTACTTCTGCTTTAAGCTGATGAAGCAGATCTCAAGAATAACATATCAGAGAGATCATGTTAACGAACAACATCGTTGTTTGTTTCAGAACAAGACAGAAGGAACCATCTGGAAAAACATTGATGATCTCAAAGTCCTCAAAGTTCTGGATCTAGAAGAATTCCAGAGGACCTTCTCAGCTTACCAAAAGCCACAAGTAACACACTGCACTCTATACCCCCGTCATGTCATAGAACTACTGTAACCCACCTGCTGAGCTCTTATTTCTAGCATAAGTTTGTTGTATTAACGTTTAGCATTCAAATCATTTGCCTCAAGTTGCTATAAGTTCATGGTATCATCATGATTTTCCTGTGTATCAACAGAAGGACACTGAAGATGACCATGGTATTGTTAAGAAAGTGAAGGAGTTGTCGGTGATCGACGGACGCCGAGCACAGAACTGTAACATCCTGCTGTCACGGTCAGAAAAACTAAACTGCGCAACACAAACAATGTTGTTGTTAGTAGCCTGGAGACTTGTCTCTAAACCTACCATCCAGAAGTCGGCATAGTTTACTGTTTATTTTAGTCTTATAGGCTAAGTCTTGTTGGCTGTTTAGGGGATTTTTTCTGTCTGTTTTATAGCTTGTGCACAATCTGTATCTGATATCTGAGGGCAGAGGGGGTCACCAGACTGTCTGCTCTGTCTTTTCTTCTTTTTTTTGCAGCTGCAATATGAGTATAGTTACAATATGAGTAAAGCTACAATATCAGTACAGCTACAATATGACTACTGTTCAACAGTTACAATATGAGCACAGTTACAATTTGACTACAGTTACAATATGAGCACAGTTGCAATATGACTAAAGCTACAATATGATCACAGTTATCAGGGTCTTTATGTGTTTTCTTTTTCATTTGTTCACTTTTCACGTATGTGAAATGAGTTTCGTGGCTCTATACAAAACTGTACGTTGCTTAGATGTGTCCTAGATCTCTGAACTGTGTTGCCCTCTGAGGACATGCCTGGTGGGGTGTGTGTGTGTTAGGGCTCGGCTAGGTTTGGGAGGGGATGGATGTAACATAAAACCCAGATGTAAACAGCGGTAACAAATAGTAAATGAAGTTTATTCGATGGAGGCAACAATGGCAAAGGTAACAACAGGTAAACCGAAAGAGTGGCACAGGGCCAAATAAAGAAGTAGAGAACAGAACTGCTCCATCAGTAGACCACAAACAGCAGAGTGAGGCCAGCTGCCGCCAAACAGCCGAGTCCCAGTCAAGAACCGCCTCCTGTCACTCCAGCCAATCAGGACAATGCGACCAAACATCCTGTTCTGCATACTAAACAATTTAATTTACCATACAGGCAGGAGAGTAAGCGGCAGCAACATTGTGTTTGAGCTTAGTGAAAGTTGACCATACGATTGGGCTTTTTCAGTACCTTCATTATTTTAACAAAAACTACAAGTGTAATGTGAATGTGTGTTACAGGCTGAAGCTGACCAATGAAGAGATCCATCATGCACTCCTAACCATGGATGAACAGGAGGACTTACCCAAAGACATGTTGGAGCAGGTGGCAAAACATACACACACAAAGAAACACACAGTAGCTCCATATTTACTACTTCACATAATGTATCAATAAAGTGGGAGGGTTAATGTCAGTTGTCCATGGATCCATGTTTATAATGGAACCATGGAAACATCTTGTTAATATAAGCTCATCAGATATCTCAATAATAACAAAGGCAGCTTTTCAAATACAAAACCCTCGTGTCTGTCTTTATTTGTGAAGCTGCTGAAGTTTGTTCCTGAGAAGAGCGACACTGAGCTGTTGGAAGAACACAAGCATGAGCTGGACCGTATGGCAAAACCAGATCGCTTCCTGTATGACATGAGCAGGTACATATCTGACCCTCTGCAGGGTTAAAAATGATTACAGGTACTTTTTCGTGTTTTATTATGGGTTGTGTTATGATACCATCCCCCAACTTCAGGTATTCTTAGACCAATTCTGGTGCACACACACAAAATCTGCCCAGACATGGAAGTTTCTGGGCCAGACTTGGGCCAACGACTTAGGCAAAAAGTTTCATTTTGCTGTCTAGTAACAACTCTTTTAATTTCTCAAAATGAGACATACGTACATGTCCAATTGGACTCAGAATGGACTGATTAGATTTAGTTGGTCACATGTCAAAGGTCATGATTGCGGTTTTGGAAGTGAAGTCATGAAAGTTTAATCCACATGATCAAAGGTTAACTTCACTGACCTCACAAAGTCCTGGAAAAACAAAGGAGATATTGTGACTATATTTCCTGCATTCAGGCTGTTCGTCGGAGTTAACAACTACAAGATGGTGATTCTAGTTCTGTCTATTTTGTATCCAAACCCAGAATCAACCACTATCAGCAGAGACTCCAGACCCTTTTCTTCAAGAAAAAGTTTGCTGAGAGAGTGGATGAAGTCAAACCTAAAATCAAAGGTAGCTACCTGTTCTGTCCCAGACGATCATCAAAGACTGAAACATTAACGTGTCTTGACCTGAAGCTGTTCCTCTCTGCGCTCTCAGCTCTGTGTGTTGCATCCAGGGAGGTGGTTCAGAGCGGGACTCTGCGTCAGCTCCTGGAAGTGGTCCTGGCCTTTGGGAACTACATGAACAAAGGACAACGAGGAAACGCCTACGGTTTTAAAGTGTCCAGTCTCAACAAGATAGCTGACACCAAGTCCAGCACTGACAAGTAGGTTACTCTTCTAGTCGATCTGACACTGTCTGCGCTGCTCCTCTGTCACGTAGACACTCAAATAGACCAGATTTCAATGTTATTATTGTTATTTATTTAGTTATATGTTATTACTCTATTTGTCTCTTGGAAAAAGCCCTGTTCACTAGATAAAATATTTTTAAAGCCACAGAGAACTGATTGAAGGTTAAGGCCCAATCCCATTTCTCTTTTTTAAAATATATATAAAACTTAATGCAGACTCATCGGTTCATTGTAAAACATTTATTTATTTTTGTAAATGTGGTGATTAATGTACATATAGGCTACAGAGCCCAGAGGCAGGCTGCTCTTCTATCCAAGAATACACATGAAGCTTCACTTTTCATTCAAACAAACAATGCTACTGCCACAATTGTTAGATTTCATCAATGAGACCAACATGTATCTCCTAAAAAGAATTTAATAAGCCGGTAGTAAACCTCTAAAAACCTGCGGGTAACCCATTTGGGACCTAAACAGTTACTTTCTTGCATGAAAAAATATTAAAACTTAATAAAGTGACGTAATAACAGCTTCTGGGAAACTTTTCATACCCCTCTGTTTGGAGTGTGCCTCTGGAAAATCTCCGTTTGAAGGGGTATGTAGCCCTACCACTTCCCCCTACCCCTCTGTCCTAACGGGAATTGGGACACCCCTACCCCTACATGTGAACGCGCAAAACGGAGGGGTAGGGGTAAGTGGTAGGGCCAAGGGGTGAAATGGGATTGGGCCTAAATATACAGTATGTTGTGTGTGCCATCAGAAACATCACTCTGCTCCACTACATGATCACCGTCCTGGAGAAGAAGTACCCGAAAGTGGCAGTGTTCAGTGAAGAATTGCAGAATGTCCCAGAAGCTGCTAAAGTCAAGTAAGAATCAGTAAATAAAGTGTAAAATAAGCCAGGATGAAGAATCTACTGTAGAGTTTAATGGGAAGCAGTTTGTGAATAACTGTTACTGTTTCCCCCGTTATAACACTGTTACCGTTACTGACAATAAAATGCACTGTTACTCACTGATTCAAGAAATCCTGTCACAAAATAATACACCTGTTAAAGTGCATGTTATATTGGGGTAAGGGTTAGGGCTAATGCAATAGTTACTTTTCCTGGTAATACTTTTATAATAGTAATTCAGTTTCTTTTGGGGGAAAGTAACTAGTAACTACATCTAATTACTTTTTAAAAGTAACGTGCCCAACACGGGTGGTGATTGATTTGAAGCAGCTTGCTTTGCTAATAAACCTGGCCACAACTCAATGCAAAAGCGCGGTCACCAAACGGAGAAATAGTTCCAGGTCCGTCTCAGCCTGACACCCTGTCATGTGTCTCTGCAGTATGACAGAGCTGGAGAAGGACATTGGGAATCTGAGATCTGGTCTGAAGAGTGTTGAGGCGGTGAGTGATCTCAGCAAAACACTTGGAAATCTTTTCCGAATCTCAGTCTTGTCTTTCTGGCTGATGTCTTTTGTCTCTGTTACAGGAGCTGAAGTACCAGCAGGCTCAGTCCTCCAGCAGCACTGCTGATAGGTTTGCCTCTGTGGTCAATCAGTTCCTCACTGTGGCCTCTTTCAGCTTCTCTGAGGTTGAGGAATCTTTCACTGAGGCAAAAGAACTGGTAAGTTCACACAGACATCAACTGGTAACAGTTATTCACAGTCAATTCTCTCTGATTTCTTCTGCCTTTCCAACATCATACACCATCACTCCAACAATAACCAGCAGGGCCGGCCGCTGGCATAAACACTATGCGGTTGTTTAGGGCCACAGCCGTTTGGTGGGGGGCCACATGATCAGAAAGGTACCGGTTCATTCAAGTCATTTAAACATCCTGAGGTGGGCACACACGCTATGAGCTTTATATGTCATTTGAAGTCAATATTCAGCTTCTTTATCTCACATTTGAGACATTTGGTGAAAATAGAACGGCAGAATGACAACATTTGTGCTCAAAAAGCAATCTTACGAAATTTCATTTTAGACTTGTTTTCTACACTTATCTATTACTGTATTCATATCCTATTTCAAGCACCAAAACAGTTCATTCTCATGACTGAAGGTGTGGTTTCACAAGGGGTTTGACATTTTTCAAAAAGCAGACCTCAAATTTCCAGCATTTGGCCGAAATTATTTCTTTCTACAGTGTTCTAGGGCAAATTGGCCTCAGTGTGCTTACAGCGGAGGTTCTAATATTTAGACATAAAACACTTGAGTATTGTTACATCTGCAAGTATCTTAAAAAGATAAATTTAAGAAAATATGTAAAAGTTGAGAAAATGGCCTCAAACCTCAGAGGGCATAAACACGTCTGTATTCAGTTTTAACCAGTGATTTGGTGTTTGCGCTTAGAGTGCAGGGCCACTAACAAAAATCTTGTTTAGGACCACCAAAATCCTAGGGCTGGCCCTGATAACCAGTGTGTGAACGTCGCTCCAACATCTGCCACAGTGATGCAGCCTTTCAAGAGATATAAAAACTAATGCGTTCTATGTTGTAGAATAAAACATTAAAATGTCTTGGGCTTGTGTTAACACAGACCTTATTTCAGCCATCCAACTGAAAGTACACTTAAAGAACCAGAGACTTCAGGACCAGGGAGCATGTCAGGGACTCATTCCTCATAGGTCAGAAGGACTCTGTTGTTTATCCTCACCAAATGAAATAGTAGCTTGATTCTTTGTGGCTCTTGTTGCAGTTTGTAAAGGCACTGAAACACTTTGGAGAAGACACATCCAACCTGCAGCCTGATGAATTCTTCGGAATCTTTGACACTTTCCTGACGGTGTTCTCTGAGGCCAAACAAGACAACCTCAACGTGGCTAGACGCAAGGAGGAGGAGCAGAAACGGGCGCTCATGGAGGCACAGGTCAGCAGATGATACCTTTACCCAGATCATTTTCATACTAACCTCTGAGAGCTGACATCAGTTACATCACCTCTCACTTCCACTGTCTGTAGCTGAAGAAAGAGCGGGAGCAGAAGAGGGCCAAAGCAGATGAGGAGGAGGGCGGCGGTGAGTTTGATGACTTGGTGTCTGCTCTGCGCTCCGGAGAGGTGTTTGATAGCGACCTGTCCAAAATGAACCGCAGAAGACAGCGGAAACAAAACATGTTCGACAGCAGCAGAGAGAGACCTGCAGCAAAACTGGACCAGTGACAGGACTCAGCAACACCTCACTGAGACTGATGAAGGCTAAATACGATCTTATGGGTCATGGTTGCATATGTAGATACAGTGAGAAAGAACAATCTCTGACCCTGCATGATGGAGAATCAATGCTGAGAAATGCACTTACACATAAGAACTTACTTTATGTGTGAGTTTGTGTGTCATAAGTGCTGCTGACTTCCTTTTTCTTGTTCTTATAATGTATATGAACAGGATGTTTTGCACAATATCACATAATATATAAGATCATTTTATAATATTGGAAAGACTGGATGTGGATGATTGTGTTTTGAGTCACGTTAACTTAGTTTGTGTGTGTACGTGTGTGTGTGTTTGATGCACTGACATGAGGCAGAAGCCTAGTTTGTGTTATTAGTGATAACTGGAAAACTCCCTCAGACCACATCTGAATGTTTAATGTTTTAGAACACACACACCCTGAGATAAAATGTAAATTTCAGGCATCTTTTGTGTATTTGCACAGCTTTGATTTAATTATTAATGTAAATTCCTTTTCTGAAAGGAAGAAAATGTGTTCATCCTCTAAAACATGTATTAACCCCTGTTAAATATAGTAAAACCGACTAATGTTATTCTGTTTTGTCTTTGTTGCTGTAACACTTGTCCATTTATCCATTCTATCATTTTTAAATGTAAAGATCTGCACAGATTTGTACTTGTTACTTATGTTATTGTGTCATGAATTTAATTTGTACAATTTGAACAAAACACTTAAACTTTTATTCCTTACAAAATAATTACATTTGTACTTTATTGAGAATCAGTATAAAAGGGACAATGAGGAGTTTTGGAAAGCCTTTTCACACTAAATTTCCCATGAGCCTCTGCGCGCACGGTGAAATTCTTGGACTGGTGCAAGACGGATGAAAACAAAAACATTTGTCAAGAATGTTTTCATTTATCAAGAATGAAAGTCGGAGGTTGGAAGACGTCAGATACCGTCGTCATTCCGACCATAAACGGCGATTCAGCAGCGCTATTCCCATGACCCACTAGGCAGCGTTCGTGAAACCGAAAGTCTTGCGGACGCAAATGATAATAACAAAATAACGATGAAGACAAAACGATAGGCTATATTTATCGAAAATGGACCCATTAACAAGTGGGTAACGTAGATTCATCCACATTAATATGAGACCAGGGGCGTCTCTAGGATTTTGACACATCCGGGGCTTAGCCCGGAAGAGTGACACATGCAATATATGCGTGCGCAGAGCGCGCGCCGAAATTTTTAGGCATAGAGACATTCTCCATCATTGGTGAAAAAGGTGAAAACGATGCAATCCACAGATCATCAAATGAATGACCCATTTTGAATTTAGTTCTATGTACTGACATTAGCTAGCTACGTAACAACACATTGTGTTTCCATTTAACACATTAGCAGCTACAGTAAAAGAGGCAGGCTGTGCGGGATCCCTGTCTGCTAACTAGCTGCTATCATGCATGAAAAAGAAAATAAACAAGATGGTTCGATGTTATAGCACATCAACTTCAGCAACTTTCCCCTCTAGAAGAAGCCCAAACTTAGTTATTTCTAGGTACACAATTCTCACACCCTACAATTGCATTTACAGATGCCAATAATTACAGATTGCTTTTTTTCTCATGTAATATCAACCAGAGCAATATCAACTAGCTGCTAGCTAGCTAACGTTAGCTACTGTACTACCCTCTTGTAGTTCCAGCTGCAACACTCTTTTCGAAATTATACATTTTTACATAATTTCTATTCCCATTACCTTTTTGATTGCTGACCACCTTTGGGGGAAAACATGGAAATCTTTTTTGTGGCATCTTGATACACTTTAGCTGCTACTAGCTACCAAAAGACAGCTGCAGCTTGCTGTTGTCAAACCTGCCTGCTGTCAGGTATTTGTTGTCAAGTTAAATGCGCCGCTGTTTTGGGTGAATGACGTCAAGTGCGACCTGGAGGTGTTAACCACTTGTGTGCCAAAGCCAAAGTAGTGGCTTTTTAAAAATATAATTAATTGTTACTCAAACCTGTCAAAAAACACTGTTTTATCGAAGCATCAACATAAGATAACCGTAGTTTGAGGATGTGATCTTAACAAAAAAAAAACATTTTTTTTTTTTTTTTTTTTTTGAAAATTAATATTCGGGGCTAATTAAAAAACATCCGGGGCTTTAGCCCCGAATGTTTTAGCCTAGGGACGCCACTGTATGAGACTCTTTTATAACCAAATACAAACTCCTTGTTGTCCCTTTAATACTGCTATATATTGTGTGAATAAGTGTGATATAAACCACAACAAGAACTGAGTGCTACAACATGGATTACTGCTCAGCTGCTGCTACCGAAGCTCATCCTTGTGTCCTTTAATGACTTTAATGGGTTTGGTAGAAAAACTGATATTTGATTGTTCCTGGTTGGTTGATATGGACCAAATGTCCACCGTGTCATTAATTTATCTTCAGGGAAAGACTGGACTCAACAGTCTTCAACTGTGTCTGTGAAGAGAAGATTTAAATGATCTGGAACCATTCAGAACATCACATTTGTCTTCCCTCAGATTAGGGAACATGTGTCTAAAGTTGTATGTGCTGTGGTGTGACAGTTCCCAGCTTCGTGGGATGTCTGGGTTATAACGGACTGCTACTTCCTCCGTCTGTTCATTTTTGTTTTGTGTAGGCTATGTGGATTATTGAAAGTTAATTCAGAAATCTACTAACTCCCATTGTGAGGTAAAGTGTCAGAAAACACATGTGAGAATGATGCTGCTTGGGTGTTGTTAGGAAGAAATATAATGTGTGTGTGTGTGTGTGTGTGTGTGTGTGTGTGTGTGTGTGTGTGTGTGTGTGTGTGTGTGTGTGTGTGTGTGTGTGTGTGTGTACCCGCGCACTGTACTGTATCAGTAGCCTGGAATGGAAACATTGTGTCGCCCCTTGTGGAGAAACTGCAGAAACAAAACAAAGCTGCATTCAAGAGCCTCCGTCGGACTTTCCAGCAGCAGAGCAGCAGAGCCCTGGATGACAAACACATTCACATCATGCATGGTCAAACCAACACCGACTCTTCATCTCAGAAGTGAGGAGCTTCAGGTCGGACAGCCAGGTCTGTCAGCTGCTCCGTGCGGTTCGGTTCTTCTCTCTGGGCACCAGACCAGACTGTCCGAGGAAGTAGCCTACTACGGACTAGGGAGGGGCGTTCAAGAGCACAGAGCCCACACAGCAGCAGCAGCATTAGTCAACAGTGCTGCTGCCTGCTTCTTCTACTTCCTGAATTCACAGCAACAGATGAAGACAAGAGCGTTGTTTGGAGCCTGCAGTGCAGACACCGAAGCGGACCGCTCGCAGGCTGAACCCCGGCTTTCAGAACCAGCAGCACCGAGGAGGCTCGCCGCTCCGCCGCGATGGTGGAGGCTCCAGCCGTCTGTCTGTTTGAAGACATCCAATACGAGGACATTCAAGTTGAAGCGGTAAAGTTATAGTGAGCATTGAGCAACAACAGACAGACGCTCTGAAACGTTAGCTCTGAACATTTTTCCTGTGAGGGGTTTGAACGCTGCTGGTTAAAGACAGGAAACACTGCACATGATGAGAAACACACTGAGAGTTTAATGCACCACCGAGGCCTAAAAATACCATCCAACATGACAGCGTTTTTAAAACACTGAGAGACTCTGAAGGCATTTTTTTTACAAGAGTAACAAGGCCCCGGTTTGAACAGGACACACTGCTCGTTAAACTGAGTGGCTACAGTCAGCGGGAGGACGGGCCGGGGAGATACACGGGACAAAGACAGTTTAATATGTAGCCTATAACTCTTCTCTCACTCTGGGGCTGACGTCCTGTTTACCATGGCCACAGTAATATGCTTGGGGGGTCCTGGGCTAAAATGAGTGGGTGGACCCCTGTTAACTGCCCCAGCCCCCTGTCTGTGCATTGTGCCCTGTGTTTGTGTTGTTTCCCTCCTGACTGTCACTGTCTCATTCTGCCCAGCCGCTCACATTACTGTTGGGCACGTTAGGCCTACTTTTAAAAATGAATTAGCCTAGCCTACTTAAAGTTACTTTCCTCTAAGTAACTGATTTAGTAACTGCATAATGAAGCCTACATTATTAAAGTAACTAATTACTGGGAAAAGTAACTAGGCTATTGCGTTACTTCTTTTTTTTTATATAGCTATATAAAATGCTCAAATATGCCAAATTACTTAGACTCACCCCCCTGACCCCCTAACCATAACACTAACCCCTTGTTTATCTGGAACTAACCAACTCACTCAGTATTCCTCCGCACAAGCAGGCTCCGTGACGCGGAGGAAAATTAACTATCGTGTTAAATGCTCAAATATGTCAAATTACTTGGACTGACCCCCCTAACCCTCTAACCCTTTAACTCCCTAACCACAACCCTAACATCTTGTTTATCTGGAACTAACCAACTCCAGGCTGCGTATTGCGGAGCTTGTGTTGGTGAAAAATGTGCATAATATAATACTTATTATTATTTTGTGACGGGACTTCTTGAGTCAAGTAACAGCGCATTTTATTGTCAGTAACAGTGACGGCGTTATAACGGGGGAAACAGTAACTTTTAACATAACTCGTTAGTAACGCTGTTATTTTATGACGCTGTTCTTCCCATCACTGCTGAACAGTGAACATACTGTGTGGACAAAGTCAGGTGTGACCTTTGTTGTGGAAATTTCCTTTAACTTGTGAGAGAGAAAATCATAAGTCCAGCAAATTGAGGTTTCACTTAAGTACTTTATTTTATCTTGCAAGAGGTGGACTGTCATACACACAAAAGTCTGTATGAGAGTGCACACTGAAAATTGGTAACGTCGGGTTACATAGGCACAAGAGCAGGAAGGAGCCATGTGCTCCTCTTTGGAGTCGACATCATACATTGTCCAATAACATTATTGCATTCTTGCAGAATAAGTTTGCATAGTACAAGTTTGCACTTAGCGCTCATGACATGTCACTGGACTATTATAAGGTTAACTCATATGTAAAGGCAGTAAGCTAGTAGTTGTCTGTAACTTAAGGTTTGTTGTGGTTTTTTCACACTTCGGCATGTTGACATTTCATTGACATCTTACTGTGGTTTTGGATATGGAGAAAACTGCTTGCTTAAGCGTAATCATCATAAAATAACAGGAACCAAGTCGGACACCTGCATACTACCTCATGCACAGCAGACAAGTGCAACTTGCGCTTTCTTCAAAGTTCATCTAAAGTTCATGACCATACATCTTCAAAGTTCAATCACGGGTCATAAACATAAAAATTTCCATTACACCTTCAAGCAATCTGTAAATCAATTAGATTTCAGAAAACTCTGCAGTAGCCTGCCCGTTAGCCTGGCCCATCCCAGTTTCTGTGTTTAGGGGCCTGAGCCTGATTTCAAACCCAGTACTTTACTATAACGCTGACTGTTATGATAAAAAAATGAAACTAAAATTGGAGTTGTTTGAATGACAGAAATCTGTTCAGATGAGAACTTCATAAATGCAACATGGAGGAGACCCCATGTGCACATTGTTGCAGTTTGCAACACATTATGGCTGGAGTCATACAGTTGTCATGAAGGAAGAAAGTAGCTGTTGAGACTAAAACTATCATTTGTACCAGGCTGTAAAGATGTTATATAGTTGGACACTTTAACACAGGAGTGTATAGGACTGACTCATTGCTCATCTTTTGAAACCTCCAGTATTTCTAACCTCTGATGATGCTTGGGAAACATCGAGATCTTTGAAAACAACAGTACACACTCACTGTTGTGCACCTCCACTACTTTTGGTGAAAGCATCAATAGCAGGTCATTTCAGATTGAAACCATGCAGGGTAAGATGATTCTGAATGGCCAAATGTTGGTAGCCTTATATCACTTTATATACGATTTTGACCTACCAGGACACACATCCACTTTGGTTATCACCTTTGTAACATGCATTATGTTGTATGTTGTCTCTCTTCAGGCTGTCGGCAGAGGGACATTCGGAGTTGTCTTCAAGGCTGTATGGAAAGGAAAGGATGTAGCAATCAAGACCATTGAGAGTGAAAATGAAAGGAACGCTTTTCTTGTTGAGGTACAGTGATCACCTTTTGTTTTTCTTTTGGGGGTTGCCTCAGCTGGCTGGGTTTCAGGGGCAGATTTTGTACAGGGACTGTTTAGACCTGGAATAATTAACAAACATAACCAACTTTAAATTGTAAAGTTGCTTTTGTGTATTTGGTTGGTTGAGAGCAGCCTTCAATGCCATTTACTGATAAATATGTGAAAATGTATGTAGGCTATATGAGTTTATATAACCTTGAAAAAAGTCCCAGGCAGCCATAGTCTAAAACAAACAGTCCGTTGGCCATTTTGAGTTATATATACAGTTTTGGAGCCGTTCTTAGGATTAGCTGATCTCAACATTTTAGTATCTCCTATAGAGACTGCATCTGATCAACTTCAAATTTGGTCAACCTCGTTTATAACCTTTGTGATCCAAGTTAGTTCAAAAGAGTTTTTGTCAAAGGGTACGTCGGATGTCCATTACGTTGCTGCCATAAATATTCAAATGGTTCTCACTCCACCACACGTTGTCATAACAGCTTGAACCTCTCTGTGTTTGGTAAGCCTTCAACACAACAGTCTCACTCTTACTGCCCCCTTGTGGAAAGAGGAAAAATAAAAAGTTTACAAATTCTATAAAACTCCACCATGACAACTGCCAGTTTCATGTAATGGGTAACAGCTGTCAAAGTGTTTAAGCTTTCTCCTCCAAACAAACCTCTTTTTTGAATTTATGACTAAAGGGCTGACTTGTAACTTCAGTTGTCCACAGAACTGGTTTTTCAAATAACTACGACTGAGCCAGATGTTTTCAGGCCTCTGTTTTCTTCCTGTCAGATCATCAGTCAGAGACCATGGATGTTGATGTTCCAAGGTTTGGAGAGTCAGAGAAAATGACACTTTCCTTATGACAGTTCCTGACCCCCCTGACCAGATGTAATGAGTCTCTGACGTTTGAATGAGTTACTGAAGCTGAGAGAAGTGAAGGATGCCCAGACATCTGGCAGATGCCTCAGTTACTGTTGAATGCTGACTTTCTACTATTCTAGAAAATGATGACTTAAAAAGTAAAAGAGCATTTACCTTTTAACATTCATTTCTATGACTGTCTATGTCTGCTGAAGGATTGTACTTTTCAATTCAAGAAACACTGTTGACCTTTTCAATCAATTAATGAATCAAGTAGACCTGTTTGATTAATTGGTTTTAAATCGTAATCATATTGTTTAGTCAGGACAATGTTAAAAACATGTTAATCGTAAAAACAATGTTTCACTTTAACTAGGGTAAAAGTCTGTCTGAAGTCTGTGGCAGTTGAAGATCATAGCACAACAAACTTATTTCAATAAAAAATAATAGCATATTTGAAATAATTTCTTTGCCTTCTGTCATTTCATAAAGAATTCGTAATCGGAAATCGGGTTTTGAGAGGAGAAAATCTGGATTTTATTTTTGGGCAAAATCAAACAGCTCTAGAATCAAGACTTTATTTTAATTATGTAAATGTTATAAACACAATAACAGAACACAGATATCCTTCCAATATAAATAAGTACTCCGAAGAAATGTTTAGATTTTTTATTAGCTTAGTATCAATCTGACATATTGATCAGGCTCCTCCTTTAAACAGTGAAAAACTAAATAACAGGCTCCGGCCTGAAAACTGTGACAGAGAAATTCCTGCAAATGTATTCCTCCTCAGTTTTCCATGGATTCCATCCATATGGCTCAGCTCTAGGTCAGGTCATTTGTGATGTGGATCATCTGACACGTGTCTGGAGTGTTTGTTGAGTTTCTCAAACTTTTGCACAGCACTGCACCTATAGACTGCTGCACTGTGCATGAACACATTAAGGTATGAATTTGTAGTAACATAATTTTCCTACCTGTGTCACAGCTGCGCCAGCTCTCCCGGGTGAATCACCCCAACATTGTGAAGCTGTACGGTTCCTGTGACAATCCAGTAAGTGAACAAAAGGACAGAAACCTTGCACAATGAATTCAGCAGCGTATTCACCAGGATCTTTGGAAAGGTTTTTTCAGAGCCCTTCTAAAGTTGTCCTGATTTAAGGCCTTGTGTCTGTCATATGCTACATAAAAAGAGGTATTCCTCTAGCTGTGCTGCATGCCCTGAGGAAGGTCTTTTGGCTGAAATGCGTCAACATATTCAATCTGGTGAAGACTTGAGCCTAGCCTACTAGTATTCTTTATAAAGTGTGCCACTGTTCCCTCCTTGAGACTCTCTAACTGTCTGTCACATGCTGTCAGACAGCACTTCAGCTGACAGCCAGAGAAGATGACAGAGGACCAGAGCTACATGTAGTGGTGGCAACTGCTCTTGTGTGGTGTAACCACATGATAGTACAAATCTGTTCTTATGCCAGTTTAACAGAAACAACTTCACAGAAAGTGTTTACAACCCACCACTTTCTGCTGATTTTGTTGTGTATTTCATGTCAAATAGAAAAATAACCCAAAATATCAATAAGGAAACACGTTTTTTGCAATGTTTGCGGTCATTTAAAGTCCAACAGAAACTGACATTTCTATCTATTCTAATATCTAAGAGTCTCCAATAACTTGACTTCTTGGTTGAGTCTCTACAGACTCTGATTTCATACTGAAACACGACATGTTCATGAAGCTTGAAAGATGTGTATGAAGTAAACAACGTGTATGAAACATACAGGTTTCCACTCCACATTCTCTTTGTTCATCCCCTTGGACGTCTGGGATGCGTCCAGATGCCTTAATGTCCACTCATTTAATTTCATCCATGTGGGTGGATGTGTTGTTGTTATTATACATTATTTTAGCCACTGCTTTAGAGAAAACAAAAGATGAACAGGTGTTTCTTGTTTGTGTTCTCAGGTGTGTCTGGTGATGGAATATGCAGAATGTGGTTCTTTATACAACCGTAAGTCTTTTAATGTATGTGTGAAACAACACATATTTTCCAAAGTCAGTGTTGTGATCCAGTACAGCACAGTTTACAGTAACCATGATCACGAGCTGATACATTACAGTACACACTGATGTCATCTGCATTCAGCAAAAGTAGAATGAAAGTACTGTGTGTGTGTGTGTTTGTGTGTGTGTCTTGTGTCTCCAGTCCTGCACAGTCCAGATCCTCAACCCCACTACACAGCAGCCCACGCCATGAGCTGGTGTCTGCAGTGTGCCCAGGGAGTTGCCTACCTGCACGCCATGAAGCCAAAGGCCTTAATTCACCGGGACCTCAAGCCACCAAAGTAAGGCTCTTGATGGTTCAGGCTCAGGTTCAAGTTTTGAGAACCTGGGCAGGTGTGGAGAGCTACAGAGAAAAGATGATTGCAACTACGTCTGTCAGAATATCCAGATGTGGTCAGAGGTATTAGTCTGTATTAAAACTCTGATTCCTCTGCAACGTTTCAGTCTGCTGCTTGTGGCTCGGGGCACGGTGCTGAAGATATGCGATTTTGGCACAGCTTGTGATATCCAGACGTACATGACCAACAATAAAGGCAGCGCAGCGTGGATGGCTCCAGAGGTGTTTGAAGGTGAGTCAGAAAACACAGCTCTTTTTTGCAGTCCTTTTGCACTAGTCAAAAAAAGGTCCTTTTTGCAGTGGAAAAGGGTTTGTGTCAGCGATGTAGGCAACGGTCTCAGTGTGGTGCTGCTGTGTGTGTCCTCAGGCAGTAACTACAGTGAGAAGTGTGACGTGTTCAGCTGGGGCATCATCCTGTGGGAGGTCATCACACGCAAGAAACCCTTCGACGAGATCGGTGGCTCAGCGTTCTGCATCATGTGGGCCGTCCACAGAGGTGAGAGCACCAACCACAACCATGACAACTGTCTGTCAGTGATGAGGGGAGT
This sequence comes from Trachurus japonicus, assembly GCF_045865225.1. Taxonomy (NCBI): domain Eukaryota; kingdom Metazoa; phylum Chordata; class Actinopteri; order Carangiformes; family Carangidae; genus Trachurus; species Trachurus japonicus. The sequence goes on along the minus strand of NC_140928.1, from coordinate 17,925,934 downwards.
GTCCAACAGTTTGACACGCCTGAATGTGTCTCTGGGTTCAATGACCGTCTCCATAATGAACCAGAACAATACAATGATTTGTGTCCTATGGGTCAAGTAGAATGTGTGTCACAGATAGGGATACCACGATTACTTGTTTTCACAATTAATCGTGGTATCAAACGCCACAATTATTTAATCGTAAAGATTCCTAAATACCGTTACTTTCACAAAACTTTGATGTTGGAACCTTATTGGCAGATGTGCGCAAAAATAAAGGTAAATGCACAGATACTGGTCCATTTAACTAATGTAACATTGAATTGGTAGGAATTTTTAATGTTAGCGTGTCGTTTTTAATTAAAAAACGAAACAAAAAAACATTAAAATAAATGCAAACATTTGGTATAGATAACAATTCATGACCTGAATACTTAAAAAATTTCCCCTGGGGATTAAGAATTGGTCATATATTAATAGATACTTGAAATATTTTGTGTAAACAATGAGTAATGTAATTATATTTTGACTATATTTGATTTTACACATTCATAGTGTTGTGAAATTAATTAATGCATAATAATCGTGATAACCGTAATACCGTGATTATTTCTCTGACAATAATCGTACCAAGAAAATTTATAATCGTGACACCCCTAGTCACAGGTCTCTGACTGACGGGGTGTTTCCTGTGACACAGGTACTCGCCCCCCGCTGATCAAAGACCTCCCAGAACCCATAGAGACTCTGATGACCCACTGCTGGGACAAGGATCCCAGTCGGAGGCCGTCCATGGAGGAGGTCAAGAACACCATGAGCCATCTCATGAAGGTACAGTAGCTGTCATCTGAGTAATAAAGCAGGCTAACTACATCCTGGATAGTTCAGCGCCAATGTCAGCATAGATGTCACAGTGTAAAAGAACATGGGCTTCTGATTTAATAGAACCATTATTGTATGAATGTATGAAATGAGCCAGACATGATAAATAACTTTGAAGTGACATTTTACTGTTATTCACTGTGCCCAACCCGACAATTTGTTGACAAAAATTAATATAATATAATACAATATAATATAATACAATATTATATAATGTTATATTATAATATATAATATTATATAATATTATATTATAATATATAATATTATATAATATTATATTATGTTTTTAAATTGCACATTTGGAGTTTGGAGAAACGTAATTTCGATCCCCTGTGTAACTGTCAGTTACATTGTGTGATTGACAATAAAGTTTACTGAACTGAACTGAACGAAAAAAAAAAGAGGGAGAGAGAGAGAGAAGTGTCCATGTGGTGTCATGTGAGGGTTGTTCAGATAAACTGACGGTGCAGAACAACGGGAACGATCAAACAAATCCTCATAGAGAATAAAACATCCAGTTGAGGGAGTTTCCACGCCCTGTCAGCCGCTGCTTTCAGTCTGCAGGCTTCGGATAAAAAGGAGAAACTCAAGGTTAGTTGGAGAAAACCTGCTCCCGACCAGGTTAGGTTCACGGAGCGTGTTGCCATAGTAACTGACTCCGAGCTTCAGTTACCTCTCTTTGTGAAACGGGCTGGAGTTACTCCTCCTTCCTGGTTTGAGTTACCTCCCTTTCTGAAACAGAAAACCCAGAGTTTGCCTCATTTCAGGGTTAACAGACTCAGAGTTTTCACTAAACCTGCTTTGTGAAACGGACCCCTGATGTAACTATGGTCTGTGTATTTGGGTCTTCCAGTACTTTCCAGGTTCAGATGAACCACTTAAGCTCCCTCACCAGTCCTCAGCCAACAGAAGTGGCTCCTCATCAGCCACAAGCACAGGTAACTATCAGCTCTGCAGCTTTTATTGTCAATGAATGGTTGTTGTTTATTGTCAACAGATGGATTAAGTGGATGTGTGTGTCTGTGTGTGTGTGTGTGTGTGTGTGTGTGTGTCTTTGCCAGCTGCAGGGTCATATGCTGACTACACCATCAGCAGTAACAGAAGTGACGACAACACAGAACGCAGGAACTCAGTGGGCAGAGAGGAAACACTGAAGAGCTTTGAGGCCAAGTTTCCTCTCCAGTTCAAACCAGTGAAGGTGAATGAAAACTGTAGAAGACCGACGGAGCAGCATCACACTGCCTGCCTCAGGGTGCTAACCTGCCTTTGTCCCCCTCAGACAGCCACACTGAGGACCGGTGTGTCCAGGGTGTCCAGCATGGACAGTCAAACAGGATGCTCCCAAAGCCCCACCCACTGCACCAACCCTGTGACCAACACCGGCCAGTCAGAACTGAGGATGACCTTCAGTCCCCCAGGTAGGTGGGACATGCATGGTAGGAGCCAGCTCTAGTAGAGCTGGGTGGGTCCAAATTGGACAGAGAAAAGGCTCAGTGACACCCCATTTAAAGGGATAGTTCACCCAAAATTCAAATTTAACTCATTATCTACTCACCCTCATGTCGACTAGGAGCTGTGAGAATTTTCAGAGTCCTTCGTGCCTTCTCTGAGTTACGGGGGGGTCCGTGCAGCAGTATTTGTCCATATAATGGTTGTGAATGGATACCAACTTTCTTCGTTCAAGAAGACACACCAAAAACATCCAAATACCTCCATACTGCTCGTCTGTAATGTCCCTCTTGTATTGAAGCCCCGACATGAGAAATTGTTCCGAAAAAAATTAAATAAGTCTGTATTTTAAGCTTGTTTGTAGCGGAAGCTCCCAGTGTCTCAGTTCACTGCTCTTCCTGTGTCAGTGCAAATCTCGCGTGATTTGCACTGACTGGTGGAACAATTTCTCATGTCGGGGCTTCAATACAAGAGGGACATTACAGACAAGCAGTATGGAGGTATTTGGATGTTTTTTGGTGTGTCTTTTTGGATGAAGAAAGTTGGTATCAATTGACATCCATTATATGGACAAATACTGCTGCGTGGACCCCCTTGTAACTCAGAGAAGCCACGGAGGACTCTGAAAATTCTCACAGCTCCTAGTTGACATGAGGGTGAGTAGATAATGTTTATAAATTTGTTTTATAAATTTGAATGTTGGGTGAACTATCCCTTTAAATCCAGGAACATACAGTATTTAAAGATCTGCTATTAATAACTCTACATATTCAAACAATAATAAAACATCTTCTTCATTCTGGGTATTGCTGTCATACCAGTGCTTCACAGTGGGACCATACACACCGACACACAAGATAACCTTCTGTTAAAGAAAGAAAAACCCACAATTGCCACTAACTTGAAACTGACAATAGTAAAGGACCAAAGGACGTTCTCCCAGGAGTTTTGTGGACAGATGAGACAAAACTGGAGCTTTTTGGCAAGTCCCATCAGCTCATCGTACACAGATGCAAAAATGAAGCATGCAAAGAAAAGAACACTGTATCTACTGTGAAACATGGATCAGGCTCGGGTCTGTTCTGGGGATGCTTTGCTGCACCTGGTACAGGGTCTTGAATCTGTGCAGGTACAATGAAATCTCAAGACTGTCAAGGCAACTGGAGCCAAATGTGCAGCCCAGTTCACAGGTCAGGGGTCCTCCAACAGGGTAGTGAGCCAAAACACATAGCAGCTAGAAACCAAGAATGACTGAGAACAAAACACTGGACTGTTTTGAAGTGGCCTTCTATGAGCCCTGCTCTAAATCCTGTTGAACATGTGGAAGGAGCTGGAACAGGCAGTCTGCAGAAGGAGCCTTCAAACCTGAGACAGCTGGAGCAGTCTGATCACAGTCCACAGGTGCAGACGTCTCACTGAGAGTTACAGAAATCACCTGACTGCAGTGATGGGCTCAAACGGTTGTGCAACACAATATTAAAGTGAAATTCCGGCGTAAGTGTAAACCATGGTCAAACACACCGTAACACCGAGTTAGACCCCCCCTCGAGAGATCAATTTGCCCGACCGCTACATTCACGAGATCCACCAACTTCAGCAAATACCGCAATATCGCCACACACGGCGCTGTCCGGATCCACTGTCTGACCGCAACCAAAACGCCACCATTTGCCCAAAATAATGCTCAGAACTGCACCAAATGTCATCAATAGTACACACAGGGTCCCAGCACGTAGTACGAGTTGTCAAACATCTGCTAGCTTTGCCTGTTTTCTTTAGCAAGGAGATGCAACTCAACTCACCTACTTCTCCTCCGGGAGCCGCTCGTTCGTGAGGAAGCCCTGACGAGTCGATCACCGAGTGCACCGGAGTTCCGCAGCTCTTAAAAATGCTCATTTGCGCCTATATCGTGGCCAGCACTCGATAATAATAGTTATAAAGTGATATGCAAGATATAAAAAAAAAAAACTCTGATTGTATTTCCATGAGGTAATTGTTGATTGAGCTGCGGAACTCCGGTGCACTCGGTGATCGACTCGTCAGGGCTTCCTCACCAACAAGCGGTGGAGAAGTAGGTGAGTTGAGTTGCATCTCCTTGCTAAAGAAAACAGGCAAAGCTAGCAGATGTTTGACAACTCGTACTACGTGCTGGGACCCTGTGTGTACTATTGATGACATTTGGTGCAGTTCTGAGCATTATTTTGGGCAAATGGTGGCGTTTTGGTTGCGGTCAGACAGTGGATCCGGACAGCGCCGTGTGTGGCGATATTGCGGTATTTGCTGAAGTTGGTGGATCTCGTGAATGTAGCGGTCGGGCAAATTGATCTCTCGAGGGGGGGTCTAACTCGGTGTTACGGTGTGTTTGACCATGGTTTACACTTACGCCGGAATTTCGCTTTAAGTTCAGATGAAGTTCAGGGCACCATCATTTTTGTCCAGGCCAGTTTCATTAGTTTGTTTTTTAAAACAATTCTCTTGCACCACAATTCAAAAGAAATGTCTGATTTTCATTGGTTAAGTTTTGATTGATTATTGCTTTTGTCAGTTTCCAGTCATTTCAGTGACAGTTGTGGGTTTTTCTTTGTTTAACAGAATGGTACTAACAGTTGTGTCCATATCCGTACAACACAGTCGTGTTGCACTGTCCACTATGAACCACTGCAGGGCGTTAGAGCGCAACCTACCACTGTATGTTGTTCAGCGCTGCAACACTGATAGTGGTGTGTCTGTGTGTGTGTCTCTTTGTGTCTGTGTGTCATAAGCTACCAATGGTTTAGACAGCTCCATCTCCATGGCCTTCCTGAAACTGGATCATCAGTTACAGGTAAGGTGAAAATAAACCATGGTGCTGATTCATTCTTACACTGTGTATATTAGTGTGTATTGTACTCATTATTATTATTATTCATTCGACAACTTTTTTGACTGTTGTGTGTATCGCTGGGTCACGATTCTGGAAACTGGCCTTTTTTTGTTTTATTTGATACGATTAACTTTTCACATAACTACTCTGTTGATGGGTGTTTTTGATTGGTGTATTGATCACTGATCAGTCTCTGTGTTTTCAGCCTCTGGCTCCATGTCCAAATTCCAAAGAGTCCATGGCTGTGTTTGAGCAGCATATCAGGATGGCCCAGGAGTACCTCAAGGTCCAGTCTGAGATCGCTCACCTTGTACTGAGGAAGTAAGTCAACTCACACATAGTGTGTCATGATTTTGTTTTATTTTTTAATGAATAACATCCCTCTCTACCAATGCACATCATTGACAGGGATGTTGTTCATTAAATTTAGCTGCTGAACAGTTGGTAGTCATGGTGACGTGTATGAGCATGCGCGGGGCAGCGAGTCTGAATGGAGTCTGGTCTGACGTGTGAATTGCACAATTCTTTGCTTGTCTTGACTTTTATCAGGATGGCTGGACAAGATGAGCATGATTGTTTATGCTATGTTATGCTAATCCTATACTTCCCCCCAAATATCCATCTCTGGTTTCTAAAATGATAACTGGATCCTTCAGGCTGTAATGACTGCAATTTGTTAAAACAAGAATCACCACTTCTCCATACTGGTGATATTAGTCTCTTGCTAATGATTTGCTTTGAATCTAGAACAGCCACTTTATTTCTTTCATTCAAGCTGCCAGTCTATCTTTGACCACAGTGTGGGTTGCAAAAGAAGACAGGGAAGCACCAGGAAATAAACCAGTACTGGTTGAATAAATAAAAAATACAGCCTGGGAGTTTGTACCAAACCATAGTGGAGGAGGCTCCACAACACAACATGAAAATGTACAATATTTCACTCATAATGGGAAAAAGTTTCTTCGGACTTTAGTGAAAGACAACTGTGTGTGTGCTGTGCCACAAAGACAAAGGCTGTCGTTACACTGCACGGTTCAAGTGGCCCAATTCCGATTTTTTCCTCTCAAGTGGCTCAGATCGGATCTGTAACATGAATGTGTAAACGGGACAAATGCGCATGGCAATGATAATATTAATTCACATGCCCACACGTTGCGCTGAACCTCTGTAGCCCGTGATTGACACGTGGGGCTGACCTGGGCTACCGTGGCCAGCTGTTAGTTACTGTCACAGGAGTTACAGTGTTTCATTTTTGTGGTGTCCGCGCGTCTGTTTTTTCCCCCTCGCTAGTTCTTGTTTTCATATATAGTAGGCCTAATATTAATTTCTATGCAGATCGAGGGCAGGAGTGTGAAAAGGGAGCGCGCGATAAACGCCAGATTTCACGTTTTCCTACCGGCAAAAACTGAACTGAGCCAATAAGAAATCAAGAGAGGAAAAACATCGAACGGTGGCACAACTGTCACCGTCATGTAACAACAGAACATGTAAATAGACAGTCAAAAACATCAGATATAGGCAACAAATCAGAATTGGGCATCAAGGCCTGCAGTGTAAAGAAGAGCACAGAGGTCTAATATGAGAAAACTCGTTTCCAAATGCTTTAATATTTTGTTAGAATGAAATTCCATTTAGTTAGTTGAAATAGTGATGTATTGTAAAATCCTTAAAACAAGAAGCAAATTCTAGTTCCACTGTATTCTTGGTGGCATTCATTGGAAAGCTGGACTTGAGCACTTCTTATAATTTGAAATAGAGTTAGCCCAAAAAAAAAAAAATCCACTGGAAATCCACTCTGGGTCTTGTCTTGACTTTTACTCAGACCAAGCTCATGGAGTTTTGGCTGAGAGAGGTTGATGTTGATGAGCAGCACAGATTGAAAGTGTAACACTGCCAGTAAAAGCAGCTGTGTGCTGGTCCCTCTGTCCAGACAGGAACTGATGTCTGAGCTGGAGCAGGACCAGAGAGAGCAGCAGACCTCGTCTCGACTCATCCAGGAGCACGGCAAGCTGCTGGAGGACAACAGCCACCTGTCGGCCTACCACCAGGGCCTGAAGAGCAAACTGAGCCTGATCAAGAGTCAGAACCAGCACCACAGCTAGGACAGGGGGCCGGGCCACAGCAACCAGTCTGCATCTCTCATGTTTCTCTGAAGGGAGAGAGGGAAACACTCAGCTCACTATACTGTACGGAAGCTCATCATCTGAGAAAACAAGACATTTAAGTGACCAGCAAACTACCATCAAGATGGCAGTAGAATTATCACTAGTTTGAATTACAAGTGTTAAAGTGTGACTGAAATATAAACGATGATTCAGTCATTTTGTGTGTAATGAAATGACAGTGAAACTATAATGAGGCAGCTGTCACAGCCACGTTTGACACCCGAGTGGGTTTTTCCATGACATGACTGAGTGGGAGCTTTATTGAAAGCACCTGCCTTGTAGTTTAAAGGTAATCTAATAATTGTGGCCTTTCTGGCTGTGTATTACGTGCACTGTAGAGATTTGTACAACTTCTCTGCAAAAAACCTTGCGTGCCTCCTTCAGTTTTCCAATTAAGGTTCAGTTTTACATAAATCATTTCAGACATTAGTCTCTATGTTTGATCTGAGCAGCACAGTCGTTCCCTAGATTAGCTCCTCTAGCTAACTGTGGTCAGCCAAAGCTTGCACAGTAAGCATTGATATACAGCAGCCATGTTTGCAGAAGATGATTAATACAAAGGTTGTCTGACTCACTGTGAGGACGACCAATACTCCAGCACTCCACTGTTGAAGCAGAAGCGAGTAAGCTTCACTTGCAAACACAATGACTACATTTCAGTGTGCAGTGACCATCAAGACCACACTCAGAACTTGATTCTGTGATGTGAATTACATAGTGAGGAGAGCGCTGAGGTCATGTAAGGGACTGACTGAGAACACCAGTGGACCCCCACACTGGTTCACACAAATTTCCAGTTTAGGTTGTTGGAAAATAAGCAATACAACTTTTTAGAGCCAACACCAATTAAATAACAATACGAGCATCATAAACCTGTGCCAAAAATGTATATGATAAAACTCTAACCAGCACAACAGACGTATTACTATAATAAACATTTCTGGTTTTTGATGCTTTATTTTAGATATTTATAAAACACATTTCCTAAAAACAGAATTTTAGTGAGATTTTAAGTCATGAGATAATTGGTCTGAAATATAGCTACCCTGTCTTCTCTGGATCTACATACGTTTAGTGATGGAGTTGACCGTGATTATTCAGTCCCAATCATTCCAGTTGTTTCCATTGGGATGGGGGAGTGGGGTGGGGGGACAGGAGAGGTAACAGGGACTTTTATTATGAAAGGGACTTATAAAAACAGAAGCTTGGTGAGCCAGTGAGGATTGTTTTGTTGTGTTTTCATTTTTGGATTGTTAAAAAGTACTATCAGTTGTAATTTGTAAACAACTTTTATATCTGCAGTTTATCGCTACTTTTGATTATGATTTATAAAAAGAGAGCAGCAGGGTGAGCTGTACCATTTGAAACCAGTTTTACTGTGAATACATGTGTTACCAAAGGCATTCTGCTGCAGAGACATGCTGCCTAAGAGCAAAAGAAAAGCTTTGTTTGAAATGGAAATAACTGTAGAATAATGAACCTGGCACAGTTTTTATAATCTGTTGAATTTCTGTTTTCTTTAGCTACTTTTTGCACACAGCCACATTTCACAGAATTATATTAACATTCTTTTGCACTGCACTTATTTGGGTCAGATGAAATCTTCAGCATGTATAGTAGACTCTCTTTACTTTGGGATGGGTGGATGTTTCAATGCATTTGTTCAAACATTGCCTTATATCATGTTATTACTGTTATTATTATATTAGTTCCTGTACAGCTCATTTTTTTCTGTCAGTTCATTTCATGGATATTTTTAATTTATGCCGTAGAATTCTGGTGATTTTAAAATGTTCACACTGTAATTATACACTTTTAGAAAGTAAAAAAATGTGTAGTATTTTGTCTATTGTTCATATTTTTTCGAATTTCTTCTGCTGTTCTAGTGAAACAATGGTGGCACAGATTATTTGAGCACTTAGGCAACAATACAGTGGGTTTACATAGAAAAAATTAATCCCTAAAATTATTCCTGTATGTCAAAAGTGTATTGTACGCATTGCAGGGCATTTACACAATGTCACACTGGTACAATTTGTCCATGTTAACTACACAAAAGGCTGTTGATGCCCAAAATATCAGGTGAGGATCTAGAAACAGACAGTACAGCTCCTCTGTCAGCTGAGGCTGGGGCTTTAACTCCTAACCAAAGGTGGACAAACTGCAGCAGTTTGAGTTAATGCAGACCTGCCAAATCTGTCAAAAACGTGACCATGGTGGTAACAACAACAGACACCATACTTGATGCTGAAGAACTTTTTGCCCACTCTCAAAGGTAAGCATGTGCTCGTCTAAACACACTCAACACTGTTTCCTATCAAACATCCAGAGGTGAGCAGGGGGGTGTTTCCTGAAGCAGGATAAAGGACAGGCTTTAAGTCTGGCTAACTCCCCACTGAGTTACCAGGGTAACCTGTTGGATGAACAAGTCTGCTCTGGACCAGTCCGGGCTTAATTTAGCTTTGTGTCAAAGGATGTCAGATAGGTATGAAAATAGATAAACACAAACTGTCTGTTTGAGCTTCACCTGCCATGAGGAGGGAACAAGCTGCTGGTTGTTGACTGTGCTGCTCTCATTGTGAGTGATTGACCTTTGTTCAAATCTGTGTCTTAGATTTTTCTGTTTTAATTTATGTTGTGTATTGCAGTGTTCAGACACATGAGTCAGTATGAATGGATACATTTACTGAAAAACCTTATGCTGAACTTCCATGTGACATGTGGCTCTGGTTATTGTTTTTATTCATTGCTATGTTTGACTGTTTATTGGTCCTTAATATATCCTGTAATATAATATAATATAATATTTTCCACAGATACAGGATTGGATGTTAACACTGTATGCAATACGTACTTTGTGTATTTGGAAGAGTATTATGAACAACATAGAGATTGTTTTCATTAATGTGTAGAAGAGGTGTAAAATCCTCAGCAGTAGAACTGGTGTTTGATATACATGATATAATGCATGTATCTAAGATGAACTGTGTAGTAAATCTGTAGTAAAAATACAAACATCTCAGCTGCATAGGCGGGGGCGGCGACAGGATGGGGGGGGGGGGGGGGTAGTCGTTGTTGTGAATGAGGGCCAGCATGACGTCAGAAAGCCAATGTCAACAATGCAGCTCCTGGAGGAGAGAAGGCGTTTCATCCTAACACACTCTCTCTTTCTCTCTCTCTCATCCACACACACACAACACTTACATACACGCACACACACAACGCTTACATACACGCACATAGCCTGCACACAGGCGCATGCACACACAGGAGGACCTATCCAGCAGCACGCGCGGGGCTGATGCCTACGGTCCATGAGAAGTAGCGGTCGCGGCGGCAGTCGGAGGGAGGGCTGCGGGGAGAAAAGCACGATGTGGAGCCGCTGTTGTTTCTGAAGAAGAGCAGGAAGAGGGTGAGTCACAATGAACCAGCTCCTATCGCTCTTTACTACGCCTGGATAAGCCGACCTGTCAGCAGCCGCAGGTTCATGAACCACTGGTCGGGTTAAAGCACCGCGGTGGCAGCGGTTATTGTTGTGCTGCTGCGTGCTGCTGCGTGCTGCTGCTGGGGGCTCAGGTTCACGGTTATCCCGTTGTTAGCTCGATGAAGGTGTCTCGGTATCACGACGAGACAGCAATGTAACGGAGTGTTTGTTTGAGCCGAGGCGAACTTAGACACACAGGAAGACACATGGAGACACAGCAGCCCCGGTGCCACGGGCCCGGTCCGGCCGCTGCGCTGCCATGTGTCAACACACACACACACACACGTCTGCTCCAGTGGAAGTTGTTCCCTTCCTTTGTATCATTTCGCGAACCTTACATCACGCTCCCCCAGCTGCGGACGGACGGATAACGCGCGCGCGCGTGTGTGTGTGTTGTGCGCGCGTGGTGGGGGTGGCACATGTTTTGCATGGGAGATAAACGCTGTCACAACCGGGGCTGCAGAGGGACAAAGGAGCCAGCCTCGCATTCCCCTTATTCCCGCCCTCAGATGCTGAACAATCGGTTCAGTAAACACCCACCTCGGGACATGGAGGGGGTGATGATGATGATGATGATGGTGATGGTGATGATGATGATGAAGCGTCTGAATCAGCTGCCTTTCACCTCCATCAGCCGAGCTCCGTGATGTGACACGTGAATAACTGCGCTGCTCTGAGCAGTGTTAGGCTACAGGAAGATGTTGTTGTACAAATAGCCTCGGTTCGATCCTCTGGATGACTGTGTGTGTCTGTGTGTGGGACTTGTTTAATCCTTTGTGACAATGGCTGTTGCCAACACCTCAGCTCTTTGTTACCCTCCTATCCTCCAGGCCTTGAAGCCCCTCTCCCCTCTCTCCCACTCCACTACTCCTCTGATGGGGGGAAATGAGAGTGTTTGCAGCACTTGGTTGTGATGGGTGGGAGGACCTCCACTCTCAGGGTTTACACACACAGCTCAGCTGTACACAGCAGATGAGAGTTGACTAAGGCAGATGAAATATTTACCAGCAGCACTTTGGTTTGCAGACAGCTCTTAAGCCAGGATCACTGAAATATTGGTTGAATAACAACATATTCCTACACAGCATGTGTAAGGCTCTGCTGCTCAGACGAGACCAGGCATAGCTACACAAGACAGATCTCAGGGTTTTAAAGCAGAAAGAGGTTACACACTGAACTTACACAAAGATGATACGGACACACCAACGTGCACCAGTTATCATTTGTGGAGCTTTGTTACATTCTCAGTAAATAACCCATCCAGTAATCCAACATGGTTAGCTCAGATCATCAATAGACATTTATTTGTTGGGAAAGATCAGGTAAAATATGATTTTGATGTGAATTGTGGGAAGAGTAGCACGCAGCATCATGGACCCACACTGGGGTTCAAAAGGCAGAACCACTGCTAAATCACAATCCGTCACTGAGTTAAAAGAACAAAACATGCTCAGTATTTAATTGTCATTTTTGTTACAGCCTCTGGATGGCACCAAAGTAAGAATAAAGACACAAAATGGTGGCTTTAAATAGATGATTGTACTTTATTATTAGTAGGCTAGTAGTAATGTGATACTGTGACTGCTTTGTTGATAGTAAATGTAGAAGAGGTCTCAGATAATCGGCCATATCTGAGAGGAGTGCAGCTGGTCATTTGCTGAGATATCTTGCTATGGATTCAAGTAAAGATGTGACTGTAAAGATGAGTGGATGGAAGTGAAGAGAGACATTTTTTTACTTGTCATGCATGAATGTATGGTTGTGTTTATGTCCATAATAAAAATGGTAATCAGAAATAAGATATCAGTGCTAACCCTAACCAGGTGCTGGTTACATCTGGATTTTGACTCATTTAAACAAGGTTTGCAAACAGGAAAACTAGTGAATGTGTTACTGTGTTTGGTGAGGGCAGAGCTTGTGTGTTTGTGTGTGTGTGTGAGTGAGTGGGTTTGGAAAAGGTGCATTTACGCACCTGTGAATCAATAGAATGAATAGAATAAAATGCCTTTATTGTCACTGCACAAGATACAATAAAATGTGTTGAACTTCATCTTAATACAAACATCTGAGGCATCACATGATACATGAACAGTATGACAGTATAAATCGATCCCGTAGGGTTTGTATAGTATCTGTTCAGTTCAGAGTGTGTGTAAAGAAGCCTTGTGCCAGTGTTTTACATTTGGATGAGCAGAGGGGTTGAGAGTTGAGTACAGCAGCCAGGTCAGTTGTGGAAAAGTTGGAGGAGGCCCAGAGTTAGAGGAGAGTCCACCAGTAGCTCACTCTACAGTGTGGGGACAGTTTGGATGTAGTGCGACCTAATGATAACTAGAGATATAATGATACACAAAATCCAATCAGGCAACAAGGTTTTGGAATCACAGATTTTGGTTCAATTTGGTGGTTTGCCCAGAAATACCAATACCAGTAAGATATTTATTTATTTTATTAAATTCAAAGTAAAAATAACCATGTTTCTCTCTAGTATGATAGACTGCATCAGTTATTAACTGCAGTG
>NC_140928.1:16021443-16112491 GCF_045865225.1 Trachurus japonicus | reverse complement strand
TATCAGTGGAATGTTTTTGTTAATATAAGTCCTAAATTGTCCTATTTTCCGTCAGCAATCACTTACATGAAGTATTTCAGCCTAAACACGAGTCTCTCCGTCACTCTGCTCTGCTGTAACCCGAGGAGAAAATTTTCCTTGTGGGATACAAGTGTTATCCAATGAGGGGAGAGAACGGCATGAAGGGCTGTGTGTGCAGCCAAGGGATGCGCGTGAATGTGGTGACGTAGCACGAGGACCAATTGATGCCTGACAAGGGCGGGGGCTGCTAACTCATGGTGCGTTCAAGGAAACTCGTACTTTGTGTTTTTCCTTCCTGTGAAGTCATACCAGTTCGATCTGGTACGAGTTCACGGGTCGGAAGTTACGAGTGGCCGTTATAGGGAACTTTCACAGACAACAGGACGGTAAAAACACGAGCTACGGGTTACCTGGAACGCTACCAAGTCGTAGTTGTGACTTGAAGCTGTAACTTACGGTTTCAAAAGCCTGCCTTGAACACAGCATTAGCCGAAACGGCCGTGCCGCTGTTATCTGCTTTAATACCTGTGTACACCTCAAAATGCTAGAAATGCCCAAACAAATGCAAGAACATCTTTCTCCATGAGGGACGACACAGTTGATCAAGACTCACACAAAAAAGCGACAGCTGTCGGACACAAAATGTGGAACCCACACATGCCTCCCATTTCATGTTCATGGGTCCCACAGTGGGAGTGGGCTGCCTAAAAGGGCCTGTTTGCTAGATAAATGCTCCACAACTTTTAATCACTATTTAAATATAGGGGTGACATGATGTTAGCACTGTTGCCTAACAGCATGAGCTTTCTGTGGGAAAGACTTGGTTGGCCATGGAAAACCCACTTGGTGATGTATTGTTTTTCAAGAACCTTCTTGCTATGGGGCAAAAATGCTCATCACTGCAACGCCACATTGAAGTAGTGATTAAATGTTGTTGGGCAACATTTCTAAATGTAAAATAGAGGTCTATAAATTTGCATAGCTTTAATTTTGAAATGAAAGTGGGAAATATGTGGCCCACATGTGTCCCACATTTCATGCCAGTAACGGGGCCCACAAATGGGCATATTTGTTGGGAACAGATTGCTTTTGTAAAATGCTGAGATGGAATGGAAAAGAAGCTCACTGCCTAAAGCCACCTTTGTAGTCAGCATTCTTCAGGACAGTGTTTTAAAATTGGCCTCCAAAAACAATGGGATTCACTGATAACAGGCTGAAGAATGGAGCCAAACCAACTATCCCCTTCCAGGACTTCCCACTTGCTGCTCTGCCTACATCGTGTACCACACCACAAAAACATACCAATCCATTGCACTCTGAATATAACTCTGGCTCTGATGGCTAGAACATGTATGGCTGTATTTTGTCTATATGGCTGCTGGATGAAGTTATGTTTGCTTTAGGCATGCCAAAAGGTTCCTGACTCCAGGCGTGGTTTCAGTGCCTTCAGCCAACATGCCTTGAGTCTCACCAGTTAGTAGACACTTCATCAAAGTCTTTTCTGTATAGGACCACTGCCATGTTTGATATTGCAAAGAAGGAATCCACTAGGAAGCTTCATCTACATGTACTGTAAGTACTGAGGAAAAGCCTTAATAGAAACTTTGGAAAACACACCCTCTTTAGTCAGATATGCTACATTTCAGGTTCACACAACATCGTAACATCGATCTTCAGAGTCAGACTTGGTTCTGTGTATCTGTTGTGTACAGAGATGGAAGAATCTCTACTTCTTCAAACGCAGTAATCACACCACAGGTCATGTGACAAGAATAATCCCATAACCTGCACAGGACTGTTTTCACCTGCTAGTTGGTGCTTACTACACAATTTAAGATGCGGCATATACAGTACTGTAAATATCCAGAAAGGCGTCTCACAGATTGAGACAATATGAAAGGGCAAGTATTAAAGAAATGTTTTTACCAAAGTCACATTTAAGAGTTCTTTTTAAATCATTTATTCATTTAGTTAGTTAGCCTGGTAGTTAGGTAGTCTAGGGGTGCGAGCCAGGTGCTTTGTCTTGACAAGATAATTACACAAAATATATTGTTTAAAACAAGAGGATGCATACTCAAAAGTAAAGGCTATAATTTAAACAATTTACATTTACTGAATACAACTATTGCAAAGACATTTTCCAACGTGACAAGAAAAACTCAACACAAATGACTCCAGGTTTTAAACGGACACATTCATGACAAAAGAAAATATATTATTTTCACATTATAAACATAATCAAGCGGTTTATTGCAGAAGTCCTTTCTTGGTCCATAAACAAAACCTTCCTCCTCAGAAAAAACAAAAAAACATGAAATTATAATCTAATAAAAAAAATCTCTGCGCAGTTTTAGTTCACAGTTTATTCATTAATTGAATCCAGTACTCATGCACTATGGGGCAACAAAAGTTAAGTCATTTGGTCATTTTTGCAGTCTTAGCATGCAAACCCTCTCAATGGTCTCTCCTACTCCGGGATGTACTGTATAAGTGCCACCATGACACGTACAATATTACTTAAAACAATTCATCCTAGTTGGTATATTTTTCTTTTACATGTGATTGACATTCTGCCTCTTGCCTCTGTTTTGCCCTTAATCTAAACTTGTCATAAAAAAGGACGGGCTGAAACCACAAGGATGACCTTTAAAATTGCAGCAAAATCTTGATTTATTGATGCATGTGTTTTCTATTCACTTGCCACATTTTTAAATGTACAATATGTTGAGCTTCTCTGACTCCACCACTTTATAACTTAAGTAGCCTACCTAACAGACAGATGTATTGACAGATGTTGTCGTGGACTAGTGAACATGTTGTTTATCCCCATAGCCAGCAGGAAACGACTTGCTCTTGATGTCTAATCTAATAAATGTGAAATATGAAGCTGTCTGGGTCTATCAGGATGTTTTCCCTCCATTTTTTTTGTGTGTGTGCAGGCATTTGTGCGTGCATGTGTGTGTCTTATCAGGGTCCAATAAGGAAGTGTCTTCTAATTTATTGTATCTCTGTTAGTGTAAACAACTTTCCCCATAGCTCACAAAGCTGTATTGGTACTGTAAGCACAGTCATGAACCCACAGGATTGAAATGACAGATTATGAATCAAAATGTACTTAGAGTAGATATCATCATCCACTAACTCTAACAGAAGTGGATAAATGAGCTCCCTCTTTTCTTCTTGTTCCCTGCCTCACTGGCCCAAACTGTCGGACATGTCAACAGAACAGTTAAGACCAAGCAGATCACATTCCTTGTCTTTGCAGGTTTGCACAGGATCCCCATCTAAGGCAATAGCTATCACATTTCCAAGTTGATTTTGTGCACTTTAGCTAAAGGTCATTTGATTTAATCTCCTTCTGTGTGTGAGGCAGAGATATTACAGTACATATTTTGTAAAGAAACTGGAATTTTCAGTAAAAAGAAAGAAAGAAAAGAAAAAGAGAAGAGGTTGGTTTTGCTGCTGAAAGTGTTGGCATGAGAGATAAAATCTGACTGGATTTAATTTCTTTCCCTGTGGCAAAACATCAATTCCTGAGGCAAATGTTAAAAATTGTTGGAAGCCCCTTTGAGGAACTTGTTGCAGAGCAAACAATGGGGTGATGATCTGCGCAAATGGAAAAAACCTGAGTATTCAAAGAGAGCTGTAGTAGAAGTATAGTAACTGGAGATGAGCAGAGCAGAGGTTACTGGAAATGATGAAGAAAAGAATCAAGGCGATAGATGAATATCAGAAAAGTCTTAAGTTTGCACCACATACTGAAATATTCAAGAGGTTTATACTGTGATTATACTAAAAGAAATAACAAAAGCAAAAGAGGAGGACAACCCCAAAAAAAATAGCCTCATACAGACAGATGTGAGCTATCAATCATGTCATCGAACTCTCAGCAGGAAAGCAAATTAAGGGAACACTACTCCCTTTTTTACAACATTGGGATGACCCAGACGGATGGGTTCCTGGTACTTTTCATTGTTTATTCACGGTCAAGTCCAAGACCACAATCACGTGCCTGTTAATGTTACTTCTGGCTGCTGTCTCGGCTGCACAACTAATCACACTGCCCACAACCTTTAGAGGTAAGAGAAGCAGGACTGTTGAGCTCAGCACGGAATATTTTCACGAGTCTGAATTTCCGTAGAAGGAAATCACAATATTAGATCACTCAGAAATACACTAATGATCTTCTTTTCTGGACGGGGATCAGTTGAAAGTCACATCTCTTCTCTCTGTATTCACAGTAGTGTAATGAGTATAAAGACATATTCCTGTTGGCTGCCCTGCCTCATACCTCCATTTCTATTGAAACAGTACAGAGGAAGGCCTTGGCAGAGGCACAAGCAGTGTAACATCCATCACAAGCGTAAAGCAGAGCAATATACTGGATCAAAGTGCACATGTGTTTACTACCTGCACTTAAACTACAGTTCTTAGCAGACATAAGTGTCTTTCCCACCATGACATCCTCTACAGAAATCCACATAACAACCAATAACAAACATGAACTGACACTTGGGCTCAGAGGAAAGACGTCATGGTGTATGTCAGCCTAAAATCCAAAATGAAAAGTAATCTTGGACATGCTGTACAATCCTCAAAGTGGCAGAGGCAGTTTTGAATGACTCTAAATTGTAGAGTAATAAACTCTGTGTGTGTCAGTGGCAATTTTAAACTTTTCAAATGTTATGACGCATGGCTCAGACTGTAAAACATGTTGCTAAATCATTACCTCATCCACTGGATTTTCAGAAAACACAATCCATATTTAAGGCCTTCTCTGCAGAGCAAACCCCTATTAGTCAAAAAAGGCCCCTTGGACTGGGCCAAGGCCTAGTGTATGACTGCTATTTTCACTCAGCTGACTGTCAGCTGGTTTCAGTCCTTTACTTGGTTGCTTCTCTCCTGCTTCCTGTGCTCACGTCCAAAATGTTGCTAGGTACCCAAAAGAAAAACAAGTAAGAAAAGGACCTCAAAAGATACAACCAATATAGAAGCCACCATATAAAGTGAAACCTCATCACTCAGTCATATGGCTTGTCTTATTATTACTTCTGGTTGCACTTTCTTTTCTTTTTCTTTTTTTTTGCAATAATGTCAACATTACCAACATCTCATATGTGGCAATTTTTTTCCCTACTCATAATAGCCCGAATGCTCCCCAGAATCCATGAGAGTGTGACAGTGAACCTCTACACATGTGTTTCCTGTTGCAACATGTCAAAATATTCCATGGGAAAGACTTACATGAATTACAGTTTCACAATTTCTTTGGCTAAACAATTGATCAATAAATTAACTAAATTATGAATGGATAATCTGATGTTCATTTATAATGTTACAAGAATTATAATGCTGATTTGGAAAAAAAAATACATGTTGGCCTTCACATGTAAAAACAATGTTTGACATTTCTACATATTTTGAGATGACATCACATCTCACTCATAAATAAGCACTTATTCTGCTTATACCCTGGGTATCTGTTTTGAGTTCATGCTTGTATCTCTCTGCGGACTTGAATATCCTGTTTACCACATTCACAAAGTGACAATGTGCCTCATGGTCAATAGGAAACCCACTGCTGCTCACAGTCTGCCTGTGACGTAATTGGCATAATTAAAAACAGGTCAAATAAACTTGCTGACCTGTGAGAACCTCTGCAATTTGCAACAAACAGTTCCATTAAAACATCGATGGGAAGCCGTGACGGCACTTCACTGCTTCATTAGGGCTTCTCTGACCACTGCACTGGCTTTGGCTGTGCATTACCAGCCTGGTGAAAGTTATTTACTATGCTAGAGGCATGGCTGTAGGCAGATGATAATCAATTGACCTCCCCTGCAGTTTCAGCTGTATTTTATGTTAAGTGCAAAACACCAAATAGGAAGTTTTCTAAACCTGACGAACATGCTGTCATTATGAGCATGTTAGTGTTTTTAGCTCAAAGTAGTGCCTGATTATAACCTCACAGAGCTGCTAGTACGGCCGTGGAATGATTCGTCGTTCCAATCATAGCATTTACTTAAATATTTCTGTAGTTACTGACATACACCGACACAAACAGTGAGTAACGAAAAATGTTATCTTGTGCTTTTGAGGATTTGAAACACAGGGGCAGTGAACTAAAAATAGAATTCAAAAAAATATTAGAGATGTTGCTGTGTATCAGTGTCGTAGTGTGATACAAAACAGATTTGAGATGACAACATTTCAACAGACAACATGAACACCACTAATATCCTAACCACCACTAAAAACAAAACTAAAAACCTCTGGAGGGCTGCAATGCTAGTCTAATGTTTCCTCACTGGGGACATTGATGACTAATTATCTGCCCTTAAACTGTAGTCAAACTGCTCTCAATGTTTTATTGACTGGAAGCAAACAGCTGAAAGGAAAAACATGTTAACAATTAGGCCACTGTTGTTCAAACCAATGCGTAGTTCATGAACATGCTACGAGTACTTTAGACCATTAGGGTTTGGCTGTTATTCTGAAATGAAATATTGAACAGTTTCAGGCAACACACTGTATTTTCATTGGCCCTCTTTTGCATAGATAGATAGATAGATAGATAGATAGATAGATAGATAGATAGATAGATAGATAGATAGATAGATAGATAGATAGATAGATAGATAGATAGATAGATAGATAGATAGATAGATAGATAGATAGATAGATAGATAGATAGATAGAGTCCAATCAATATATAAATCTATGTATAGGGGCTCTCTTTTATTTTGACAGCAGAATTAAAATGCCCTACTTTACTTAAAGGGATAGTTCACCCTAGAATGATATTTCGCTCATTATCTACTCACCCTCATGTTGACTAAGGGCTAGAAGAAGTTTCAGATTCCTCCGTGGCTTCTCTGAGTTACAGGGGGTCTCGGCATAGCAGTGCATGTCCATATAACGGTTGCAAAGGGACACCGGAGCTCTTCGTAAAAAAACACACACAAAAAAACATCCAAATACCTCCATGCTGCTCGTATGTAATGTCCGTCTTGTGCTGAAGCCCCAAATTGCGTAATTGTCCCGAAAAAAATTAAATAAGTCTATATTTTAAGCTTGTTTGTAGCGGAAGCTTCTCGAAGCTCCTCTTCCTGGTCCGTCCAAATCTCGCGTGATTTGCGCCGGCGTCAGCATGCGTCAGTGCGGTTACTGCGAATCACGCGAGATTTGGACGATTTTTTTACGAAGAGCTCCGGTGTCCCTTTGCAACCGTTATATGGACATGCACTGCTATGCCGAGACCCCCTGTAACTCAGAGAAGCCACGGAGGAATCTGAAACTTCTTCCAGCCCTTAGTCAACATGAGGGTGAGTAGATAATGAGCGAAATATCATTCTAGGGTGAACTATCCCTTTAACAAGGAGCCAAAAGAGTGCTGTGTGACTATACTTCAGAAATGCTGACTGTCTGTTTTCTTTCCATTAAAGGAAACAGATGAGGTAAGAAGAATAGTAATGATGGCGCTGACAGCGACCTGTGAGTCCTTCACCTCGTCGACCTCTTTTCTTCTTTTGGCTTTTGAACAGAGCAGAAGCAGTAAAAATCTGATTGAAGTGATCGACCACGCTGTTGATGCTGCTGATTCTCCTGAGTCAACATTAACTCTGCTCAGTGTGTGTGTGTAGGTGAGTGTACAGTATGTGCCTGTGTGCATACCGCAGAGATCTGCAGGGTAAGTACTAATTCATGCTTCAAATTTGTGTTTGACACAGCATGTGGTCAGATCCTGTTTGAATATATTTCACGCAAGCACCGAGCACCGCAGTTGCTGCCATGGACATTTTCCCTCCATCCATACTGGATCAATTATACCCCCCAAAACCAAATTTGTTACAGTTCTGTGACCTATAAACTATGTCATACAAGACAGATGCATGTTAATCATTTGTTTTGTTTTGCAGGGCCAACTGAAGTTTTCTGTTTGATGTGGTGTGTTTATACCGTTACCACAGAGCAGATGCTGGAAATAAAGGGCCCAACTGGTCCGAATATTGTTTTTCACATTTTGAATCTGTCATCACATTTTTTGTATAACCAGTTTAACTTAAAGCTGAGATGACCTGAAGAGAAAGAAACTCTTCCCTCTCCTTTTTTGTATTAACATGCTAATGATCTCACGTTTTTGCTTTAAACTGTACAGTTTTTTTTATTGCTCTCCTCCAAAGAAAATGTTTCTCCTGTACTGTTGTTTTTCTGGCTACCCACTTATTTTCCATCCTGTTAATCAGACAGCAAGTCCTGAAACCTCATGGTATTCTTTGCTTCCCACATGTCTTAAATCCCCAACATGTGGGATGAATGAATTTGCAATCAATATTCACTCATAAACAGCTGCTGGCAACAGGTATTGACAACTGCACACTGATCTGCATGTTATACAAGAAAGAAATAATCAGTGATTAGAAATTAGCAACAGTGAAACAATAACAGAAAAGATTAAATGCAACAGAAAACATTTGTAATCTCCGCTCTCATGAAGGATAATGTTGCACTTGGAAAGTAGTTGGATCTTATTTGTCTCTCAAATACCCCTACATCATTATCTTCCACATGACGCAAGTACTGACCTTTAGGTGTTCATTATTCATACTTATCCTGGATCAAAAGTATTCTCCATTATTCAATAGTATGACCGCTTGCAAGACGTTTCCATTTCGGTCTCTCTGTTTACTAGAGCTAACTAGCTTTATCAAGTTTTCAAATGCAGCGTGAGTCATGTAAGTGAGATGCATCTGATTAGCATGACATAATTAGCATTATTTGTGTCTTCAACAGTCAGTGTATTAATTACATATTCTAACATCTATTTAGGTAGGCTACATTTATATTGTTGATATGGACCGGTTATTGTATCTGCAATAAAGATTTGATTGATTGATTAATCAATTACCCATTGGAATAAAGTTAAAGGGCATTTCCAGTCATAATCACTGTTCACCTCAGATATCAGGTCACCTATGATCAGTTCATTTCATACCATCCATACTCCCAACTGCACCGTGTGGACTTTTATATTCATTTTTGTTCAAGAATCTATCGTTTTTTCAATGTTCATTAATGGGCTCCAGACTAATTTTAAAATTGTTCTGTGGTCGCAAGTAACGTCCTTTTGACCATCATTTAAATTTTAGAATTCGCTTTATGTATGTAGTATGGATGGTATGAAATGAACTGATCATAGATGACCTGATATCTGAGGTAAACATTGATTACAACTGGAAATGCCCATTGATAATTAAACTACTACTCATTGGAAAAAAAGTTACTTCACTGAACAAGATGATTTGTTTATTGGACTTTATTGCTCTGTTTAAAGGTGTTATAAAGGGATTCCAAAGTCCTGGTGTCCACAAAATTCAGTTAATATTTATCCAAAAATGTATAAAGATTTAAGAAAATACTTTATGGTCTACTGTAGCCTAAGTGTTACATATTTACCAACAGTTTCAACTAGGAGGAAGTAGATTAGCCTCCTATTTGACCTCAGTGCTCAGCATTGGTCTGTGAGAGATTAAACTGGGAGAAATACAGTCTGTGTAAATGTTGAATTTAAACAGAGATTTTTGATTTGATAAGAGAATGATCACACCAAGGAGTTATAATTAAGCAAAAATACCTTTGTTGGAGTTTGAGATGAAGTAAAAAGTAGCATTTAGACTTTTCTGCTATGGTGGAAACCTGTATGAACAAATAACAGAGTAATGTTCAAAGTGCTGAAGTCTCAAATTGGAAGGGGTATCGTTTTGTCCTCAGCACAGAGATGAGACTGATCAGTCCTGCATCTACTGTACAGTAACTCCCAATAGGACAGAAAAAAAGCCGACCCCAAAGTGTCAAAGTAATGGAGCACCACTGGGATTAGTAGATGTAATCTTTGAAACTGCAATTGCAAGTAATGTTTTACAGCCTTCAACATCCCTTTCTTGCTGGTTGGAGAATAATGGCAATGGATGGGTGAGAAACACACTTGGAAATATAGCATATGCAACATGCTCCAGTCACTCATCCCATCAAACCTCAGGTTACACCCATAAATCCAGTCCTCATGGCTACATTGAAAAAGTGGGACACCTTCCTCACTCCAGAGGAAATAGGAAAATTCCACAACAAATTGACTGAGCTGAAGCCAAGAGAGGCAACTCAAAGCTCAGGGGAGTCTCTCCATATGTGATGTGCACATGCATCAGATTTAAAGAATACATTCACACAGCTTTTCACAACCTGAACTCCACTGCATGCAGAGGTCTAATCCCAGACTCCACATTTACAGTATTTACATATCCAGTGGAGAGAAAACAAATCCCAGGAAATGTATTTACTGCTCCGACAGTAGCTGGTTAATTTGACAAGACAAGCTGTATAAACATGCAGAATGGAGTAGGCCTCACTGGGTCAGCTTCATCTGAGTAGGTGGGGGAAGGTCTCACCCCCAGTTCCCCTGAGATGAGAACTTGCACTGGGCCTTTTTAAGAAAATATCTTTGGCTTTACTTACGTGGGCCTGACAGTAATGCTGCAGCTGGTGTTATTAAATCCCCAATGTGCATTTCTTTGTCTGGTGTGTGTCTGGGGATGATGGATGATTACAGTTATGAGTAAGTACACAGTAATTCTTCTTTAGGTCCATCCTGCCACTCAAAGCACAGAGTTTGGAGATCATGTTTTAGATACTAATTAATTTATGATAGCTTTGTTTCTGGAAAAATCATCAATGAGAACAATTCAAATTGTTGAGAAGAACACAGGCCAAACACTTTCGGACATGTATCGTTAAAGTCAGCCATAACTCATCAGCCTGTCAATATCTTTTCTTGTCCTAAAATGACACCAAATTTAATTTATAATCTCTCAACAATGTTGTGTCGTAATATTACCGCTACCGGTGCCATCGCTGTCCATCTTTGGCCACCATGAACCATGGATGCTATGAACTCCATCAACGACAACAACTCATATTGGCTGCTCCCATTATCACTTCCGGTTGAACCCAAAAAAGTGTTGGTTTCTTAATAATTTGTTTTCTGAAATGTACATTTGTTTCGGGATTGTATTCCTGCTTTGTTTGATGCACAGATATGGGTTTGATTTGTTTTTTGGTCACTATTGTCTCTGTTTTAATGTTGCTGTGTATATTATTCTCACGAGACATGGCTAATAGTAAGTTCTAATTGACCTTTACATCATCTTATTATTGTTAGTAATGCATTTGTTATCATATTTTATATCCCTCTAGCCTGTGAATGTAAATTCAGTACATTACTGTCAAATAGCTTAACGCTCAGTCTTTCCTGAATAAACAGTGGTTGATGATGTACAGTCCTGACCATAAGTATTTGCATAATTACACATTTTTTTGTTTTTGTTCCCTTAAACTCTGAGGTTCATCACATTTAATATGAAATGAAAGAGTGACAATGGATACGACATTTAAGTGCCAAGACTCAGCTTTTACTTGAGTATTTTTTACATCAGTATAAAAGCTGTGGTATGGGAGATACCACTGTTTAGATTTTGTAGAGGTTCAAAAGTAACTAAAAAAGAGGCGAACACATTTTTGGAAAAATTAAAGTTGTAATGTTTGACATGTTCACAGTGCTGTGGCATCTCATCTCTAGGCTGTTTACATTTTTCCATCACGTTACCAAGCTTCCTATTGACAACCAGCATGCTCTTTTCCATCCACAAACACCGCTCAGAAACAAACATACCATCAAACATTCAGCTGCAAATTACACATGAATCTGTTCTGAGAATCGTTTAGTCCGACTGATGTGAAGAGCGTTTCTCTCAGAAAAGCTGTGAAGCTTATTGGCTCTGCAGGGCGAAAATGATGTGGTCCTCAGAGGCAGTAACGTTATGGCCGCCTGCACATATGGAATGTCAACACACACACACGGACACGGACACACGGACACACACACACACACAAGAATGAATGAATGAATGTGTTTTGACCTGCCAGCTGGATGCAAGCGAGTAAAGTGGAGACCGCCTACTGCTACATCATCACCTAAAAGATCTCTTTTCATGGTACTGTACATCAATCTGAGCCATGGTGTGAGCTCTTTCAAACTGAAACTAGATTTAATTCTTATAACGAATCACATCAAACCATGTGAGAGCTAAATAGCTGCATCAGGGGGAAAGGAGGTGAAATTCCACATTTCCCTAATGTATCAACAGCATTAGCTGTCTGCAGCCTGCGCAAGTGCATGTGTAATCTGCTGCTCTTCGAGGAAACATGGAAATAATGCATGTTTGTGTGTGTGTGTTGCCATAACAGAAAAAAAAAAAAACCTGGCAGATGAAGAAAATGTTAATGCCTAAGATACTGAAAAATAACAGACATCAGTATGGATTTGGAAATTAACAGATTTTGGTGGTGACCATGAGACACAGTGATACTTCTAAAGATGTGTGTGTGTGTGCTTAAAAGTGATTTACACAGAAAAAACATTTAAAACGGTCAATACTGAAGTAATGACTTTAAAGTAAGTAAATCCCAAACTCTGTGTACCATTAATTCTGACCATTGTTTTTTTAATTTGTCTCATATGAATCAACCTTATGGATGTGCAATACAATTTTTTTTATTTTATGGTGGGTAGGGTTAGGGGGAAAAAAAGGTGCTGACAATGTCAGTCAGTTGTGTATCAAGCTACACTAAGGTCAAAGTCTTTATATTACAGTTGATTAATCATAAACCACTGACTTTGTCCTGACATGATCATTTTTTGAGAAGTCACAAGGCTCCCATTCACAGAGGGTATTTCCTTGATATACACACATCACAGAAACTGAATGAATTATTACTTTATTTTTCAGGTTCATTTTTATTTGTGTCAAGCGAGGAAGAGGATCTTGCAATGTGCATAGTGAGGAGAGAGAAAGTGATACGTAACGTGTTTGTTAAAAGGAAGCATATCTAGAAAACACAAACTGGAAATAATGTAAATCTCTGATAAAGGACCAGGATAGAGCCACTGCATTCAGCCTCACTGTGAAGCTGAAAACCAGCAGAAGTGCCTTGTCCAACCAACATGTCTGAGGAACAGACTATGGCCACGACAACTGACAAGTAAGTGGAACTTGAAAAATCACATGGCTGTGCATCCTTCTCTCTTCATACTGAGTAATGTTTACATTCTACTTTATTTAATTACATTATGTCTTTCCATAGTGCATAAAGATGTGCAGTAGTGTAGATGCAGATATTGATACTAGAAAGCTGTTGTTGATTAACTGGTGAATGTACTGAGCATGAATTCTTTAAGCAAGGCAATTCAAAGTGTGTTACATAAAAGGAAAAAAAAAGAAAAGTAACAATAAATCTGTAGAGAAGCAACAAATGCATGAAAAGAATGCAAACAATAAAGAGATTTAAAAAGACAGATACAGTTAGAGATTTTAGCAGCCAATAAAAGCCGAAGTGAATATAAAAGTCTGAAGCAGTTGTTGGGCAAATCTAAGAGGTTTCACACCAGGCTAGTTTGGTCCGCTTAAAACGGACTTTTCCTCTGGTGCGGACTTTTTGGGGAGGTGTGAATACAAACCAGCGGACTCTGGTGCGGATCAAACAAGTGGACCGAGACCACCTCTGCAGCTGGGACTCGGTCCGCTTGTTTGATCCGCACCAGAGTCCCAAACGAACCCTGGTGCGGTTCGCGTACAGTGTGAATGCAAACCGAACCTTTCCCGAACCAAATGCAAAATCCAAGCGCCTTTTTTGATTCAACAGGCTTCCGTTGTTGTCAGAAAATGTGGAAATTATCAACAATGAGCCGTGGGTCAACATGGAGCACAGATAGACACGCTGCCTCCTTGATATCTGGTCAGTGGAAAACGTTTATCAGATGCTGGAGAGGACGCACCCGTCGCTGTTAAGGATCTTTTTTTTTTTTTTTTTTTTTTTAACTGATAGCCTAACAGAAAGTCGTTATCCGATTAATAACCGTTAATAGAAATAAATGTGACTATGCTTAAATGACGATCGGCACGCGGCATCCTGAGAGAATGATTATGTTTTTTTGTTTGTTTTTTGCTGTGCCGTCCTTTTTTTCTTTTTTTTTTTAGCGCACCAGACTAGGGGTCAACATCTACACATGTAAACGGGTACAAATCATAAGCCGTTTACACGTCTTTTTTCCCCCTCCTCGTTCATTTCTCACCAATATATAGGCTATAGTATTTTTAGGGGTGATAATGTTGCCTGAAAGCTTCAGATTAATGGACTGCGTGTCAGTCCCCCCTCACTTTATCTCCACGTAGCCTACCCGTCTCTCTCCAGCTGTCCTTTCAAAATAAAGGCCGGGGGAAAAAAAACAAAACACCGACTCCTCCAGCCTCTACTGCAGGCTTTGTGTTCATGACATGTTCCAGCTTAACAAAACCTCAAGCCCCGGCCCGAGTTAACACGGTAGGTTACGAAGCTGGTTATCAACTTGCTCCTGACACGAGGAGCGTAGGTATTCCCTCATCTGAACATCTGCAGGCGGAGACGCTCGGAGAGAAAGTAAACAGCAGCGGATCAGCTGATCTCTCCGTACAAACGCAGACAGGCGGCCGCCTCAAAATTTATAATGCAGAAAAAACCCTGGTCTGAGTACGCTGATAATTTTTATCCAATGACTGAGCGACTGTGGGACACACGTGCTTTTGTTTACAAAGTTGATCCGCTTGTGAAAAAATGCAATGTGAATACAAACCGCACCAAGTAAAAAAAAATTTAGTCCGCACCAAAGCAAGTGAACTATCGGACTTTCCTGGTGTGAATACGCCCTAAGATAACTACACACACACGTCTCACACTTTGGGCCCTAGTTTGGTGGCGCAGCGCAGGTGGCGCAAGGTAGCGCAGCCAGTCTAATGCAAGTTTCGACCAGCGCAGCCTAGCGCAAAGTCAGATTGGAAGATTGGCAGATCGCGCTGCGCTGAGATAGGCGTGGCCGCGCAGCAGGGGGAGGCGTCACAGATTCAGCTTGGTGCAGTGCAAGTTTTGTGCGAAAATGTCCCGCCGAGGTTGCGCTGAAAGCTCGTCACCTCCAACCAGGTCTAATCTCAGCGCAGGACGGAGCGCAGCAGGTGCAGTGGAAGTTTGGCTGACTGACCTGCAGTGCACACACGTCACCAAGACCTCACAGGCAGATCTCCACAGTTCCAGACACATTTCAATGCAATAAATATCCACAATAACCACTATTTAATGCAACTAACGGAATCAACACGTGAATTTATATCTATATAGATTGTCCCGTCACATCTGACGTCAGATCAAAGCAGAGATCAAAGGCTGTCGGCACGCGCAATGGAAACTCCACCTGAATTAACACAGCAGGGACGAACTGGCACTGAAAAGCAGCTGTGGATGTCCCAAGCAGGACTGTGAGGGTGGATGACTGCATGTCGCTGCCATGTTGAGATACCACTCTGCCCTTGTGATGATCGCTGTATTTATTTATTTACTTATTAATTCAGTAGCGCGCGACCGCATCACGCAGCCGTAATGAAAAACAAAACACAAATCATCATCTCTCTTAGCCCACCACAACAGCCAGTATATAGCCTACTACAGTATACTCAGCATCTCTATCACAGAAAAAAAAGAGAAAAAAAGAGACGGACAGAGAGAGAGAGAGAGAGGAGGACAGAGAGAGAAAGAGAGAGAGAGAGGGAGAGAGAGAGCGCTCGTCCTTTACGCTGATTTAATCTCATCCACATGGCGTTTGTTTATGTTGTGATTAGTGTAGCCTACACCTCTCATCTTATACACAGAGTTTGAATAAATGTGAGTTTCTTTATTAGTTTATTAGTTGTTGTTTCTTAGATTGCGTAGGGGTTCTCAGTGTATCAGATCAATCCTGGTTAAGTGTATTAGTAAACTCATTATTGGTCACTCTGAGCTCGGACCTCCGGACCAAAACAGCTGTTTCCTCCTGGGAGAGGTTCGGCCTCTGGCGTCGCTGTTTCCTCCGTCCATGTCCAAGTATAAAATGACAAACTTGCAGCGCGCATCACCCGCCGCGCAGTTAAAGGTGAGGAGAGGAGCTCCTTTGATTGGTGAAGATCTGACTCGGCTGTGTCAAACCCACTCCACGCCTTTCTCTCCTCCTCCTGTCTCCCTCCCGCCCTCTTTGCCGTTTGCGCCGGTGGGAGGGACGAGGGGAGGGATTGCGCTGGTCTAAGTCTGACTGCGCTGTCCAGCAAACTTGCGAAATGGACCTGGGCCCCACCCCGTTGGCGTGGCGAAGCTGCGCTGATGATAGACTTCACCTGGTCGACGAAACTAGGGCCCTTTGTAACAAGTATGCATGCACTCATGGTAGTACATATACTGTATGCTCTGCAATATGTATGAGAGAATATTACATATACTATTGGCAGATCTGATTTAATTCCACAGTACTCATGATCAGCAATGGCTTTGTTAGGGGTAGCAGCTGTGGGTAACTGTTGCCTGTAGTAGCCCAAACATTATCGTGTACTGTACTACTACCAGCTGCTACTCCTTTCTGTGCATCAACCCAACTTGGCTGTTCATGTCATTGGTCAAAACATGAATAAATGAGTTCTATCAATGTTGTACTGTATCAAACGTATATATGCTGGGAGGGAATGGAGAAGATTTACCCCCCCCCTCTACTTTTGATGCCACCCCCCTGGGCATTCTTTTTTTTTTTATCCCAGGGGGGAGATACGTGTTGTACCCACTTTGGTCAGACAGAGTAATAACTCCGAGCCTACTAATCCCCCCCTATAACCACCACAGCAGTCTCCCAGACTGCCATGTGTTAATTACATTGTTTCAAGTTGTTAGCAGTTCTGTAAGTGTTAGAAATAAGAATTAATTTTTAGTAGTGTTAGTCCTAGTGCTGGGGCTGGGATGGGGTGGAGGTGAGGGGGTAGATTGAGTGACAGCACCACCTGTCGCACCTACGGCACAGGCGCCTGTACTGCTGACATACTGTACATCTGCATCTGGACACGTGTGCTCCTGTCATCTCAAGCTGTTGCTTGATGTTGCTGTTGATGTTTACTGGATTGTTATTTTTGGTAGACAATCAACTACAGATACCTGGAGATGATCCATGCTCTCAATGTATCCAGCCCTGTTTTTTCCACTAATCTTCACTCAATCGCTAATGTCTATCAAGTAGAAGTTATTTTGTGTTATCGTCTTTTAAAGAGCCAATTGTGCAAGCATATAATCCACAAATATGAGTTCTTTGTGCAAGAGAAAAAAAGTGTTGTGTGCATGAGAATATGAAAGTAAAAAAACAAAAGCATGATTGTGCATGTAAGAGCATATTGTATTGGTGGTGTGAGAATTATGTTATTCTGCATCAAAGCAAGGAGTAATTATCTCTCTAATGGCCTCCCTAGTGAGCCAAGAGGAGCAAAGTATCAGTTGTTGATAGAGTTACCATTGAGAGGAGACTCACCCACTAATGTGAGAATTGACCTGTCCAAGGATGACCAAAGCGAAGGAGAACTAGTGTAAGATATTTTGGGTATTGTGGTAGTTTTTGTGCTGAGTGATATTGAGCTGATAAGAAAACAAACTGTAAATTAAATCTTGAATATAAAAAATAATGTTGAAGATGATAAAGGTATTAAGATTATATAAATAAACCCTTCTTAATCTGTTTTAAAGTCCTTTACAAGAAGATAGACCGGTGTCTCCTGCACCCAGCAATGTGTCCATGAGAAGTGACTGGTCCAAGGACAACCCTCTCGATTTCAGTAAAGGAGAACCAGGGTAAGATTTTATAATTTTGTTGGGTTTCCCGTAGAGTGATTTATAGAGTTGATGCGAAAATAAACTATAAATCAAAAGTAATGTTAAAGATGTTAAAATTGGTCATCTTTGACACCGTGGAAACATTTTTAACAGTAAAGGAGAACCAGTGTAAGACATTTTGGTTATTGTGGTAGTATTTGTGCAGAGATACAGTATATGGAGCTGATAAGAAAACAAGCTGTCAATTTAATCTGTTTTAAAGTCCTTTACAAGAAGATAGACCGGTGTCTCCTGCACCCAGCAATGTGTCCATGAGAAGTGACTGGTCCAAGGACAACCCTCTCGATTTCAGTAAAGGAGAACCAGGGTAAGATTTTATAATTTTGTTGGGTAATGTTAAAGATGTTAAAATTGCTCATCTTTGACACCCTGGAAACATTTTTAACAACCTGTTTTAAAGCCCTTTTGAGAAAGACAAACCAGTGTTTTCTGCACCCAGCAATGTCTCCATGAGAAGTGACCAGTCCAAGGATGACCAAACCTTGGGAGAACCAGTGTAAGACATTTTGCGTATTGTGGTAGTATTTGTGCAGAGGGATATGGAGCTGATAAGAAAACAAGCTGTAAATTTAATCTTGAATATCAAAAATAATGTTAAAGATGATAAAGACATTAAGACCTGACACTAAACCCTTCTTAACAATCTGTTTTAAAGTCCTCTTCAGGATGATAGACCAGTGTCTCCTGCATTCAGCTATGTCTCCATGAGAAGTGACCGGTCCAAGGGCAACCCTCTCGACTTCAGTGAAGGAGATCTAGGGTAAGATTTTATAATTTTTTTGGGTTTCCGGTAGAGTGATTTATGGGGCTCTAATTTCGTAGACCAGGCACAGGCGCGGCGCACCTGCCCTGCGTGGCCCAGCCTGGTGCAAGCCCACCTCCATCCCTCCCACCGGCGCAAGTGGCAAACAGGGAGAAGAGAAGGCATGGAGTGGGTTTAACACAACCGAGTCAAATCCTCACCAATCAAAAGAGCTCCTCTCCTCACATTTAAATGCGCCGTGGACGAGGTGCAGTGAAAGTTTCATTTCACCATGGAAGAAGGAGACAGCAGTGTTAGATGGGTAAACTTCTCCAAGGAGAAAACTGATGTTCTGGTCCGGGAGGTCCAAGCTCACAGTGTCCAAATATATGGTAATACGATCAAACCCTCACGGACTGATGATGCAAAAGTAGTCTGGGAGGAGGTTACTTACTATTTTTATTTTGTTGGGTTTCCCGTAGAGTGATTTATGGAGTTAATGGGAAAATAAACTATAAATCACATGTCAAAATTCAAAATTAATGTTAAAGATGTTAAAATTGTTAATCTCTGACACTGTGGAAACATTTTTAACAACCTGTTTTAAAGCCCTTTTGAGAAAGACAAACCAGTGTCTTCTGCACCCAGCAATGTCTCCATGAGAAGTGACCAGTCCAAGAACGACCAAACCAAAGGACAACCAGTGTAAGACATTTTGGGTATTGTGGTAGTATTTGTGCAGAGCGATATGGAGCTGATAAGAAAACAAACTGTACATTTCATCTTGATTATCAAAAATAATGTTGAAGATGATAAAGGTATTACGATTTGACACTAAACCCTTTTTAATCTGTTTTAAAGTCCTTTACAAGAAGATAGACCGGTGTCTCCTGCACCCAGCAATGTGTCCATGAGAAGTGACCGGTCCAAGGGCAACCCTTTCGACTTCAGTGAAAGAGGACCAGTGTAAGACATTTTGGTTATTGTGGTAGTATTTGTGCAAAGATATATGGAGCTGATAAGAAAACAAGCTGTAAATTTCATCTTGAATATCAAAAATAATGTTGAAGACGATAAAAGCATTAAGATCCGACACTAAACCCTTCTTAACAATCTGTTGTAAAGTCCTCTTCAGTATGACAGACCAGTATCTCCTACACCCAGCGATGTGTCCATAAGAAGTGACAGCTCCGATGACAACCCCACAAATATCAATGAAGAGAAACCAACAGTGGTGCAAAAAGTGAGTATGCACTACAGTATATACAGCGCATAGGGGCGCTGAACTATAGGGGGCGCCAAAGCGATGGGGCAAAATTATTTCGAGTAGGCATTTTCTGTATTTAACAGCTTTTGTGCATGTGTAAATGATACGATCAATAACAGAGGCACGTTACTGATTAGCACTGGAGCATGAGTGTTTTAATTTGAATCTTGTTGTCATCTGATGACAGGGAGCTAAAGATGGACAAACAGAAAAGAAAGATCTCAGGGGCTCAAAGTAGAAAACAGAAGAGGGAGAGGGAGAAATATGTTGTAGGGATTAAAGATAACATTTTAAGTGGTTGAAAGACAGTAAGTTATGTCAAGTGTGAGCTTCTGTGTGTGGAGGCTTGTAAATATTCAGGTTAGCTAAAGCTACTACTAGTAAAACGACAGGTTACTGTGGTCTTGTAACTGTGCACTGATCAGTATAACAGGTCATAACAAGAAAGATGTTTGTGGTTAGTTTATTGTTTATTAAAATTCCATATGTTGTTTGGCTGCTATAGTTTTGGAACCTTATAAGTTTCATATGCATACATTGCATAGGTTCTTGTTTGTGGTTTGGCTGTGATATACAGTATGTAACTTAAAACATGTAGGCCTAGAAATGAGTAAATTATCTCCATGTGGGACCATACTGCACTTTATGTGTATTCAAGTCTTCTTAGGCTGCTTCATGTCATCACTCTGATATCTACCAGAATGAATTGAGACTGCTCTATTTAACACTAAGTTCCTTTCATTCAGGTGGAGGATGGAGAGAAAGAAGAGAAGAAGAGAGAGAAAGAATCAGGACAGACAGGGGAAGGCGACAGGTTGGTCTAATATTAGGTGGAAGTGTAGGAACAGCCACTTGATACCAAGTGATTCATTTCTTAATATTATTTATATTGAAAAATTGCATTAGCAAGATGTTTCAATTTGAAAGTCCTTGAATAAATCAGATTTATACACTTAATCGTTCCAAAAACGTTCATTGCTGGGGGGTGGTTATTATGTTAAGGTTATTACAATTAAAAGGTTAACCATTACCTTCCCAAGCAGGAGAGGTGCGTGGAGGTAAGGCAGGAGAAGAGGTGGGTGGGACTTTGGAGGGAGGTGGAGTTGTTGATGTTCAAAATTTGTGCCGTGTCGTGTGAAACGCCGGAAAGGTAGTAAGGGTTGCTTTAAATAGAAAATAAATTGTAAATTACATCTTGACACTAGAAAGTCATCTTGAAGATGTGAAAGTTAACACTGTAAAACCTCTTTAATCTGTTTTAAAGCCCACTTGAAAAAGACAGATCAGTATCTCGTACACCCAGCGATGTCTCCATAAGAAATGACAACCTTCTCGACTTCCAAGAAGGAGAACCAGGGTAAGACGTTTTGGTAATAAATACAGTGTTTTATGCAGTTGATAAGAAAACACATATGGATTACATCTTATATCTCAAATATAATATTGAGGGTGTTTAAGACGCTCATCTTTGACACTGTTAAAAAAAATGTCTGTTTTACAGCCCTCTTCATGAAGACAGATCAGTATCATTGCTGGGTACAGTACCACCTGCACCCAGCGATGCCTGCATAAGAAGTGACAGTTCTGAGGATGGACAGAAAGAAGGGAAGAAGAGAGAGCAAGAATCAGGACTGACAGGGGAAGGCGGCAGGTTGGTCTAATATTAGGTGGAAGTGTAGTGTTTTCTATTTTGTTAAGATTATTAAATTAAAAAATTGAATGTTTTGATATAACTGTTTAGTTATATTTATATTGGTTATGATGTGTCCTCCTGTATGCCAGGAAATTATGTAAAGGTGAACAAATGGATAGGTGGTTCTTATGAGACAGGGGGAAGCAGTAATGGTCTTTGACCACAATTATTTTTGTTATTTTTTATGATAAAACAGTGTAAGTTTAAGTTTGTGGATGCTGCACCTCAAGGTAGAATTACATTTTTGTTTGACTGATATACACGAATTCGGGAGCGATTTCTGTATGCCGCCATCTTGCGGCGGCGCCATTGCTGCGGTGACATGTGTCAGTCATAGTAAACCGATTCTCTATGACAGCATCATAAATAGGCTGCATTTGTGATGTTTAGTGCCACCCAGTAACTAATTAAGGTATCTTACATGAATACCAATATTCATTTAGGAATTAATCATTTGTTTGAGCGATTAGCAGGAAAGATAGAGTAACAGAGAGATAAGAGACTGTATCATAAACAATATAACATACCGGTAGGGGAGTGCCGGGTCGATTGATACACGGGACGATTGATACACAGCGATTTCCTCGAAAACCACACAAGCTTGAGCCGTCAGATTTCGTCACTACCTTCAGCACTCAACACCTACCAATCCTGGGAAAGCTCGTGAAATGACGTCACGCCATTCAAAAGTTATTAGCGCGAACCGGTTTTTGACTACGGAAAGTAAAATGTTACGTGCGGTAGTTTTTTTGTGATCAAAAGTTGTATTGTGTGTTTCATGCAATAATAATATGACCTAACAACAGATGAATTCGTACATAAACAGGTCCTAATGTATGCAGTGTCATAGTTTTGAAGTTTAGAGGCAGAACAGGTTGAAGTGTCAGTAGTCGCTGCAGGGACGGTTGATACAGTACAGCTGTTGTGTCCCTCACACCACCGTGCGTAGTGATTGTGGTCACATTGCGCAATCAATATCTGTATAAATCACCGAATTAATAGCCTAACTGTTTTGCAATGAACAACAACCGATTTGAATGAACAACATACTTTTAATAAACACCACATATTTTTAATGAACAAAACGTGTTTATGAATCAACAGATATTCAGTGAGGGGAAAATGCCGAGGGTAAAATGACAATATGTTCAACTGTGAATCCATAAACATGACTTAGGACAGGGAAATAAGTAAATGAAATGAAAATGCAGTCGTCCAACAACTCGTACAAAAGAAGAAAGGCGAGTTTAATCGAAATGCGGATCTTGACAATTATATACGCACGGGACAAAAATATTTATTTGACCTATTTATATTGTAAGAAATGATGTGACATTTTGGCATTGACGAGTACACTACTATGTTGTCCGATATGCTTCATAAAAACGAGAGTAATGACAGTAGTTTCTGTTTAAAATATGCTGTTTCAACCGTCCCTCCTCTGTGTCTCAAACGACCCGCATAGGTGGGGCGTTTGAGACAAATGTCAACTTAGGTTCAAAGTTATAAAACAGCGCGATCATCCAACATATGTGTTAAATTACACTTATAAGAGAATACACATGTGAGTTGTTGATCACATGATAAAAATGTTTGTGTAGCCTACATAACGTCATCTTTGAAAAAGACGTTCTATCGACCATAGACTGTGCTATCGACCCGGCGCTCCCCTACATTATGCGTGCTGACGTTAGCAAGCCAGCAGCGGGATATAATCAAGTGGACAGGCTACATGAATAAAAACAACAACTTGTGCTTTGTTTTAGATATTCAAGAATATTTTATTGATCAGCTGGCCTCCGATGATCAGAAAAAACGTAAATTACAGGTCTCTGATTTATGGTCAAAATTACCTGAGCTCCGGATGGGTCGGACATAGTTTACACCAGCTTTTAGACGGCAATGTTCACATCATATTGAAGGGATCAGTGAGACATTCACAGATCATCCACTTTTACCACGATGTGAAGGTAACGGTGAGAAGGGAGAGTAGCCAGTAGCCAGCTGTGACTGTGTCGCTGGCGGCTGCTGCTGCTGCTGCTGCTGCTGACACGCTGTACGTAACGTTACGGTCTAAACACGGACACTCCTCCTGAAGTAAGGGGCTGTGTTTTGCTGATATTAGAGCAGTCAAGGACGGCACATGTCCTCCCAGCCATCGCTGCCTGACTGGGAGCTGTCACCGCAGTAATGGCGGCTGCTCGACTAACGGTTATTTCGCCGAATTCGTGTATAGGATCACATGATTTCAACTCATCAAGTCCACAGTTAAAGACCAGGGAAACCAAATTCAGAAATTGTCTTCTTATTAAATAGGTCTTAAATGTATCCCTCAAAACATGTAAAAAGCCTCTTTGCCATTCATAATTTCATTGTGGAGCTGGGCCTCAGAGACTGTGTTTCACCATCTCTGGGTAGGTATAAATACATTCAGCGAACTAGCACCTGCTTTCCGTACCACTTGCTTTTGAGTCTATTAAAGAGAAAGTGAAACAGCCAGCTTACTAAACGTAATTCATGTTTACAAACAGGGGAGACCACTACCGTCTTATTCCTTCATATAACAACGAGTTTACAGTGCTAAAAACAGAGTCTATTTCCACTACCACTAAAAAGGAGCCACTCGGCTGCGGCAGCTCGCTAAGCTAAAAGCAGAGATTTGTCTGCTGAGTTCGGCTCCAGGGTCTGTGTGATAATTTCTTACAGCATGTTTACATCCAGAGGAAACTTTGAATCTGGAAAGTTGATAGTTCACCGGATCAACTGACAACAACGTTGATGTTACTCCGTCAGTTTTCAGTTTCGCTGCCTACAGCGCATCCTGCTCCGACCGGTCCGCGTATTCACACCGTGATAAACATCAGTCACTGCGGGGAAAGAGGCTGAAACCTCCGGGTCAGGGGTCCGCCCACTATTCAGACATCCCGCTATTCCGACATCCCTCTATTTAGACATCCCTCTATCTAGACATGCCGCTATTCCGACACTTTTTGGTAGGCTATCGCTAGTCCGACACGTCATCTTTTTTTTCTTTTTCATTTTTTTTTTACAGCTGCGATACCCAGGCGCATGCCTATCACCGGTTTGATGTTCTTAATCTCAACAACTCAACTAAGTCGCAAACAAAACTGACACACATGATAAACAAACAGAACTATGCTGCAGTTTGTTTGTCAAGTTAACCTGTCACCTTCAGCACCACGGACAGCACCGCGGAGGCTGGGCTTAGGGCCTGGGGCCTCATTTATCAAAACTGTAAGTAAGCAGTGTAAAACTGCTGCTACTAAATGTTTTGCGAGATACATGGCATCGGGCAATAAATCAGTCAGAAAAATGATCTTGCATTTTAATAAGCTACAATAAAAACAAAAACCTCCCAAATCTCAACAAATGGGAGCAGAAAGAAGAATAATCTTATGTAATCTGCCCCTTTATCCCAGAAAATCTTTTTTCCCCCCCTTTTACCTATGTTAAAACAATAGGTAAAGCAGGACGATAGTTACCATTACTTTGAACGCCTTTCCACTACACAGTTATAGCTCTACTGGACTCGGTTTAGGTCATTTTCCATTACAGCTGAGTCCTTCACAGTTCCTCCTCAGGGCCGCGCTGTCTCACACTTTATTCTCTCGTCAGCTCCAAACACACGTGCACCTCGTTAACTCAGGTGACAGAATAATAACAGTCTCAGTAGCAGATCAGTGTGCGCTGCTGCCGGTGTGTTTTTAAACTTGGTGGGTTTGTATTTTCTTCTCTCTTACAGGCCTATGTATTTGTGTATGAGAAACAGTGTCTCAGATGAAAAATCAGAAAGACACGTCTGACTATAACGTAATCAATCAATGTCGGAAAAGCGGAATGTTTTAAAAATAGTAAAGTGCCGCTACTCCGACAATGAAAAAAAAAAAGTCGGAATAGTGGGATGCTTGAAAAATAATGTTAATGCTGCTATTCCGACAATTAGAAGTCAATGTCGGAATAGCAGCATGTAACCCTCTGGTCACACACCAAGGATAGTTCACAACCACACACACACACACACACACACAAGCGACGTAAACATTGTGAGTCAGTGACCAGAGTCTCCCTCATTAACACACCTGTCCAACCAAACACAGACACATGGGAGATCAGCCGTAAAATAACGGACGGAAAATAACCGCCACACATCTGAGACACAGCTGATCAAACCCATACAGTAGACTGTAAAAATAAGATCAAACCTGTGGGAAATATTTCTTACCTCTGGTGTCCAAAACAGTCAGCAGCAGCAGTCATCCAGCTCCAACTGTTTAATAGTCCACCGATATTATTCCCGTTTACATCTCGTTCCTCGCGGTCTGTGTGTTTCATCCATTTGCGTTGTGTGTGGAAAAATCTAGTTTTTAGCGGCGGCAACAGTCGTGTTTCTGATCAACCGGCTCTACTTTGTCTACATTGGTGGTCTTCTTCCACCTGGACACGGACCACTGCTCAGTTCAGACGCGATGTGTCACGGGCGGTCTGTACCAGGTCCAGAGATGATTCACTGTCTCCTTTTGTCGGCCTCTCCTGTCAGGGAGCTAAAGCTAGCTGAAACTTAATTTTTTTCCACACAATGTAAATGGATGAAACACACTGACCAGGAACGAGATATAAACTGGAACAGCATGGTGGATTATTAAACTGTTGGAGCTCGATGCTGATGCCGGTTTTGGACACCAGGTGCAGTTCCTTTTTATGGGTGTGCCACCCCCAGCGCTCCACGGCGATTGGTCCGGCTGTACCAATCAGGATCAGGGGACATGAGATACTGGTTCTGGTTGTACACGCGCGCCAGGTAGATGAGTGAGTTATGGTCAGTGCAGACTACAACGGTAGTGGACTGGATCCCACATAAACCTCAAAGTGCTGGAGAGCAAATAGCAGGGCAAGTGTTTCCTTTTCAATAGTGGAATATACGGCATGGTGCTTACTGAACTGAAAAATAACACACCGGGTGGTCCACCTCCACCTCCTGCAGGAGAACAAACCCAGCACCCATGGCCAGTGTTGGGAGTAACGCGTTACAAAAGTAACGAAATTACACTAATGTATTACTATTTGCTGTAACAAGGTAATATAACTTGCTGTAATGAGGTAATATAATGCATTACAAATAACATTTCGGTAATATTTTACCCGTTACAATCTAAGTAACCCGCGTTACAACACATTTTCATAAAAACGTGTGAAAACTTACTGTATGAGTCACGGGGACTGTAGTCTGGCCCGACGGAAGTGCGTTGCTGTGATTAGCCTCTGATTGGTCGGAACAAGCCACCCAGCGGAAGTCCTGCCTCCGTGCTGCAGCTTTCACAGTCCGCCCGGCAAAGGGAAACATCAACAAACAACAGGAACCGAACCAGAACTGAACAGAAGAAGAAATATCGGTCAGCGGTTGCCAACCGCCATTAAACCGAACAAAAGAATAAATAACCATCAACGGTTGCCGACCGTCGTTACACCGCGGTCCCAAATCCAGTTTCCAACCGGCAATATTTTGCAAGCACACCGTTGCTACGGCGCCGACCACAACGATTGTGACTGGTTGAAAGAATTCCAAACGGCCGGAGCGGTTTTTTCTCTAATCGCAGAATCATAGGCGGACCAGCCAGACCCTTCTTCTCTGGAGGAGGGTCTGGCGAGCGAGACTACGGGGACTGTGACTGCATCTGAATTTAATAGTTTGAAAAGGAGGTGGTAATCAGCGCAGCATTACAGGCAGTAGCAGGATACACGATAAAACGTTTATCACATTTACAGTACAAAAAGAACACATAAAACGAAAGGAAAACATGGGCTAATTCATATCTACCGACAGGCCGATTTGGAGCCACTACTCACACAAATGAGTTAATGCCGTGGCAAAAGTTCTTTCATCTCCGCTTTTCCTCGCATCTGGGTCACTCCAGCTGCTGTAGCAGTGAAGCGCCGTTAGGCAGGCCGTGCAGCGCCCTCGATGCGCTCCTTTCCTCCCTCTCTAGTACCTGGCTGCTCAGCTCCGGGTCCGGGACCGAAGAGACCTCACCTCTATTTTCACCTCGTCTTTGATCCCCTCTCGCTTTTAAATCCGAGTGTGGCTGAGCTCTGCGCCATAGCGCTGTGCCGTAGCACGTACCTCCGGTCCAGTGAATGACAGCTGGTATGACCGCATTTACTTTCTCTCAGATATTCTCCCATGGTTCTTCTTCACCATGCGTAGATCAACAATATGTTTATTTGCTCCTTTGTATTAATTAATCGATCAAATTTAATTCTGCGTTTGCGGTCATCCAGTACGGTGGCCTGGAGGTGCAAATCAACATTACAAAACATAAAACACTTTTACAAATTCTGAAACAAATTTACATTTCAGAAAACAAAACTACAAGTCTTAAAACAAAGTTACATTTCAGAAAACAAATTTACATTTCAGAAAACAAAATTACATCTCAGAAAACACATTTACAAGTTGCAAAACAAAATTACAATTCAGAAAACAAATTTACAAGATGCAAAACAAAATTACATTTCAGAAAAAAAAATTACAAGTTGTAAAACAAAATTACATTTCAGAAAAAAAAAATTACAAGTTGTAAAACAAAATTACATTTCAGAAAACAAATTTACAAATTGCAAAACAAATTTACATTTCAGAAAACAAAATGACAAATAACATAACACTTTTACAAAGACCAAAACACTTTTACAATATCTGAAACAAATTTACAAGACACCAAACACTTTTACAAACACCAAGACACATTTACAAGTGGCAAAACACTTTGACAAACTGCAGAAACAAATTTACAAAAAGGCCAACATCAGCCGGAAAGGGAATGTACCAACCCCGGGGTTGACCCGGAAGTGAACAAGGAGCGGTCATGACGAGTTCTCGTCGTCAATGGAGAAGCTAATGGAGACCTGAGATGAGCGAAAGAGTAATGTTTTGCCCCTATTGTGGCAAGCACATGAGCCGACTGTCACATTTTTGTTTTTCGTGTGGGCGATCCCTTGAGTTTTTAAATGAAGTGGGGCAAAACACCGCTCGCTCGCACTCCATCTTGGTCAAAAACTAGATAGTCGGCTCATGTGCTTGCCTTTCGCTCATCTCAGGTCTCCATTAGCTTCTCCATTGACGACGAGAACTCGTCATGACCGCTCCTCGTTCACTTCCGGGTCAACCCCGGGGTTGGTACATTCCCTTTCCGGTTGATGTTGGCCTTTTTGTAAATTTGTTTCTGCAGTTTGTCAAAGTGTTTTGCCACTTGTAAATGTGTCTTGGTGTTTGTAAAAGTGTTTGGTGTCTTGTAAATTTGTTTCAGATATTGTAAAAGTGTTTTGGTCTTTGTAAAAGTGTTATGTTATTTGTCATTTTGTTTTCTGAAATGTAAATTTGTTTTGCAATTTGTAAATTTGTTTTCTGAAATGTAATTTTGTTTTACAACTTGTAATTTTTTTTTCTGAAATGTAATTTTGTTTTGCATCTTGTAAATTTGTTTTCTGAATTGTAATTTTGTTTTGCAACTTGTAAATGTGTTTTCTGAGATGTAATTTTGTTTTCTAAAATGTAATTTTGTTTTCTGAAATGTAAATTTGTTTTCTGAAATGTAACTTTGTTTTAAGACTTGTAGTTTTGTTTTCTGAAATGTAAATTTGTTTCAGAATTTGTAAAAGTGTTTTATGTTTTGTAATGTTGATTTGCACCTCCAGGCCACCGTAATCCAGCTCTCCTTCCACACTCTCCGTGGTGGACACGATTACAACGCGAAAAACTGTCATTTCAATCCTGCGGTTTGCATGTGCTGTTTTTAGGTTTTTAGGCAGCTACTCTTAGTAGATTACCTGCAAAATTTAGCTTTAGTAGCTTCAGAGGCTACATCAACATCACCCTCCATTGAATGTATTATCAGCTGCAATAAACTACACTTTATAGTCATATTTCTGCGGTTATTTTGGCGAAAGTAACTAAAAAGTAATGCAAAAGTAGTGTAACACATTACAATTCCGAGACAGTAATATTGTAATGTAACTAATTATTTCAAATGACAGTAACTAATAATATATAATGTATTATATTTTGGAAGTAACTTGCCCAACACTGCCCATGGCACTCCTCTGGCTTAAACAGCCGGGATATGTCGAGGCTGTGAGAACGGGCGCTGGGGCGTCATTCACTTACTTTACTGTATCATGTTGAAACACCACTGACAAAAACTCAGCACTAAATGTTAAAATGTTGTGTCTGTGTTGTAGGCCATCCCAGCAACAGGAACCAGTCCAGAGTAAAACCAAGGGAAGTGTCCAGTCTGATGGTGACCAATCTCACTCCAAGACTTCAAAAGATCCAAGTACTTCAACAAATTTAATAACACTGGATGCAGATTGTAACATAATGCTATTTTCCCTTCCATCCACAGATGTTATAACAATCTCATGTCTCATATGATTTCTATTGTATTTTCTCATGTTAGAAAAAGGTGCCAAAGATGAACTCAGAGCACACCTGAAGAAGAAATTCCTCAAAGATTACAAAGATGAACTGAGTCAACATGAGAGCTACACGGAAGTCACAGATGAGAAACAAACAGTTATTGGAAGCTATGAGGAAATATTTCCAACAACTGTTAAAAACAAGACGGGAAACAAAGTGCTGATGAAGGGAGAGGCTGGTATTGGTAAAACATTTAAAACAAAGGAGTTCATGGTCGACTGGGCAAAAGGAAACTCCAACAAAGACACAGACTTGATAGTGCCACTTGATTTCAGTGAGCTGAACTCAAGAAGAGACAAAGTCAGTATGGAAGATCTGCTTAATGATTTCTTTAAAGATGTCAAGCCACAAAGAGTTCTCACCTATGATAAATATAAAATAACTTTCATCCTTGATGGCCTGGAACAATGTGAACTTCCTCTTGACTTTAAAAAGAAGA
This sequence comes from Trachurus japonicus, assembly GCF_045865225.1. Lineage (NCBI taxonomy): Eukaryota > Metazoa > Chordata > Actinopteri > Carangiformes > Carangidae > Trachurus > Trachurus japonicus. The sequence goes on along the minus strand of NC_140928.1, from coordinate 16,082,021 downwards.
AGAAGGAGCTGACTGACATAAAAAAGCAAGTCTCCATGGATCAGCTGCTAACAAACCTCATCAAGGGGAAGTTACTTTCCTCTGCTCATCTCTGGATCATCTCTCGACCTTCAGGAATTGACAAGATTCCTCCTCAATATGTTGGGAGAGTAATAGAGTGTCAAGGTAAAAAGCTTTAACTATCTTCTGTGAACTGTATGTCATTATTTTAGATATATTAAGAATTTGAACTTTTATTAGAAAATAAAACAAAAAAACTGGTGTAAAATATTGAACATTTTATATTTATATTTTATATTTCTACTGTAATTTCTCACTTTAGGAAAAGATGCCAAACAGAGACTCAGAGATTATCTGGAGCAGAGATTCCACAAAGACTATAAAGATGAGCACAGTCAAAGTGAGAGTCACACAGAGCTCTACGAGATAAAAACTATCCAAGGTAAAAAAGATCAAGAAACACTTCTAAAAAGCAATGAAGAAATATTTGGATCTCCAAAAAACAATGTGCGAACAGTGCTGATGAAGGGAGTGGCTGGTATTGGTAAAACATTTAAAACAAGAAAGTTCATGGTTGACTGGGCAAAAGGAGAATCCAACAAAGACATAGACTTCATAGTGCCACTACACTTCAGTGATCTGAACTCAAGAAGAGACAAAGTTAGTATGGAAGATCTGCTTAATGATTTCTTTAATGATGTCAAACAACAAGGAGTTCCCACCTATGACAAGTACAACATAACTTTCATCCTTGATGGCCTGGAACAATGTGAACTTCCTCTTGACTTTAAAAAGAAGAAGAAGAAGCTGACTGACATAAAAAAGCAAGTCTCCATGGATCAGCTGCTAACAAACCTCATCAAGGGGAAGTTACTTCCCTCTGCTCGTCTCTGGATCATCTCTCAACCTTCAGGAGTTGACAAGATTCCTCCTGAATATGTTGGGAGAGTAACAGAGTGTCGAGGTAAAAAGCTTAAACTATCTTGTGTGAACTGTATGTCATTATTTTAGATATATTAAGAATTTGAACTTTTATTAGAAAATAAAACAAAAAAACTGGTGTAAAATATTGAACATTTTATATTTCTATTTCTACTGTAATTTCTCACTTTAGGAAAAGATGCCAAACAGAGACTCAGAGATTATCTGGAGCAGAGATTCCACAAAGACTATAAAGATGAGCACAGTCAAAGTGAGAGTCACACAGAGCTCTACGAGATAAAAACTATCCAAGGTATAAAAGATCAAGAAACACTTCTAAAAAGCAATGAAGAAATATTTGGATCTCCAAAAAACAATGTGCGAACAGTGCTGATGAAGGGAGTGGCTGGTATTGGTAAAACATTTAAAACAAGAAAGTTCATGGTTGACTGGGCAAAAGGAGAATCCAACAAAGACATAGACTTCATAGTGCCACTACACTTCAGTGATCTGAACTCAAGAAGAGACAAAGTTAGTATGGAAGATCTGCTTAATGATTTCTTTAATGATGTCAAACAACAAGGAGTTCCCACCTATGACAAGTACAACATAACTTTCATCCTTGATGGCCTGGAACAATGTGAACTTCCTCTTGACTTTAAAAAGAAGAAGAAGAAGCTGACTGACATAACAGAGCGAGCCTCCATGGATCAGCTGCTAACAAACCTCATCAAGGGGAATTTACTTCCCTCTGCTCGTCTCTGGATCATCTCTCAACCTTCAGGAGTTGACAAGATACCTCCTGAATATGTTGGGAGAGTAACAGAGTGTCGAGGTAAAAAGCTTAAACTATCTTGTGTGAACTGTATGTCATTATTTTAGATATATTAAGAATTTGAACTTTTATTAGAAAATAAAACAAAAAAACTGGTGTAAAATATTGAACATTTTATATTTCTATTTCTACTGTAATTTCTCACTTTAGGAAAAGATGCCAAACAGAGACTCAGAGATTATCTGGAGCAGAGATTCCACAAAGACTATAAAGATGAGCACAGTCAAAGTGAGAGTCACACAGAGCTCTACGAGATAAAAACTATCCAAGGTAAAAAAGATCAAGAAACACTTCTAAAAAGCAAGGAAGAAATATTTGGATCTCCAAAAAACAATGTGCGAACAGTGCTGATGAAGGGAGTGGCTGGTATTGGTAAAACATTTAAAACAAGAAAGTTCATGGTCGACTGGGCAAAAGGAGAATCCAACAAAGACATAGACTTCATAGTGCCACTACACTTCAGTGATCTGAACTCAAGAAGAGACAAAGTTAGTATGGAAGATCTGCTTAATGATTTCTTTAATGATGTCAAACAACAAGGAGTTCCCACCTATGACAAGTACAACATAACTTTCATCCTTGATGGCCTGGAACAATGTGAACTTCCTCTTGACTTTAAAAATAATAATAAGAAGCTGACTGACATAACAGAGCGAGCCTCCATGGATCAGCTGCTAACAAACCTCATCAAGGGGAATTTACTTCCCTCTGCTCGTCTCTGGATCATCTCTCAACCTTCAGGAGTTGACAAGATACCTCCTGAATATGTTGGGAGAGTAACAGAGTGTCGAGGTAAAAAGCTTAAACTATCTTGTGTGAACTGTATGTCATTATTTTAGATATATTAAAGGGATAGTTCACCCTAGAATGATATTTCGCTCATTATCTACTCACCCTCATGTGGACTAAGGGCTGGAAGAAGATTCAGAGTCCTCCGTCCCTTCTCTGAGTTACAGGGGGTCTTGGCGTAGCAGTGCATGTCCATATAACGGTTGTAAAGGGACACCAGAGCTCTTCGTAAAAAAACACACACAAAAAAACATCTAAATACCTCCATGCTGCTCGTATGTAATGTCCGTCTTGTGCTGAAGCCCCAAATTGCGTAATTGTCCCGAAAAAAATTAAATAAGTCTATATTTTAAGCTTGTTTGTAGCGGAAGCTTCTCAAAGCTCCTCTTCCTGGTCCGTCCAAATCTCGCGTGATTTGCGCCGGCGTCAGTGCGGTTACTGCGAATCACTCGAGATTTGGACGGACCAGGAAGAGGAGCTTCGAGAAGCTTCCGCTACAAACAAGCTTAAAATATAGACTTATTTAATTTTTTTCAGGACAATTACGCAATTTGGGGCTTCAGCACAAGACGGACATTACATACGAGCAGCATGGAGGTATTTGGATGTTTTTTTGTGTGTGTTTTTTTACGAAGAGCTCTGGTGTCCCTTTACAACCGTTATATGGACATGCACTGCTACGCTGAGACCCCCTGTAACTCAGAGAAGGGACGGAGGACTCTGAAACTTCTTCCAGCCCTTAGTCCACATGAGGGTGAGTAGATAATGAGCGAAATATCATTCTAGGGTGAACTATCCCTTTAAGAATTTGAACTTTTATTAGAAAATAAAACAAAAAAACTGGTGTAAAATATTGAACATTTTATATTTATATTTCTACTGTAATTTCTCACTTTAGGAAAAGATGCCAAACAGAGACTCAGAGATTATTTGGAGCAGAGATTCCACAAAGACTATAAAGATGAGCACAGTCAAAGTGAGAGTCACACAGAGCTCTACGAGATAAAAACTATCCAAGGTAAAAAAGATCAAGAAACACTTCTAAAAAGCAATGAAGAAATATTTGGATCTCCAAAAAACAATGTGCGAACAGTGCTGATGAAGGGAGTGGCTGGTATTGGTAAAACATTTAAAACAAGAAAGTTCATGGTTGACTGGGCAAAAGGAGAATCCAACAAAGACATAGACTTCATAGTGCCACTACACTTCAGTGATCTGAACTCAAGAAGAGACAAAGTTAGTATGGAAGATCTGCTTAATGATTTCTTTAATGATGTCAAACAACAAGGAGTTCCCACCTATGACAAGTACAACATAACTTTCATCCTTGATGGCCTGGAACAATGTGAACTTCCTCTTGACTTTAAAAAGAAGAAGAAGAAGCTGACTGACATAAAAAAGCAAGTCTCCATGGATCAGCTGCTAACAAACCTCATCAAGGGGAAGTTACTTCCCTCTGCTCGTCTCTGGATCATCTCTCAACCTTCAGGAGTTGACAAGATACCTCCTGAATATGTTGGGAGAGTAACAGAGTGTCGAGGTAAAAAGCTTAAACTATCTTGTGTGAACTGTATGTCATTATTTTAGATATATTAAGAATTTGAACTTTTATTAGAAAATAAAACAAAAAAACTGGTGTAAAATATTGAACATTTTATATTTATATTTTATATTTCTACTGTAATTTCTCACTTTAGGAAAAGATGCCAAACAGAGACTCAGAGATTATCTGGAGCAGAGATTCCACAAAGACTATAAAGATGAGCACAGTCAAAGTGAGAGTCACACAGAGCTCTACGAGATAAAAACTATCCAAGGTAAAAAAGATCAAGAAACACTTCTAAAAAGCAAGGAAGAAATATTTGGATCTCCAAAAAACAATGTGCGAACAGTGCTGATGAAGGGAGTGGCTGGTATTGGTAAAACATTTAAAACAAGAAAGTTCATGGTTGACTGGGCAAAAGGAGAATCCAACAAAGACATAGACTTCATAGTGCCACTACACTTCAGTGATCTGAACTCAAGAAGAGACAAAGTTAGTATGGAAGATCTGCTTAATGATTTCTTTAATGATGTCAAACAACAAGGAGTTCCCACCTATGACAAGTACAACATAACTTTCATCCTTGATGGCCTGGAACAATGTGAACTTCCTCTTGACTTTAAAAAGAAGAAGAAGAAGCTGACTGACATAAAAAAGCAAGTCTCCATGGATCAGCTGCTAACAAACCTCATCAAGGGGAAGTTACTTCCCTCTGCTCGTCTCTGGATCATCTCTCAACCTTCAGGAGTTGACAAGATACCTCCTGAATATGTTGGGAGAGTAACAGAGTGTCGAGGTAAAAAGCTTAAACTATCTTGTGTGAACTGTATGTCATTATTTTAGATATATTAAGAATTTGAACTTTTATTAGAAAATAAAACAAAAAAACTGGTGTAAAATATTGAACATTTTATATTTATATTTTATATTTCTACTATAATTTCTCACTTTAGGAAAAGATGCCAAACAGAGACTCAGAGATTATCTGGAGCAGAGATTCCACAAAGACTATAAAGATGAGCACAGTCAAAGTGAGAGTCACACAGAGCTCTACGAGATAAAAACTATCCAAGGTAAAAAAGATCAAGAAACACTTCTAAAAAGCAATGAAGAAATATTTGGATCTCCAAAAAACAATGTGCGAACAGTGCTGATGAAGGGAGTGGCTGGTATTGGTAAAACATTTAAAACAAGAAAGTTCATGGTCGACTGGGCAAAAGGAGAATCCAACAAAGACATAGACTTCATAGTGCCACTACACTTCAGTGATCTGAACTCAAGAAGAGACAAAGTTAGTATGGAAGATCTGCTTAATGATTTCTTTAATGATGTCAAACAACAAGGAGTTCCCACCTATGACAAGTACAACATAACTTTCATCCTTGATGGCCTGGAACAATGTGAACTTCCTCTTGACTTTAAAAAGAAGAAGAAGAAGCTGACTGACATAACAGAGCGAGCCTCCATGGATGAGCTGCTAACAAACCTCATCAAGGGGAATTTACTTCCCTCTGCTCGTCTCTGGATCATCTCTCAACCTTCAGGAGTTGACAAGATACCTCCTGAATATGTTGGGAGAGTAACAGAGTGTCGAGGTAAAAAGCTTAAACTATCTTGTGTGAACTGTATGTCATTATTTTAGATATATTAAAGGGATAGTTCACCCTAGAATGATATTTCGCTCATTATCTACTCACCCTCATGTGGACTAAGGGCTGGAACAAGTTTCAGAGTCCTCCGTCCCTTCTCTGAGTTACAGGGGGTCTCAGCGTAGCAGTGCATGTCTGTACGGTTTTTTATTAACCTAACTGTGTTAACCTAATAAATCCCACCGCACGGGGTGTGCTTGACCGGCGAAACAGTGTCACACTCAGCTCCGACACAATCTCTGTCTTTTCACTTGTTTATTTCTTCATTAGCAACTCCACACATGCTTTTCTTTCGGCACAAAAACAGTGATCATGCCGTCAGTAGCAACTGTATCAGCAGCAGTAGCAGCAGTAGCAGCAGGTAATCAACTGTGAAACACAAATATATAAACATTACTACCTTAATGGCCATATTTATGATATTTAACACAAGTTACATTACTTTATACACATCAACTCACCAGCTCAGCTTCACCGGTCAAACCGAGTCACAGTAATGATAACCACCGAAGAAGAAACACTAGGTGTAATGCCGCCGCTAGAGGGCGCTATTAACTCCTAACAACGTAAAATAGCAGGAGACAAATAACATGTCTGAAAATAGGAAATCTCCACACACCTCCCACTTGGGCTACTTGTCTCTGACCAAGTAGGCCACAATAACTATCATCAATACAACAATGTAATTACACAGAATATGTGAAACTTTTCAAGTGACAAATAAAGAAACATAACTGTCCAATGACACAGATTTGGTCTGAGTCTTGATTCAAGTGTCCATAGTCTCAAGTACTTAGGGGAGTAAGCTGAGCCTCCCCTTGCTCCTCTACTGGTAGCAACACCACCAGTCTTCTGACGTCTCTGTGCAGTATCGTGGAAGGACACGGCTCCTTGTCCTTCTTGGCTTGGGACAGGCTGATGGGAAGACTATGACAAATCCTCACTTTGACATCTCGGACCACGCCTTTATCATCTGGGCGTGCCTCCTCGACACGACCCAGCCTGAACCGACCCCGGAGGGCGTTTTGGTCTGCAACCCATACCAGGTCTCCAACGGTGACGTTCCTGGCTGGGGAATGCCACTTTTGTCGTACGAACAGGTGAGGTCCTGCCAACTGGCTCCAACGTCTCCAAAACTTGTCCACCTCCACCTGGACTGCTCGCAGACGACTGAACGGGTAGGTAGGGAATTCAAAACCCTGAGTGTCACCTCTGGGCCCCGCTCGACCCAACAGCAACAGTCTCTTCCTGAACCTGTGCTCTGGCTCCGATCGGCCTCTCATTGGAGAGGTTGGCAGCCAGGTAGAGGAGGGTTTGGAACTCCAGGATGGTTAAATCGCCCTCCTCACCAACACTGCTCAACGACCTCTTCAACACGCGGACAGCTGCCTCCGCTGCCCCGTTCCGATGCGGTGAGTCCGCTGGGCTAAACTCCCACACCCAATCAGTTCCAGCCACAACTGCTCTCCTTTGAACTTCCTCCTTGTCGATACCTGCCAGGAAGCTGTAGAGATCCTCCAGCGCAGGCCTGGCCCCCACGAAGTTGGTGCCCTGGTCGGACCAGAGCTTTCGGGGATGACCTCTTAGGGCGGTGAAACGCTGATAAGTCTTGAGAAAGCCCTCTGTCGATAGGTCCTCGACCAGATCCGCATGGATCGCCCTTGAGGCCATACAACTGAAGACAACGCCCCAGACCTTCTTCTTCGTGCGCCACCGCACACCGTCCCTGACTGTGTATGGACCGAACAGGTCCAGCGTTGTGTACTCGAAAGGAGCGGCTGGCCCGGTACGCACAGAAGGGAGATCACTCATTACTTGAGAGCATAACTTGGCTCTGCACTTCCGGCAGTGAAGACACGAGTCAATTACTTTGCGAGCAACTCTAGGGCCTTGCACCACCCAGGCTCTTTTCCTCATCCGAAGGAGGGTACCGGCAACGCCTTCGTGGTTGACACGGCGGGTTTCTTCAGCAAGGAGGGTGCTGATCCACTCCTTGTAGGGGATCAGTGGGACCCCAGGTCCCTCCTTATCAACGGACTGAATCCGGCCGTGGCACAGCAAGAGGCCCATTGCACGGTCCTTGTTCACAACCAGACGGTTGAGTGTAGTCGTGGGGAAGGTCACACCTGTCTGGGCAGCGAGACATAAGTCCTTGAATGCCTCTCCTCGCTCCTGGACTGTGAGGACTGCCTCCCACTGTTCTCGCTCGCCGGTTCGATTCCTGCTGAGTAACCAGGAGTGAATGGCTCTGTGGATGTATCCGACAGCACCACAGAGCTTGTTTAGTGTATCAAACCTCGAGAGATCCATCTGTCCTACAAGAGCCAAACCCCAGAACCTCTTCATATCGCAGGCTCTAGATGCTGTTGAAGAAGATCCTGTGGCAGCACCTGGCGAGGATCCCTTATCATCAACCGAAGGAGGCCATGTGATCGCCCCGTCCTCGACCACGGCGTCCACACCGGTAGGACCGTCCGAACCAGACAACTTCTTTGCCTGAGCCCTTGTAATGATGGCAGAGAAAGCTTTCCTTTGGAGCTTACTCACAACCTCCCTGATACCGGAGGCCACCTCTGCAGCAGACTTCATGGGCCACTCCTCCACTGCTCTGGTCAGGAACTCGGGACCTCTCTGCCACAGGCAGTCACCATCAAGCTGCTCAGGGGAACACCCTCTCGTGACAAGATCAGCCACGTTGTACTGACCAGGGACCCACCACCAATCTGTCACAGGTCCGGCCTTTTGGATTTCACCAACACGGTTAGCGAAGAAAGTTTGAAACCCATAACTTTCCCGCTGGATGGCTCCCAACACAGTTTGGCTGTCAACGAAGTGGTACCACCTGCTCACTTCCAACCGCCCGTGCTTCAGTATGTAACCTTTCAGGCGGGCGGCAAAGACGGCTCCGCAGATCTCCGCTTTCACAGCGTCGCCCTTCTGGTCGAGGGGGGTCAATTTAGCCTTTGACTCCACGAGCCGAGTCACAACACCTCCTGAAGTCTCCCAGCGCAGGTAGAGAACCGCCCCATAAGAGTCACAGCTCCCATCGGAGAATGTAATCCCCCAGGGTTTACCCAGCCAGCCGGTAGGGGTAATACTCCTGGGGAATGTGATGGTGCTCAGCTGGGCAAACTCTTTGAAGAGCTCGATCGCCTTCCCGCGCAGCTCATCTGACAGTGGCTTATCCCACGTATCCTTAGTCAACGTCCCGGCCTCTTGAAAGGCCCTCCTGACGAGAATGACGCCCTTCTGTTTCAGGGGCGTTGCCAGACCAAGAGGGTCGTAAAGCCCGGCTACCTGGCTCAGCAACATACGACGGGTAAGAGGATCCGGTGTCTTCTCCTCTATGTCCTCCACGGTGAGGTCGAGCTCGGTGCGCATCTTTTTCTTCCTTGTGGAGAAATTGACGGCCACCATGAGGAAAAGTTTGTCCTCCCCCACGTGGTAACCCACTCCCAGGGCCTTGTTGTCCTCGTCGCGCAACTGGTTGGGCAACACGATAGTTTCAGTCTGGGTGGGAACACCACCTTTCCTCCCACTGTGGCCAGACCGCACCCATGGCTTCAGGTAAAATCCCCCGGTTGCAAGGATGGCCTCAACCCCCTGAAGGATCTCGCTCAGTCTCTGGGGGTCATTGTGGGACACCAGAATGTCATCCACGTAGGCGTTGTCCACGATGACATGTCTCTCATCCACTTTGTCGGCAAACTGGGGCAGATGGGCGGTCTCCCTCATGGCCACTTGGGCAATACAGCCAGCCGGCTTATCGCCCATGTTCACCCGTACCACGGCGTAGTCCTCGATGTCATACGCCGGAGAGTCCCTCCACAGGAAGCGATGGACATGCACCTCCTGATCCTCCAACCACACCGAGTTGTACATCTTGGATACATCTCCAACCGCCGCGTGCTCCCCCTCCCGGAAACGGAGCAGAACCGCGCGGATGGGGTTCAAGACGTCTGGACCCTTCAGCAGGATGCTATTCAGGCTAACACCCCTGAACTCCCGGCTGCTGTCCCAGACTAGTCTTACAGGAGTGGAGACGGAGTGTGGGTTGGGTGCTGTCAGGTGGTTCACCCACCACACAGCTCCGTTCCAACTGTCAATCACGGCCCTGGAAAGCTTGATTGCAGCTCCCCTGGCTACCATGTCGTGCACCTGCCTCGCGTAAGCCTCCTTCCACTTTGGATCCCTCTCAAGGCGCTTCTCCGATTTCAGGAACGCCGCCTTGACAGCTTCGCGATTGTTCGGCAGGGTAGCAGGGTTCTCCTTCCAGGGGTACCTGGCGTCCCAGTGGGGCTTGTCGCTGTGGTTGTCGCTTAACTTGAAGGTCAGACCTCCCCTGATGATCTCTAACTCGCGCTCGTCAGCGAGAGACATCTCCTTCCCCCCAGGGGCGCACTTTCCACACCGACAACCACCGCACATAGGGTCACAGGCGGCCCCAATGCTGTCCCACTGCAGCCACTTAACGATCTCAGCATTGGACGCAGCCGTGGTTCCGACTTCCACGCTGCTCTTTAGATCGGGGTGGTAGTTATGGTGAACCTCGACTCTCCTGGACTCCGCTCTCATGGAACATGCAAAGTGAGTCGATGAGTGGCGCGCAGTCACCTCAATGTCCTCAAAAAGGTCCGGGTGCACGCCACTGACGGTCTTACCGAGCGGACCGTCCCACAACACCAGATCGCCGCTCCTCATCATCCGCTGGGGAGCAAGGCGACCTTCCCGGGTACTGATAAGTAACTCAACTTTCTCCGGGCGGGTCAGCTCCCCCGGTTTGACAACACCAGGGAAGAATTTCTCCAAGCGCTCCGAGTCCACTGCATGGTCCACTCTGGCGATCTCCTCTAGACCATAGCAGAGCATCTCATGGAGCTGCCATGTCCCCTTCTTTGTGGCTACTTTTATGCTCACGCAGTACCTCTTTGTCTCAACCCTAGCCTCCATACCACCCACACCATACACGACCAGTGTGATTGGCTCACCTGCCAATCCAAGCCTCTCTGCTGCTTGGTGAGTGATATAGTTAGTATCGGAGGCCAGGTCAATGAGGGCTCCGACCCAGTCTCCTCTCTTGGTCGTGACCTCCACCAACATCATGAGGACTGGGTGTTCTTTGGGTCCACTCTCGTCCACGAAATCTTTGCCAGCACATATTGTTGAGGACACTTTATTTGTGCAGGCCTTACGAACAGCCTCCAGCTGCTCCGGAGTCAGACCTAGGCTAGCAAACAAAGTCTCTTGTTCTTCGGTCGGACCACGGGGTTCTCTCCTCCTTTCCCCCTTGGTCTCCGCCCTAACAGTGTCCTTTCTGGCTGGTGATTTGAGGCAAAGGAAGAAGTGGTGATCTGGAGGGGCGTCGCCTCTTTTACATTCGTCATTGCGACACAGAAAGTTTTTATTGCAGGGACTGTCCCTCCCATGGAGATCCAGGCATTTGGGGCAGGCTTTAGTCTTTTTTACTTGCGCCCTGCGCTCTGCTGGATTAGCCTTCTTAAATGTCTTACAGCGGTATAGACGTCCAGTATGTCCTTCTTCGCCACACATACCGCAAGGATCTTGCGATGATTCTTCCCTCGCCTCACTTGCCGTGGCCTTGGTAAATGAACGCCTTTCCTGCCTTCGGTCCCCCGGTCTTTCCTTTGGCTTCTCACGGGGGCTTGGTTCACCTGCTCTGGCAGAGTTTGGTCGTCTGGTGATCTGTAACTGCTCCAGTTGCACCAGAACTGTCTTCTGATCTCTCAGGAACTGCCATAGTTTGTCGAACCGGTTACGTGGGTTGACGTTGCTGGCCGCGTCGCATCGGTACAAAAGCCACCTTTCCATCATACTTTCCGGCAGCTTACTTTCAAGTGACCGGATCACCAACTGGTTTTTTATGGCGTCCTCACAACCCAAGTCTATAAGGTCCAACAGCGCTCTTTCCTCCGCTTGGATCAACTGCAATGCCTCCCTTGGTTGGTTGTTGCGCACAGCTGGTAAGTCCTGCAGCTCCAGTACTATGTCGTCCGCTATTTGCGACATGTCCCCGTAACAGTCCTCCAAAACCCGGAAGACCTCCTCCGCGGTACGGCAATGAGACAGCCTGAGTTAGCGCTTTACTGCATCAGCAATACTGTCCAGCAGGTGGAAGAGCCTACACTCAGGGGAGCCTGTGGGTTCAGCTAATGCCTGGAGGGTCCCCCAGTTACTCTTCCATCTCCAATAGCTTCTCCTGTCTCCAGAGAACTTTGGTAGGCTTAGGGGTGCGAGCGCAATCCTGGGCCCGATTAACCCCTGAGAGGTAGCAGACATGCTCCGTCCTGTCCCAACACTGTCTGGTAGCACAGCATGCGCTCCTCGCTGCTGTCGCGGTGTGCTAGAGAAGCCGGGGTTAAATGTTGGGTTCAAGGACCACTGTGGTGGATGTCTCTGTGGTGGCGCTTGGGGAGACCCCGACGGGGGGCCCGTGCCTTGTGCCCCATCAAGAATGTCCACATTACCATCTAGTGCACTGCCAGTCACAGCAGCGGTTGGGTTGGTGGCTGGGCCTGCACCTGCACTTTGCACTCCATCATCCTGCGCTGTGCCGCTGTCCCCGCCAACGTCCGGAGGCGCACTCGGTTTGTCAGCGGTGGACGTTCCTCCGCTGTCCACACCGTCTTGACCATCGTCTCCGACGTCAACGTCCCCCACGTCCTCTTGACCGCTTGCCAGGACACCAAGGTCGCCATGCGCTGACCTTCTGCCTTGGTGCATGTAGTTAGTCAGTGCAACTATAGTCATTTTTCTCTTCTCCTTATAGTCTTTGAGGCAGACCCACATGTCATCTACCTCCTTGTTCGGGACGAAGCGGTCCCAGTCTCGCACAAACTCCTCCAGTGCTTCGACTCTGCTCTCTAATGCTGTGTGCACTAGCTCATACTGGTCATGGGTCAAGTGGCCTGAAAGGAGCGCTTCGGCTTGGCCAAACACTTCTTTGAGGTCCGCCTTTAAACTGCCAAATTGACCCGATGCACAGCGGGACCACAATGTCTTTTTTACCTTCATCTCTGTGTCTTGATACTTTGCGCGGCATTCATGCAGCCTTTTCTTCACATCAGCTACATCCATGTCGAATCCACTTGCATCCTCTTCTTCCATAACAGCAATGTAATCAAAACTGCTATTACAGATCTCTTCATAACTTCCCTTGAGCGCTTTCAGTTCAAGTTTGAGGTCATGCTCATTCAAAAGTTCCATGTTAAACTCATTGGCATTTGCCTTCCTAGTAAAAGCCCCTTGTGCATAGGAACGCTTCTTCTTTAATTCCCCACAGTCCGCCATGCTTTTATTGTCCCTCTCTCTTTCACTCTTTAGGCTCGTTCGAGATGAGCCAGGCGTGCGCAGAATCGATCGCCGGTGACCAGCGCACAATGCATGCCGGTTAGATTTGTGTCCGACTTGATCCCGACTTGCTCTGACGTCATGCACGCGCCTGCAACGATAACCTCACGAGATCAAGGCGGCCGCAGTTTTTAGAGCCAGGCGCCGCAGTTGCTCTCCACCGACTGCAACCGCCTGCAAGCCTCAGGGCATGATGGGAAACGCACCGGATCATGAGCTGATTGGCTCTTAGTTAGGACTGCAAACACTACGTGTTGTTGTATGATGCTAGATTATATGAATATCATGTTGTAGGCCTACTGCTTAAAAAAAATATTCACACTGAGTCAAACTTATATCCTGAGACATATATTGGTTATTTATTGGACAATTGCAGTACAGCATAAGAAATATATACTTTGGTGACTTCCTGTTTGTATTGACGGCGGCTGGAAACTGTCCGACTTGACTGCAGCTTTCTGTCACCGCCCCCTGCTGCTGCCGCCTGCTCTCGCCGGCCGTCCAGGCGAGGCGCAGTTCATCTCGAACGAGCCTTTTGTTTGTTTTGATGACGCACTTCCGGCCGGCCGTACCTGGACCAAGATGGCGCCGATCCACTTCCGTTAGCTTAGCGGCTAACTAGCGTGCTAACAGCTAATTCACGGCGATCGGCTTATCCTATGCCGTCGCGCTAAACAGTCACAATGAAAGTCACTCAAGCACAGTCACAGAACATACGAACTCCTCTCCTGAGGGCCGGGACCGGGTCCGAAGCTCCGTCGATCGGCCGCGAAGCTCCGCCGGGTCTCGTCCGCACGCTAGCCTCCTGTAGCTTGCTGTTGTTGACACTGTCCGACCTCCGCTTCCCCGTCACGGGGTTGGCTTAGTGTTGATTACTGTACGGTTTTTTATTAACCTAACTGTGTTAACCTAATAAATCCCACCGCACGGGGTGTGCTTGACCGGCGAAACAGTGTCACACTCAGCTCCGACACAATCTCTGTCTTTTCACTTGTTTATTTCTTCATTAGCAACTCCACACATGCTTTTCTTTCGGCACAAAAACAGTGATCATGCCGTCAGTAGCAACTGTATCAGCAGCAGTAGCAGCAGGTAATCAACTGGAAAACACAAATATATAAACATTACTACCTTAATGGCCATATTTATGATATTTAACACAAGTTACATTACTTTATACACATCAACTCACCAGCTCAGCTTCACCGGTCAAACCGAGTCACAGTAATGATAACCACTGAAGAAGAAACACTAGGTGTAATGCCGCCGCTAGAGGGCGCTATTAACTCCTAACAACGTAAAATAGCAGGAGACAAATAACATGTCTGAAAATAGGAAATCTCCACACAATGTCCATATAACGGTTGTAAAGGGACACCAGAGCTCTTCGTAAAAAAACACACACAAAAAAACATCCAAATACCTCCATGCTGCTCGTATGTAATGTCCGTCTTGTGCTGAAGCCCCAAATTGCGTAATTGTCCCGAAAAAAATTAAATAAGTCTATATTTTAAGCTTGTTTGTAGCGGAAGCTTCTCAAAGCTCCTCTTCCTGGTCCGTCCAAATCTCGCGTGATTTGCGCCGGCGTCAGTGCTGTTACTGCGAATCATGCGAGATTTGGACGGACCAGGAAGAGGAGCTTTGAGAAGCTTCCGCTACAAACAAGCTTAAAATATAGACTTATTTAATTTTTTTCGGGACAATTACGCAATTTGGGGCTTCAGCACAAGACGGACATTACATACGAGCAGCATGGAGGTATTTGGATGTTTTTTTGTGTGTGTTTTTTTACGAAGAGCTCTGGTGTCCCTTTACAACCGTTATATGGACATGCACTGCTACGCTGAGACCCCCTGTAACTCAGAGAAGGGACGGAGGACTCTGAAACTTCTTCCAGCCCTTAGTCCACATGAGGGTGAGTAGATAATGAGCGAAATATCATTCTAGGGTGAACTATCCCTTTAAGAATTTGAACTTTTATTAGAAAATAAAACAAAAAAACTGGTGTAAAATATTGAACATTTTATATTTATATTTTATATTTCTACTGTAATTTCTCACTTTAGGAAAAGATGCCAAACAGAGACTCAGAGCTTATTTGGAGCAGAGATTCCACAAAGACTATAAAGATGAGCACAGTCAAAGTGAGAGTCACACAGAGCTCTACGAGATAAAAACTATCCAAGGTAAAAAAGATCAAGAAACACTTCTAAAAAGCAATGAAGAAATATTTGGATCTCCAAAAAACAATGTGCGAACAGTGCTGATGAAGGGAGTGGCTGGTATTGGTAAAACATTTAAAACAAGAAAGTTCATGGTTGACTGGGCAAAAGGAGAATCCAACAAAGACATAGACTTCATAGTGCCACTACACTTCAGTGATCTGAACTCAAGAAGAGACAAAGTTAGTATGGAAGATCTGCTTAATGATTTCTTTAATGATGTCAAACAACAAGGAGTTCCCACCTATGACAAGTACAACATAACTTTCATCCTTGATGGCCTGGAACAATGTGAACTTCCTCTTGACTTTAAAAAGAAGAAGAAGAAGCTGACTGACATAAAAAAGCAAGTCTCCATGGATCAGCTGCTAACAAACCTCATCAAGGGGAAGTTACTTCCCTCTGCTCGTCTCTGGATCATCTCTCAACCTTCAGGAGTTGACAAGATACCTGCTGAATATGTTGGGAGAGTAACAGAGTGTCGAGGTAAAAAGCTTAAAGTGGAGGTGAAGCAGCCAGCCAATTTAACATAATTCATTAAATGGATTTCCAGTGTGCTTAAACTTAGACAAACTAACACATGAAACACAAGCATTTAGGAGAAAATGCGAGTTGAAAATTGCATTTTTTAGCTAGTGCGCCGCCATCTTGTCGTTCGACTGTCCGTGACGTCACGGTGTTGGTTGCCTGCGCTGGCTGACAGCCACAGACAGTGAAAGTGAAGGACATAGCTACAGACAGAGACGGTAAAACATGACACTGTGGAGGCACTGGATTAGAACAGACACAGAGGAGACCTCTACTGTGTTGCTCCTTCTGTGAACTAGTTTTACAGTGTTAAAAACTAGAAAAAAAACCTCTGTTTTCATTAACTGCCGCTAAATGAGCCGCCGCAGCAGCGGAGCTGTTAACAAGACTCCGCTGCTGATCTTGGAGTGATCATTTCTTACAGCATGTTTACATCCAGTCTGGATGTGATCCACAGGAAAATTCTGATCAACCCTGAAAGTTGATCATTCACCGGATCAACCGACAACAACCTGACTTTACTCCGAAAGTTTTCAGTTTAGCTGCCACAGCCCGTCCTCCGACCGGCCCACGTTCACACCGTGATAAGCATCAGTCACCGCGGGGAGACGGGCACACACACACACACACACACACACACACACACACACACACACACACACACACACACACACACACACACACACAGCAGCGATCTGATGACATCGGTATTAATGTAATAGCGCCCATAACCAATAAATAAGAAGGGAAGATCTCTGATCTCATCCTCCACACACCCAGCCCTCAGCAGAAGACTATTCAAACAATAAATATGTCTTACCTTTACAACAGGTGTCCAACACAGTCAGCAGCAGCAGTCATCCAGCTCCAACAGTTTAATAATCCACCGATATTCCCGTTTACATGGCGTTCCTCATCTATGGCAGCCAGCGCGGTGTTTCATTCATTTGCATTGTGTGGAAAAAAAAAAAAAAAATAGCGGCGGCAGCAGCCGTGTTTCTGATCAACCGGACCTGTGTTGTACGGTTCCACCGCGTTGTTTACTCCCGGTGCAACGTTACTTCCACACGGACACGGTCCGCGCGGCTCGGACGCGGTGTGTCGGACTGTCTGGACCTCTGGACCGGTGGTCTGGACTCGGTACCAGCAGCAGAGAGGCTTCACTGTCTCTTCTGTCAGCCTCTCCTGTCAGGAGCTGAAGCTAAAGCTAAAGCTAACGTTAGCTAAAACTTTTTTTTCCCACACAATGCAAATGAATGAAACACCGCGCTGGCTGCCATAGATGAGGAACGCGATGTAAACGGGAATATCGGTGGATTATTAAACAGTTGGAGCTGGATGACTGCTGCTGCTGACTGTGTTGGACACCTGTTGTAAAGGTAAGACATATTTATTGTTTGAATAGTCTTCTGCTGAGGGCTGGGTGTGTGGAGGATGAGATCAGAGATCTTCCCTTCTTATTTATTGGTGATGGGCGCTATTACATTAATACCGATGTCATCAGATCGCTGCTGTGTGTGTGTGTGTGTGTGTGTGTGTGTGTGTGTGTGTGTGTGTGTGTGTGTGTGTGTGTGTGTGTGTGTGAAGGCTCCTCGGTGTGAGACCGGAGGGTCCAGCCCGTCTCCCCGCGGTGACTGATGCTTATCACGGTGTGAACGTGGGCCGGTCGGAGGACGGGCTGTGGCAGCTAAACTGAAAACTTTCGGAGTAAAGTCAGGTTGTTGTCGGTTGATCCGGTGAATGATCAACTTTCAGGGTTGATCAGAATTTTCCTGTGGATCACATCCAGACTGGATGTAAACATGCTGTAAGAAATGATCACTCCAAGATCAGCAGCGGAGTCTTGTTAACAGCTCCGCTGCTGCGGCGGCTCATTTAGCGGCAGTTAATGAAAACAGAGGTTTTTTTTCTAGTTTTTAACACTGTAAAACTAGTTCACAGAAGGAGCAACACAGTAGAGGTCTCCTCTGTGTCTGTTCTAATCCAGTGCCTCCACAGTGTCATGTTTTACCGTCTCTGTCTGTAGCTATGTCCTTCACTTTCACTGTCTGTGGCTGTCAGCCAGCGCAGGCAACCAACACCGTGACGTCACGGACAGTCGAACGACAAGATGGCGGCGCACTAGCTAAAAAATGCAATTTTCAACTCGCATTTTCTCCTAAATGCTTGTGTTTCATGTGTTAGTTTGTCTAAGTTTAAGCACACTGGAAATCCATTTAATGAATTATGTTAAATTGGCTGGCTGCTTCACCTCCACTTTAAACTATCTTGTGTGAACTGTATGTCATTATTTTAGATATATTAAGAATTTGAACTTTTATTAGAAAATAAAACAAAAAAACTGGTGTAAAATATTGAACATTTTATATTTATATTTTATATTTCTACTGTAATTTCTCACTTTAGGAAAAGATGCCAAACAGAGACTCAGAGATTATCTGGAGCAGAGATTCCACAAAGACTATAAAGATGAGCACAGTCAAAGTGAGAGTCACACAGAGCTCTACGAGATAAAAACTATCCAAGGTAAAAAAGATCAAGAAACACTTCTAAAAAGCAATGAAGAAATATTTGGATCTCCAAAAAACAATGTGCGAACAGTGCTGATGAAGGGAGTGGCTGGTATTGGTAAAACATTTAAAACAAGAAAGTTCATGGTCGACTGGGCAAAAGGAGAATCCAACAAAGACATAGACTTCATAGTGCCACTACACTTCAGTGATCTGAACTCAAGAAGAGACAAAGTTAGTATGGAAGATCTGCTTAATGATTTCTTTAATGATGTCAAACAACAAGGAGTTCCCACCTATGACAAGTACAACATAACTTTCATCCTTGATGGCCTGGAACAATGTGAACTTCCTCTTGACTTTAAAAATAATAATAAGAAGCTGACTGACATAACAGAGCGAGCCTCCATGGATGAGCTGCTAACAAACCTCATCAAGGGGAATTTACTTCCCTCTGCTCGTCTCTGGATCATCTCTCAACCTTCAGGAGTTGACAAGATACCTCCTGAATATGTTGGGAGAGTAACAGAGTGTCGAGGTAAAAAGCTTAAACTATCTTGTGTGAACTGTATGTCATTATTTTAGATATATTAAGAATTTGAACTTTTATTAGAAAATAAAACAAAAAAACTGGTGTAAAATATTGAACATTTTATATTTATATTTCTACTGTAATTTCTCACTTTAGGAAAAGATGCCAAACAGAGACTCAGAGATTATCTGGAGCAGAGATTCCACAAAGACTATAAAGATGAGCACAGTCAAAGTGAGAGTCACACAGAGCTCTACGAGATAAAAACTATCCAAGGTAAAAAAGATCAAGAAACACTTCTAAAAAGCAAGGAAGAAACATTTGGATCTCCAAAAAACAATGTGCGAACAGTGCTGATGAAGGGAGTGGCTGGTATTGGTAAAACATTTAAAACAAGAAAGTTCATGGTCGACTGGGCAAAAGGAAAATCCAACAAAGACATAGACTTCATAGTGCCACTACACTTCAGTGATCTGAACTCAAGAAGAGACAAAGTTAGTATGGAAGATCTGCTTAATGATTTCTTTAATGATGTCAAACAACAAGGAGTTCCCACCTATGACAAGTACAACATAACTTTCATCCTTGATGGCCTGGAACAATGTGAACTTCCTCTTGACTTTAAAAATAATAAGAAGAAGCTGACTGACATAACAGAGCGAGCCTCCATGGATGAGCTGCTAACAAACCTCATCAAGGGGAATTTACTTCCCTCTGCTCGTCTCTGGATCATCTCTCAACCTTCAGGAGTTGACAAGATTCCTCATGAATATGTTGGGAGAGTAACAGAGTGTCGAGGTAAAAAGTTTAAACTATCTTGTGTGAACTGTATGTCATTATTTTAGATATATTAAGAATTTGAACTTTTATTAGAAAATAAAACAAAAAAACTGGTGTAAAATATTGAACATTTTCTATTTATACAGAGACCTTGACGCGGAGACAGCAGCTGGTATCAACTTTGAGGAATATATTAAAGAAACAAATCACTGAAGATGAGGACACCGATCATCCTAATCAGAAATACACAGAACACATCATTAGAAAAGTCAAAACAGATGAGGTCAATACTTTGACAAAAGTGAAAGAAATATCTGATATCTTCAAAGAGGAACAAGGAAAACACATCAGAACTGTGCTGAGTATTGGAGAAGCTGGTATTGGAAAATCCTTCCATGTGAACAAATTCATCAAAGCATGGGTTGAAAATAAGAGTTCAATGTTAACTAAGGTTGTAGGCTGGTTTAGCAGAACCAAAGATGAGGGACTTATCATATTTCCACTGAATTGCTCTGCGCTTGATATGAAAGAAGAGAACAGAGTCAGCCTGGTGGGACTGTTCAATCACGTATTTGAGGAAATCAAAGAATATGTCATCTCCAATTATGAACAGTTCAGAGTTTTGTTTGTCTTGGATGGACTGGACACCTCTAAACTTCCTCTTGACTTCAACAACAGTGACATCTTGACAGATATCAGAGAACCAGCCTCTGTGGATGTACTACTGACAAACCTCATCAAAGGAAACCTGTTTCCTTCTGCCCAGATCTGGATAACCTCCAGAACAACTGAACAACTGCCTGATGACCTATTTAACAGGGTGACAGAAATAAGAGGTACGTTCATTAAGACTTCATAGGTAAAGGACGAGTCTCACCCAAGTTTGTTTAGAAAAGGGCTTAACTGTATCTGCTTAATTTGATGAATTTGAACAAGAAGTAAAATGCATATATTATTGTTATAATTATTGTTAACCTTATAGTACTAATACACATTAATAATTAGGATAATCCATTCATTAGCACATCCTTTCGCTGAGGTGTTGTGCAGCATGATAATAGCCTACAATATCTGGATAATATATAATTATATATCATGTAATTTAAAGGGACAACGAGGAGTTTCTATTCGGTTATAAAAAGGTCTCACGTTAATGTGGATGAATCTCCGCTACCCACACTTGTTAATGGGCCCATTTTCGATAAATATATCGTTCTGTCTCTATCGTTATTTTGTTATTATTAGTGGTGGTGGAAATGCTGGTCGAGCCGACCAGTGTTTCCTTCGTGGCGAGTCATGAGAATAACGCAGCCAAATCGCCGTTTATGGTCGGAACTACGACGATATGTGAACCTCTTTGAACCTCTGACTTTAATTCTTGATGAATGAAAACATGAGTCTGTCTTGCGCCGGTCAAAGAATTTTACGGTGCACGCGGAGGCTCATAAATGTAGTGTGAAAACGCTTTGCTTTTCCAAAACTCCTCGTTGTCCCTTTAAACTCTTTGGAAACTCAAAAACATAACAATGAAATTAAGATAATTTCTGTCTTTTATCATTAAGAATGAGGCCGCTGACAAACTGAATAAAGAGCAAGACTAAAGGAAAAGATGATACAGATCAAAATTATACTACCACTGATTGATAAGGAATTTTAAATGATTCTGAAGTGGATACCTTAATTAATAGCAGATAGTTCTGTTCATAATATAGTGGATCATTTTAAGTTATTAATAAGGTCAATATTTGTGCTGCCAGGTACATCCCCCTTCATGTCACTTACTTTATCCTTTGATTTTGGTTTAGGGCAACTTTAAAGGTCCCATATTATGCTGTTTTTCAACCATTTCACATGGTTCTAAGTTGTCCAACCATATAGTATTCCTAGTGTATTGTCCCCAAATCAATCTGCAGCTCTACATCTCAGCAATCTAAAAGTGGCTCTCCAGAGCTCTCCTGCGAACGAGCCATTTCTGTGTCTGCACCTTGAAACGCAAATAAGATGTGTAAACCACGTCCACTCCACACCCGTCACGGGGAGAGGGTGTGGTTTTCACTACAGGTACATGTGCCAGTGTTGACATTGGGACAGGGGTCGGGCATTGATTTCCGGGAAAAAAAAAAAATCTGAGACTGGCATCTTGTCTGAAAAAAATGTAAATGTTCCTTCTTTCCTTTTTTACTGTGGCAGAAGGAGAAACATGGAGATACTCCTACTACAGTACCATCAGAAAGTTCTGTGTGAAACTGCAGTGAAACTGAGTAGCGCAGCACAAACTGTGCACTGTTGTATGGACTGATGAGAAGTTACCGGAGAATATTGATGTGGTTTTGCGCCGGGAGAGGAGACTTCCTCGTTCAGATGTCTCCCATTTTGTGATGAGGACCGCTGCGCTGATGAGAAGCGGTATCATTCCAATATTCTCTGATCCGCGATTTAATTTTTAATGACAGGCGGTTGTTTTTCAGTCCATGATTCAAATCGATCATCTGGCCGCCGCGGTACCGACCGCTCCTCCCGTATCTACCGCTTCATGTCAAATGACAGACGGTGGGAGAGAGAGAGAGCGTGTGTGTGTGTGGGGGGGGGGGGGGGGGGGGGGCTGTCACTGTTCCGGAAAAGTGTCAGCGGGCGGAGCTCACGTTTCTCCAGACTGGCCCAGGCAAGGGGGTGGATCGGACTACACACTGGCGTAGCTCACAGTCGGCCATATTTGAACGGGCAAATTGCTCTGACTAGGGTTAGGGTTAGCTATTACTTTAACTATTTGCATCATGACACTATAATGTTACTTTTACAAAAAAAAGTACATGATTAAAATGATCCGTGATTTTAAGTATGCTGCATCATAACTGCATAGACGTTCATAAAAAAATCAAACCATTTTGAAATCGGACAAAAACTGAGCAAGTTCTGGTCATTATAGCAGAACATGCACCATAGGCTTAATGCTCTGAGGGAGAGAGTTGCCCGTCCCACGATGGCCGCCGTACTGAGTCATCTAGTCTTCTTATATATAGCCTATCTATGGGCCCAGGGGGAGTATAAGGAAGTACCGGGAGGTGGAGTCACTTGAGTTCAGCGCATCCTGACGTCAAGTCTGCCAGCACTTCCAATTCGCCTGTTTGGAGACACGATCTCAAAAAAGTGTAGAAATCAATTAAGGGAGTGAAAAGATTTTTTTTCACCTCCAGGCGTCATAAAAAGGCCACGGGAACACATAGGACCACTACAAAACCTGTAGAAAGTGGATTTTGCATAATATGGGCCCTTTAAAGCAGAAGTAAGCAGAATTTTTGTGTTAATATAAGTCTTAAATAGTTATATCTTCCGACGGCAATCACTTTTATAGAGTGTTTGGTCTTAAACACGGCTCTGTCAGTCACTCTGTCAGTTTCAGCTGCTAGTTTCAGCTGCTAGAACCTTCATAGAGTAGGAAACATTATAGACTGATACTTTATTACAACAAATCATTTTCTAGATCAGTAGTTTAGTTTATCAATATTGAGATTTTGAAGAAATTCCACTGCACAGCACGTCTGAAGGACAATGATTAGTCTCAAGTCAGAATAAAAAATGTCAACAATGAAAAATGTAATCACGAAAAAAAAGTTGTGAATTCCAAAGTACATTTCTTGAGGTTTTGTTCATCAGTGGGAAAAATGCATATAACTTTAGAGCACTGACTGTCATTTTACAAACAAAAAGATAATATAAATTTATGGTAGTGTCCCTCTGAAAATTTTGAAAATGTGGGAAATATTTTGCAAGGCAACACATTCTTATAATGCATTACATAGATGCCATTACTTCTTTCCACAGTAAAAAAAAATCCTATTACAACATGACTACTTTGTTGGGACATTTTAAGTAATTTCTACTGTAATTTCTCACTTTAGGAAAAGATGCCAAACAGAGACTCAGAGATTATCTGAAGGAGAGATTCACCAAAGACTATAAAGATGAGCACAGTCAACGTGAGAGTCACACAGAGCTCTACGAGATAAAAACTAAACCAGATCAAAAAGATCAAGAAACACTTCTAAAAAGCAATGAAGAAATATTTGGATCTTCAGAGGAAACCAAAGCGCGAACAGTGCTAATGAAGGGAGTGGCTGGTATTGGTAAAACATTTAAAACAAGGAAGTTCATGGTTGACTGGGAAAAAGGAAAGTCCAACAAAGACATAGACTTGATAGTGCCACTTCACTTTAGTGAGCTGAACTCAAGAAGAGACAAAGTTAGTATGGAAGATCTGCTTAGTCATTTCTTTGCTGAGGTTAAACAACAAACCTTTCCCACCTATGACAAGTATAACATAACATTCATCCTTGATGGCCTGGAACAATGCGAACTTGACTCTCTTAACTTTGAAAATGACAAGGAGCTGACTGACATAAAAGAGCGAGCCTCCATCAATGAGCTGCTAACAAACCTCATCAAGGGGAATTTACTTCCCTCTGCTCGTCTCTGGATCATCTCTCGACCTTCAGGAGTTGACAAGATTCCTCTTCGATATATTGACAGAGTGACAGAATGTCGAGGTAAATAGCTTAAACTATTTTGTGTGAAATTTCATTATTTTCATTTCAATGAGTTTTAAAACAAGTTAAAAAAAAACGTGTGTAATATTTTGAACATTTCCTATTTGTACAGAGACCTTGAATCGCCGAAAACAGCTGGTATCCATCCTGAAGACTATATTAAAGAATGAAATCACTCAAGTTAAAGATGCCAACCATCCTAATCAGAGGAACACAGAACACATCATTAGAAAAGTCAAATCAGATGAAGCCAATTATGAAGACAGAGATAGAGAGACAAAATCAGTGAAAGAAATATCTGAAATCTTCAAAGACAAACAAGGAAATCCAATCAGAGCTATTCTGACTATTGGAGAAGCTGGTATTGGAAAATCCTTCCATGTGAAAAACTTCATACAAACATGGGCTAAAAGTAACAAAGAGAGCTTCTTCTTCAGATGGTGGAAAGACTCAGCAAATACCCACATGGGCAAAGAAGAACTTATATTTTTGCTTACCTTCTCAAAGCTTGAGATGATAAAAGAGGAAAAAATCAGTCTCGTGGAACTTCTCAATCATTTCTTCAAGAAAATCAAAGAATATGTCATATCTAACTATGAACAGTTCAGAGTTTTATTCATCTTGGATGGACTGGAGACGTCTAAACTGACTCTTGACTTCAACAACAGTGATGACTTGACCAATGTCAGAGAGCCAGCCTCTGTGGAAGCACTACTGACGAACCTCATCAAAGGAAACCTGCTTCCTTCTGCCAAGATCTGGATAACCTCCAGACCTTCATCTGCTGAACAGCTGCCTGATCACTTTTTTGATCAGGTGACCGAAATCCGAGGTAAGTAAGGACAGAGTCACAGCCAAGCATGTTCAAGAAAGTTCTGGGGTATTTTGACTTGATTTAATTAATTTAAATATTTGGGTTTGTTTTTGTTTTTTTCATGATGAGCGAAATGTTGATTGTAGAAACTAAGTTTTTGTAAGAGGAGAAGTAGAAGAAATGTATTTATTATTTATTTATTTATTTATTTATTTATACAGTGTCCGCACAGACTGGTTGACTTCCTGTTGACTCCTTCACACGGGTGGGGTTAAATAATTTGAATCAAATGGCCTTTTCAGATCTTCCAAATATTTTAGGAACAATTGGATCAACTTTTTATAATAAAATAAAAAAAGAAACTAGCATCCACCTGCACATTAGACTAAAAATAGGTAGATGAATTTGTGTGAAGACTCAAACGGGATTAATAGGGGTTTTTACTTTTTGAATATGCCTCACAATGACGGCCTTGCAGATGGCCCAAGTATTATAATATGCCTGCTGAAATATATTCATCAATGCATCAAGAATGTGATATTTCAGAAAAGTCTCTATGTAGTCATTGTCTCCATGATCTATTTGCCCCCCCTTACCAAGGCCTTCTTAAAGCCAAGTGTTGTCACTGAGAAATCAACTCTTGTTGAATCCAGATTTCATAACTGCAACCCCATCTGACAAAATCCAATCCAATCTGGACCGCGATTACGATTATCGGCTATGGACATGTTTCCTTGATCACACGGCAGAAATAAATGCGACAGCAGCCTGTCAGTCTGCCGTCGGCGCTGTGAACGCACTCGAGCGAGTAGAGCGAGTCGAATATTTTACTCGCGCCCTGCAGCAGCTAAAGCTAAAGTGAAGAAGGAAACAGTGAAAGTTGGAAAAAGAGTGGAAGTGGAGCAACTAGAAGTGGCAGCTAAAGTGACGGTAAACGTGTGGAGCGGTTCAGTCCGACCCGGTCCGTTCGCCTGTGTCGGCTGTCAAAGTAGGCCTACTTTCATTAGTGTCGGAGGCAGAGGGTTGAGTGTCCAGTGGAGCAGCAGGCCAGTGAGGAGACAGAGGAGGCTCCAGCAGCTTCATGTCTGCTGCTGTGAGGAGCAGAGTGCAGTCATAGCAACGTGATGATACTCCGGTAAGAAAGTGGAGGAAAAAACTCCGACAGTGGAAACACGGAGCTGCTCGTGTCGTTTATTCTGCGGTAACACATCTCGTATGTTGACTGGTCTATGGCGTGAAGAACAGGCTCTTGTAGATGCAGGGTT
This sequence comes from Trachurus japonicus, assembly GCF_045865225.1. Classification (NCBI taxonomy): domain Eukaryota; kingdom Metazoa; phylum Chordata; class Actinopteri; order Carangiformes; family Carangidae; genus Trachurus; species Trachurus japonicus. The sequence goes on along the minus strand of NC_140928.1, from coordinate 16,055,721 downwards.
ACAGTGTGTATGTCAGCACTGTACACAGACACACGCACACACGGGAGCGTCGGAGCAGTGAAGTGAAACAATAACCTGCAGATCACCTGTGAGTCAGAGCAATAAAACTTTAAGAGTAAAAAAGCTAAATATCCATCAAGATCCATAGAAGAAGATCATATTCTACCAAAATAACAGACTGCATTAGTTAGGACTAGGCTACCTGCAGTGAGAGGGATAGGCAGCTGTACATCTAACATTGAACAGAGAGGCATGAACATCTTTATAATGAAAATATTAGAATAAAAAAAATATGATAAAAAATAAAAAATAAAATATTAATATTCTTTAAAATGAAATGGACAGAATGGTGTTTCTGGAGAGTTATAGGAAAACAACAACAATGTAAATCAAACCAAACTGTGGCCCGTTTCACTCTCAGTAAACATGAAAGTGGACTCATGCCATCCTCCCAAACTGAAGCCTTCTCTGTTATTCAGGATTTAGTCAGGATGCTCCTCCAACTGGCAGCATCAGCATGCTGTGTTACAGTAGTGACTGTGGAGCTTCCTACATGCCCCCTGCTTTCAGTTCAGTCCTGAATCTTTATCATTAAATTAAAAAAATACAAAATAAAAAAAAGCTCTGAGAACGCATCATTTGGTCGATGTAGGGATGAAGGTGGGCCGCGAACATTTTTTAGATTGTCAAGTGGGCCCTGAGTTGAAAAAGTTTGGGAACCCCTGGAAGCAGGTCTATAAATCTTACACCCTCTGATGTGGTAAATTGGTTATAGTGGTCAGTACAAATATGACCTCTATCTCTCCCTACCTCTCTCTCTCTGCTGAGTGTGGCTTGTGTTTAGTTATCCCTCTGCCTCCTTTAGTAATGATCATGAAATAAGATTATTTTACATAATCTAGTGGTTCTCCACTCCCCCGAAGTTCCCAGGCACACAGGAAACCAGAGTATAGGGCTGCACGATTAATTATATTTTCATCGTCATTGCGATGGCAACATGAATGATAAACACATTGCAAAGGTCGAAATGCGTTGAGCAAGTTTTATTTACAGGCGCACCTCATACCTGTAACCTGGGCCCTGTTTCAGAAAAGCAGGTTTAGAGGAAACTCTGGGTTTTCGGTTTCACAACTCTGAGTCATCGCAACACACTCCGTGAACCTAACCTGCTTGCTGGCAGGTTTTCTTCAACTAACCCTGACTTTCTCCTCTTTATCTGAAGTCTGCAGACTGAAAGCAGCGGCTGATGGGGTGTATACATGTACTTTGTCAGGAGAGAGTTATTAGACCTCAAGTGGATGTTTAATCCTCAATGAGTATTTATTTGAACGTTCCCGTTTCTCGTCGTCAGTTTATCTGGACAACTCTCGCATGACACTTCGTGGACACGCACAGTTTCTCTCTCCAGGTTTGACAGCTCACGTTGCATCTCTCTGTAATACTGGTTAGGTTTTCTTCAGTGCGCTCTACATCGGTTTGTAATTAGCTACTTAATAGTCATTAGAGTTTCTGATAGTTTCCCGGTTAATTTTCTAAATAAAATACACCTTTTCAGACACCATTTCACCCCATTGACACCATGAACGAGGAGATACTGATTTAAAATATACAGATCAACAGGTCAGCACCGAGTTGTTTCATGCGGCCGGAAGATCAGGATGTTTACAACACTATACGTGCTGGTGCTCATGGGAAATGGGGTCTTCCTTCAGGCAAAACACTACCGCTTTGGTCCACTGGCGCAGCCAAACTCAACCATAAATGAAAGTTCTTTAGTATCGCTTCAACTGGGTTTGGTAAGGATAAGCAGTGTAACCACATTGTGTGTGTCTTTTTTGCCTTTATTTGATAGCCATAGTGAGATAGACAGGAAGGGGGGAGGCAGAGAGAGGGGGAACGACATGCAGGAAAGGTCTGCCCGACGCGGGGCAGACCGGGGACGCCTGCGTTGAGGACTGTAGCCTCTACATGGGGCGGCCGCCTTAACCGCTGCGCCACGCACCGCCCCTGTGTGTCTCTTTTTACTAAGGATTACTGAATTTGACAGAAAATAATGCAAGATAATGGAGACGATGATACAAATCAAAATGCTATTACCACCATCTAAAACCATCTTAAATGGTTTTAAAGTCGCCATTAATGACTTGTCAAATACTTTGGTTAGTAAATTGCTGGTTTGAAGTAGATCAGTTTTAAGCCATTACCAAAAACAATATTTAGCGTGACAGGTAGAGGAATATCCCCTTATTGTGTGCATATTTACATAATCTCTACCATATTCTCTCACTTTAGAGAAAGAAGAGGTCATCAAACAGAGACTCAGAAATCACCTGAAGAAGAGATTCCCTGAAGATTACAAAGCTGAGAAGAGTCAACCTGATTACACAGAGCTCTATGAGATAAAAAGTGTCCCAGATAAAGAAGATCAACAAACGCTTCTAAATGGCTTTGATGAAATATTTAGATCTTCACAAAACAAAGTGCGAACAGTGCTACTGAAGGGAGTGGCTGGTATTGGTAAAACATTTAAAACAAGGAAGTTCATGGTTGACTGGGCAGAGGGCAAATCCAACAAAGACACAGACTTGATAGTGCCACTTCATTTCAGTGAGCTGAACTCAAGAGGAAATGAAGATCTAAGTATAGAAGATCTGCTTAATCATTTCTTTGCTGAGGTCACAAACCCAAGAGTTCCCGACTATGATAAGTATAAATTAACTTTCATCCTTGATGATCTGGAACAAAGTAAACTTCCTCTTGACTTTGAAAACAACAAGGAGCTGACTGGCATAAAAGAGCGAGCCTCCATGGATGAGCTGCTAACAAACCTCATCAAGGGGAAGTTACTTCCCTCAGCTCGTCTCTGGATCATCTCTCGACCTTCAGGAGTTGACAAGATACCTTGTGAATATATTAAGAGAGAGACAGAATGTCGAGGTAAATAGTTTAAACTATCTTGTTTGAAATTTCATTATTTTCATTTCAATGAGTTTTAAAACAAGTTAAAAAAAAAACTGGTGTAATATTTTGAACATTTTCTATTTGTACAGAGACCTTGAATCGCCGAAAACAGCTAGTATCCATCCTGAAGAATATATCAAAGAACAAAATCACTCAAATTGAAAACACCAATCATCCTAATCAACAGACCACAGAACATATCATCAGAGAAGTCATAATGGATGGTGACAGTGATGAAAACAAAGATGGACTAACTGTGCCAAAATCACCGAAAAAGGTCAGTCAGATATCGGAAATCTTCAAAGAGGAACAAGGAAAACCCATCAGAGCTGTGCTGACTCGTGGAAAAGCCAAAATAGGAAAATCCTTCCATCTGCAGAAATTAATACAAACATGGGCTAAAAGTAACGAAGAGAGCTCCTTCTTCACTTGGTGGAAAGACTCAGCAAATGCCCACATGGGCAAAGAAGAACTTCTATTTTCACTTACATTCTCAAAGCTTGAGATGATAAAAGAGGAAAAAGTCAGTCTAGTGGGACTTCTCAATCATTTCTTCAAGGAAACCAAAGAATATGTCATATCTAACTATGCACGGTTCAGAGTTTTATTCATCTTGGATGGACTGGACATGTCTAAACTTGCTCTTGACTTCAACAACACCAACATCTTGACCGATGTCAGAGAGCCAGCCTCAGTGGATGTACTACTGACAAACCTCATCAAAGGAAACCTGCTTCCTTCTGCCCAGATCTGGATAACCTGCAGACCTTCAACTGCTGAACAGTTGCCTAAAAACTTTTTTCACAGGGTGACAGAAATACGAGGTAAGCTCATTAAGACTTTAGTAGGCTAAGGGCAGAGTCACACTCAAGCATGTTCACATAAGTGATGTTCCAAATACTTTTTTGTAGTATCAGACAGTAGTGATGATTATCTATGACTGTGATGGGCTGATCCATGGTTGATACTGATCATTTTTGGCTTTGCTCATGGTGTACATTTTATCCGTCTCACACAGTTTTACATGACCGACATGGTGCATTATTTTGGCGGCCTGTCATGCATTGACACATTTTAAGAAGGTAGTGGGCAGGACTACACAACACAGAACACAGAACACAGTGCTTCGCTAAACCACTAAAATTAGTAAATAAATAAGTTAATATCACCAGCACAAGTGAGCTCTCAGCTGTCAGCTTGCATGTGAGTGACTTGTGAGCCAGTGGCTAAAAGAAGTATCTCAACACCAGAAACTGGATGGAAGGATGAACAATGCTACAAAGATGTAGATGTGTGACCACTACCATGGCTTACTATTTGGACAAACATTGCTTGTTTGTTGTTGACTGTATATTCAAACAAATGTAAATTATATATACATACACTCCTGAACAAAATATGTAGACTGGGAGAAAAATTACAAGAATTCACATTTTGCACTGGTGGATCGTAACCAGGTTCTAAGTTGTGTTTCAAAGTGCAAAAAGAGGAGCAAGAGACAAAAAACAACAAGAGTTGGCAAGTTATTGAAAACTATATTTAAACTCAAACAGGCTGTTCATCAGCTGATCAAAAGTTTAAGACCATGGTCTTAAAAAGTCAATGTCTGTGCAAAAATTTCTTTCATGCATTTGTACTGTCATGACCTCCTGATGGTAAAGGCAAAAAGGCTTTCTGACCTGAACGTGGCAGGATTGTTGAGTTGCACAAGCCTCTTGCAACGCGCCATCGCTGCCTAGGTTGGACGCAGTAAAACAGCCATTTTAAATTTCTTTAGAGATCCTGAGGGTTATGGGACAAAAAAGTCAAGTGGTAGACCCAAAAAAAATTCATCTGCACTGAGCCGGAGGGTTCTATGGGCTGTCGGTGAAGACACAGGCCAATACTCAACCCAAATTAAGGCCCTTACTGGTGCTGACTGCAGCCCAAGAACCATAAGACGGTCTGGGGTGCTTTTTCCTTCAGTGGAACAATGGAGCTTCAGGTTGTGCAGGAGCGTCAAACAGCGGCTGGCTATTTTTTAAGTAATCAACAAGAATGGTGGGGCTACTCACCACTGAGTTCTTTTTTGGCACTTTTAGTTCTGTTTTTTGGGGGCTTTGGTCTTAAACTTTTGATCATCTGATGAACAGCCTGTTTAAGTTTAAATGCAGTTTTCGATAAATTGCCCACTCTGTTTTTTTGTCTCTTGCTCCAGTTCCTTCATTTTGCATTTTTGAAGCACAACCATCATCCACCAGTGTGAAATGCAAATTCTTGTAAATTTTCCCCCGGTCTTAGCATTTTGGTCAATAGTGTGTATGTTTGTATACATGTATGTATTCATGTATGTAGTATGTATGTCACGTAATCCAATAACTTCAAATATTTTCTTACAGAAAAGCCTGACATCACAAGTCAAAAGAAACTCAAATCTCAGCTAAAGAAGCAATTTGCCCATGTGTCTGAGGGAATTGATAAGCAGGAAACCTGTGCTCTTCTGAATGAAATCTACACAGATCTGTACATCATAGAGGGGGAGAGGGGAGAGGTCAATCTTCAGCATGAGGCCCGACAGGTTCAGGATGCAAAATTCAAACCAAGAGAAGAAAAACCCATCAAATATCACGATATCTTCAAACCTGCATCTGGAGAAAATAGATACATGAGGACTGTGCTAACAATTGGAATGGCAGGCATTGGAAAAACATTTGCCTCCATGAAGTACATGCTGGACTGGGTGGACGGTACAGTCAATGAAAACACATTTTTTACATTTCCACTTCCATTCCGTGAGCTGAATTTGAGAAAAGAGGGAGAACACAGTTTAGAGGAACTTCTTCATCTGTTCTTTCCTGATATGAAGAAATCTGAAATAAATGACTATGACAAGTATCCAATTCTGATTGTCCTAGATGGTTTTGATGAATGTCGCCTTGATCCTAACTTCAGTGAATGTGTGGACTGCAGAGACGTAAGAACGGCAACTTCAGTAAATGCTCTGCTAGTAAATCTTATCAGAGGAAACTTGCTTCCTAAAGCTCAAATCTGGATCACCTCCCGACCTGCAGCATCCAATAAGATCCCTGCTGATAAAGTAGACCGGGTCACAGAGGTCAGAGGATTCAATGACGACCAGAAAGAGGAGTACTTCAGGAAGAGATTCAGTGATAAGGATTTGGCAGAGAAAATCTTGTCACATGTCAAGAAATCAAGGAGCCTTTATATCATGTGTCACATCCCAGTTTTCTGTTGGATCACTTCACAAGTTCTGGGGGAGTTACTGAAGTCACCCACCCAAAATGAAGAAGAGAAGGATGAGAAAATGCCCAAGACCCTAACAGACCTGTACATACACTTTCTTTTGCTGCAATGCAAACAGGCCAATGTGAAGTATGGAGGAGAGGGGACAAGTGAGAGCTCTGATGCAGTACCATGCTGGAATGAAAGGAACAAGGAAACTGTCCTATCTTTAGGAAAACTGGCTTTTGAGGAGCTAAAGAAAGGAAACCTTCTCTTCACTGAAAAAAACCTTAAAGACTGTGGTATTGACATAGAAAAAACAGCAGTTTTTTCAGGGTTATTCACTCAGGTCAAACGAGAGGGTTGTGGAACGGATCAGAAGACATTTTTCTGTTTTGTCCACCTGAGCATTCAAGAGTTTCTGGCAGCTTTTCATGTGACACATGCATTCAGTAACAACAGTGAAAACCTGCTTTCAGACTCTCCTGGATCAGACCTCTACAAGACAGCAGTGGACAAGGCTTTAGATAGCAAAACAGGAGACTGGGATATGTTTCTACGTTTCCTGCTTGGTCTCTCTCTGGAGACAAATCAAAATCTACTGAGAGATGTGCTGAAAGAGACGAAGAACAGCAAGGAGATAAACAAGAGAACAATTGAGTACATCAAGAGCAAGATCAACCAAGAGAAAAGCGATCCAGATAAAAATATCAGTCTTTTCCACTGTCTGAATGAGCTGAATGACCATTCTCTGGTTGAAGATATCAAAAAGGACCTTAAGTCAAAAAAGCTATTTGAAACCTATTCTGCCTCCCAGTGGTCGGCTCTGACCTTTGTGCTGCTAATGTCAGACGAAAATCTTGATGTGTTTGATCTGAAGAAGTACCTGAAATCAGAGAAAGTTTTTCTGGGAATGTTACCAGTGGTCAAAGTCTCCAAAACAACTTTGTAAGTACTTGTTCTTGCTAGTATGAGTTTGTCAGCATGTAAAATGTAAGTCATCTTATTTCAGCATTCTTGTGATATGAGGCTTTGCTGTCATAAATCTATTGAGCTCTCTAATAGGTGGCATGGCTTTCTTCTTGTCCTGATCGGCATGATGGGCAGTGTAATTTATAGGTTTCCCATGCATAAATCTTTTCTCTGTCTTCCAAATAAGGAAGGATCACTGTAATCATCACTTCCCACATCTTTTCTAGCTCTTCTTTCACCCTTTGGTATTTCTCATGCCTTGCATACCTGTTCCTTCTTCTTGCTGTCACTTGGGATTGTTACATCTATCACCACTGCCTTCTTCTGATGTTTGTCCACTACTTAGCCAGTCACTGTGACTGTGTACCTGGAAGTTCCATTTTTTTCTGCCAACTCAGGCAAGCTATAAGTTGGGCCCATGTAAACTTACATATAGTATAATTACAGACCATAGGCAAAAAGGGAAACACTAGCACTGAGCCAAATAATTACACACATTCAGTCATTGCTATAGTGCATACTAGGGGTGTAACGGTATATGTATCTGTCCTGTGCCATCACGGTACGGGGGTCATGGTTCGGTGCACAGTCACACGACGAATACGTCTGAATGAAAATAAAAATTTTTTTTTAAAAAGTCCAGTACTCACTCCTATCTAGGTTGCGGTAATGAGCCTCAAAGCTGCCACAACCGTCATAACAGACGAAGAAGAGAAGTGATGAGAGAGTGAAGTTAAGAGAGCCGCCTGCCTCATTTATGTCACAGTGGCTTCTCAATGAAACACAACGGAGGCGGCGACGGCTCGTGACCATAGACTGCAGTAGCTCGGGACTAGTCGACCGGACAAAGTCCGTTGGCGACTCTGCGCTATTTCACTGGTGCGCACTGCATCGCTAGAAACGCATCTAACCCCCCCCCCCTCCCACACACACACACACACACACACGTCAATCACTGGTGCAAGGAAAAAGACAACATGTGTGTAACAACTTATCCCGCTGCTTTTAAGCCTCTTGACATGAACACAGACAGGACCAGAAACATCACCAAAGCAACTGGCATCTTGTCTAAATTAACTGTGTAAACCAACATTGCTGTTAGTTCCTTGTTTTTGTTTTTTTAATAATAGTTGCGCAAGCGCAAGTTTTTTTTCCCTCTAGAATTAATGAATGGCATTATAACACTCCTAATGGACTTTTTTAATTTTATTAGGGCTGTTTTCGACTAAGGATTTTCATAGTCGAATCTGATTCGTCAGATTTTGCCGTAGTCGACTGATCGTCGAACCTTTTTTTTTAGATAGCAGCAAATTTGCGACTTTTTCCCGTTTCAAACAAAAGAGCTAAAACACCCAAAAAATATGGTAGGTGTAAAACAAATACCTTTATTTATTTTCCACACTTTGGATGATTTTTAGTAGCCATTGTGAGCCAGGGTATGCGTTTATGTCACGTTGCCCTGGACAACGCTCCTTTTGCTCGGACTGTGAGAGGCAAATCAAACATCCCTCAACGTGGTGAAGGATAGCGGTGGTCGTGGACACAGAGAAACTGGGTAAAACATGTAGTATCAAAACAAACAGAGGTCAGAAGGACTCGACAATCCGTACATTACGTTAATCAATCCTGTAACACACACAGTGTGACCGCGGCACCGGCAGAGAGACAGACAGGCTGATTACAGCTGTGACTCCCGACACTTATGGTGCGTTCATGACAACTCGGAAGTCAGAAAAAAAAACAAGTTCCTCTTCTGAAAAACTCTGACATATGTCAAACTTTAGGATGTGTTAGAGACTAATTCATCTGTCTAACCATCAGAACTATTGACACTTGAAACGGTAAACACAGCTGATCCATCGAAAAGAAAATCACCGCTGGAGTTAATTTATTTTCCGTGATTGAAAGCAGGTTCTTGAATGTAACTCGGTCAAAGTCAGATGTCCTCACAATGTTTTGCTGTTCTGTCAGGTCATGCATGATAAATGTTGACAAAGTTAGACTGTCAGACTTCCTTGGTTTTAAACTTTGGCGGCTCTGCCCCTCGTCTTTTTGCCACTCCGTGAGTGTTCTGCAGTGACTTCTGAGTACCGTGACGTTGACGGTCCTGTAGTGCTGCTCACCTCCGCTCATTTGAGAAAAAAAAACAAACCTCCGCTCATTTGATTGTGCAACTGCAGTGGGTGATTTATTAATACGTAGTAAGAAGCTAAGACTACCGTTTAAACGCACACATCATTTTGAACTCTTTATTAACAGAAAGTAGGCAGATTTTGTATCAAAATAGTCTTTTTATAACGAAAAAAGACATTCTATGTAACAATTTATGCTCAGCAGCCGTGGGCACCCCCATATAGTCAGAATGGTACGGTCTTGGTTAGATTCGACTACGAGGTTCATAGTCGAATCAGACCCCTCCGAATCGAATCGTCGAATAGTCGACTTTTGGAGGTCAGCCCTAAATTTTATATTCTATTTTTTTTATAGATTTTAGTTTTACATTCAATTAGTGTCTGTTGTACCGAAACCGTATCGAACCGTGACCCCTGAACCGAGGTATGTAACGAACCGTGACTTGTGTGTACCGTTACACCCCTAGTGCATACTGTAATTGATGCTTCTTGGGAATTTCTGATTACTAATTCTTTCACAGGTTGAGTTGGTGCAAGCTCACTGAGGAGTCCTGCAAAGGCTTAACATCCTCAGTCCTCACATGTGCATCGTCTAACCTCACAAAACTGGACTTGAGTCATAATGACCTGCTGGATTCAGGTATAGAGCTACTTGGTGATGGCCTAAAGAGTGTACACTGTAAACTGGAGACTCTCAAGTAAGTAAACAGTTTAGTTAGGTAAATTTGCATCCACAACATACGTAGAAACTCTGGATAAAAATCATGAGTTTCGTCAATTACAATTAAAGTAAATTCCTCTTTCTGCTATTCCTATTTTTTGGCAACCTGGACTGCAACAAGGGCCAGTCTTATAATTAGGCGCGTTTCCACTGCAGGGGTTCCTGGTAAAGGGAGGGTAGGATATTTTACAGGAACCATCCTCCATGCAGACCAGGACCCGTGGGGGTTTCAATCATCGTGCAGTTGTTGTGCATTTTTTATTGTTTTTACTGCTCTTGTTGTTTTATCCGGCAGTGTAGACGCTTTCTTGAAAAAAAAAAAAAAGCAGGGGTTTTATGAGTGAGAACGGAGGCTCTCTGCCTCAGTGTAAGTTACTCGGTCGCCGCCCCAGCTCTCGTCTCTGCACCCCGCGACACAAACGCGCTCTGTAACCTCTGTACTGTAATCTTTTGTTTATGACGGTTAAGAAGTTAAGACTAGGAGTGTCAACGTTTACAATTTTTTCTACACGTGTACACAGGGCTTGTAACCGACGTCTACACGGTAACACGGAAGGGGGGGGGCTTTTTAAAATTATTATTATTAATTTCAAACAACGCTCAGCACAGATGGGAAATCTATAATATAATCAAATGGTTCTGTTGTTACTGTTTAAAAGAGTCAGAATAGAAGGAAGGGTCGGATCGAGAGCAGCATTAATTTACAAGTTTATTCTGCACCAATTAGCCTACACTTTTTCTATGGAAGCGTTTGATTTCAGCTCCGGGCTGCAAGGTGACATTGACGCGCTGCTTGTGTGCCCACGGGGCTCATTGGGGCTCCTCTCCGTTCAGACGTTGTGCTGGGCGTGAACACACCCCACCGGCGCAGCGTGAAGAGAGAGAGGAGGAGACGGAGGGGTGTAGGCTACTGTGAAGCCAGTTTAGTGGGTTAGCGAGGTAAGTTGAGTCTAAAGCCAGGCTCTCCTGTACTACAAAGGTGTCTCTCTTTCAACCCGAATAGATCACCATGGTAACTTATGCTTAACTCTAGGGCTGCAACTAACGATTATTTTGATAATCGATTAATCTGTCGATTATTTCTTCGATTAATCGGATTTAAAAAAGGCACAAATTTGATTTACATTGTACGGAAGAGAAGAACGAGAGGAGGAGTTGTTTCTCCAGCATGTCACTGGTATTTTTTATTAATTTCTCCCTAACTTAATTCAAAAACAGAATGTTATTCCAAATGGACAATATTAGTGCAAAAAATTGCACAAATAAGTTTTTTTAAGTTACTTGAACGGCCCAGAGCTGTTAAACTAATAATACATTAAAAAATAATAATAGACAAAATTCATTAGGGCACTGCCTGATTTGCTGTGGAAGTGGAAGTCTGCAGCATGTTTACATCCAGAGGAAAATTCTGATCAACCCTGAAAGTTGATCATTCACCGGATCAACCGACAACAACCTGACGTTACTCCGACAGTTTTCAGTTTGGCTCACAGCCCGCTTCCCCGACCGGCCCACGTAATCACAACGTGATAAACATCAGTCACCGCGGGGGGACAGGCTGGACCCTCCGGTCACACACCCACAGCAGCAATCTGATGTAAACATCGGTATTAACTGTAATAGCCCCCATCACTATAAAATAAAACGGGTAAATGATGATCAAATCTCTATTATACAACAAGTAGTTCCGACCAAGCAATCTGATTGGTCAATAAGATATTTAGAACGTGCTCAAATCAGCATTACAGCACGGCTGACTCATCACTGAAAATATTACTTCGCCATGTCATGTTTACACATCTCCATGGCAACATGGATTTTTCCCCCTTTTATTTTAAAAAACGTAATTTATTACTCGTGAAAATAAGTCACAAACTACATTGACCTCCTGCAGGTTGTTCCTGACAGCTGCCAAAGTCACATTTATAGAACAATTATGTTATTTTATTTTTTGTTAATATATTTGTAAACTTCCCCGTTAAAGCCGAGAGGATTATCTCCCTCCCATGTGTGTAACGTTACAAAGTCGGAGAGACACGAGTTGTGATCGCGGTGGTCACAAAAGCACACCTTCTCGGGTAATATTGCTTAAATCTGAGTCCTCCACACACCGAGCTCTGAGCAGAGGAACAGCTGATCAAACCTCAAAGAAATATTTCTTACCTTTACTCCAGGTGTCCAAATCAGTCAGCAGCAGCAGTCATCAAATTCCAACAGTTTAATAATCCATATTATTCCCGTTTGCATCACGTTCCTCGCGGCCAGCGTGTTTCATTCATTTGCATTGTGTGAAAAAAAAGAAAAAAGTTTTAGCTAACGTTAGCTTTAGCTTTAGCTTTAGCTTCAGCGTCCTGACAGGAGAGGCTGACAGAGGAGACAGTGAAGCCTCTCTGCTGCCGGTACCGAGTCCAGACCACCGGTCCAGACAGTCCGTGACCATGTCCGTGACACACCGCGTCCGAGCCGCGCCGACCGTGTCTGTGTGGGAGTAACGTTGGACCGGGAGTAAACAACGCGGTGGACCCGGACAACACAGGTCCGGTTGATCAGAAACACGGCTGTTGCCTCCGCTAAAAACACGTCTTTTTTTTTAACATGATGCAAATGAATGAAACAGGCTGGCCGCCAGGAACGCGATGTAAACGGAAATAATATTAGTGGATTATTGGAGCTGGATGACTGCTGCTGCTGACTGTTTTGGACACGGGTAAAGATAAGAAATATTTCCTTTTTTCCCTGGCTCTGGGCCAAGTTAATCGCTACCCAACGAATCGATAATCAAATTTGTTGCCAACGAATTTAATAATCGATTTTTTTCGATTTTATCGATTAGTTGTTGCAGCCCTACTTAATTCATAACCTCATCCTGACCAGGTTCAGAGTTTAATCATAAAATCGGCTATAAAAGCGCCGCTGTTTCACTATTTAACTCATTTTCAGCTGGCGTCACCTTTACTTTGAAAGTCCAGTGGATCTGGATCAGAACGGAGCGTTTGACCGGAGGGAGAGATCACGGTGATCCGCTGCTGTTGACTTTCTCTCTCCGCCTACAGATGTTCAGCTGAGGGAATACGCTGCTCAGCTGTTGAGCTGAGCGTCAGGAGCAAGTTGATAACCAGCTTCGTAGTACCGTACCGAGGTTTTGTTGAACTGGAACATGAACACAAACGATTATTGATTTTTCTAAACGGTTATGATTTGTTATCCGTGTACACGTTTACACGTGTAGATGTTGACACCCCTAGTCAAGACTACACAAACACACATGCCGTAACATCATTTATGTTATCTAACATTATCCACTGCTCAATTTATTGATTTTTCGCTGGCTTCGTTGTAAACAAATGCACATGGCTGAGAGCAGCATAACCAGAACAGCGGAAAAGCGAGCGGACTTGCATAGTTCCCCTTTAATTGCAGTTTCAATCGTCGCATAATATTGCACGCCCGGCCCTGTAAAATTACCCAAAAGTTCCTGCAGTGGAAATGCAACTTTGTGAATGTCTTGACTGCATGTGAGATAGAGTTGAGTGATCCTAATGATATTTTCACATATTACTCCTGATAATACGTGTTTGTTTGTGTTTGTGTGTGTGTGTGTGTGTGTGTGTGTGTGTGTGTGTGTGTGTGTGTGTGTGTGTGTGTGTGTGTGTGTGTGTGTGTGTGTGTGTGTGTGTGTGTGTGTGTGTGTGTGTGTGTGTGTGTGTGTAGGCTGTCAGGTTGTCAGGTGACAGAGAAAGGCTGCTCCGCCCTAGCCTCAGCTATTAGGCTCAACGCAACTTCTAGTTTGAAACATCTGGATCTGAGCTACAATCACCCAGCAGAGGGTGGGGAACGTGAGCTCTGTGCCATACGTGAGGATCCAAATAAGGAGCTGGAGACACTATGGTATGTTACGATATCTGGATAAATACATGTTATATACATTACATTATACAATACATTCTATACAACAATTCAACTGAACTCATCTTCATTTATAAAGCACTTTAAAAACAACAAGAACAAAATGCTGTACATAAGAATAGAACGTAAGACATAAAACCTTAAGACAATATAAAAAGAATAAAACAATAAAAACAATTAAAGCCGCAAGTAGCGATGATCGGGCCCTTGCTCCCCCATGCCACTTCTGGCTGTGGCGCGAAGTGAGAAGTGAGAGAAAACCTGGAAGGAGCAAAAAAATGCAATTCTCCGTTCATCCACCAGGGGGCGTTAACCAGATGTGGCCAGGTGAGCTAAGGTGTGGGTGGTCATCACATGTGAAGTTTTGAGCAAGTCGGACAATGTTGATGTAAAATACGGCACTTCCTGTTTCCACAAGGGGGCAGCATGTTCAAGATTGCCTTTGAGCATATGGAGGCGTAGAGAGTGGGACTGTTATCATGTACATACAATTTGAAGCAGTTGGGATGAAGTATGTGGGAGAGAGAGCTGCTTGAATATGCATGGTGATGGTTCCATTATGGTAGCATGTGGCAGCCACACCCTTTGACCTACAGACATGCAGGTCAAAGGGTCAGCATGGTCTCTGGATGATCTGTGATAATGTGGTAATCACGCCAAAATGACGAGCCAAAATCAAAATGGCCGACTTCCTGTTTGAAGTAGATGACTGGTGCAAGAGACCTTTTTCTTCGTCTGGTAAACTTACACATGTGTACCTAATTTCATGTGCCTAGTCCAAGAAAAGCCCTATGGGAAGGGGTCTTCCGGAAAGGCTCCAAAAATGCAATCACTTCATACAAAGAATAATAAACATTACGATTACAATAGGTCCCTTGCGGGACGTTGTCCGCTCGGGCCGTAATACAAAACACTAAAACAAGAGCAGAGCCTCATGCTGGGTTGAAAGCCATAAAAATGGGTTTTAAGACGAGTTTTAAAGATGGACAGTGAGGGGGCTTGTCTGATGTGCAGTGGGGGGTTGTTCCATAGTTTGGGACAATGAACACAAATGCCTAATCTGCAGAAGCAGAAATCAAATCGAATCACCAGAATTCAGGTTAGGACCTAGCAAGCCAAGATCCTGCATCCAAAGAATCCACAAATCCATCACTAAAGGTCTCCAGTGGCAAATTCAATCAAATAGACTGTAGATGTTGAAAAGAAAAAATAAGCAGAATCTGTAAAGCTTTATACTCACTGATTAGTTAAATATGATTACAGTAAAGTAAAAACAAAAAAAATACCAAGGCACTCATCTTGAGGAAAAAATGTAAATGCATAACAGCGATCTTTCCATCCTTCTGGGCCATAGGTAAACCACAACCCATAAGGGAAGACAACTCAGCAAACAAGAGAGTTTTTGGATCTTTAAGTTAAGGGCAACCCAGGGTCTTAATAGATCTAGAATATTATCACTACCTGTAGACTATAAAGAAGGCCTATGTATTTTATGCTTTGTTGTTGATTTTCTTCATCTGGAGGGTTTTCTACTTGACTAGGTGGTTATGAGGTCCACTGCTGCTTTGTTCAGATAATGGCAACCTTTGTCTCTGCAAGCAGCGGTGCACCAACTACTGCCTGCATCGCCCCCCCTCCCCTTTCCCCTGCTGTTAAACCGGCCTGCCCTCCCTTCTCATGAATCAGTCTGCCATCCACTACCCCCATTAAAGTTATAGCTGGTAATCCTGTTCAGAACAAGTTTTTGTTATACTGGGTGAAATGGTCCTTCTATCCTGAGAGTAGTCAATACATTATGAATTCAGAAAAAGGAACGAAAATAATCAGATCTCTGTGGAAGCGGCAGGACTGACAAAACTCTGCTTTTCGCTCCAAGAGCAAAAAACCAATCAGATGCCTTCATGTCTAGTTCTGCCTACGCCCAATCAAGCTGCTGTCTCTCTCCCCCTCTCCCTCCTCCCGCTTGCACGATCAGAGACTCCAGTCTGGTGGGTGGCAGTGTAGCTCTGGCATTGTGCGTTGGGTGTCTTCACCCACGTCCGCGGAAAGGTGAAGGTGTGGCTTCAGAGAGCAGTCTGAGGAAAGGGGCTGGGACTTTTGACATGTGTACTTTCAAAATGTGGCCTGCTAGAACCATTTTTCCAGAATTTCCAACCCTACCTTTAAGCTGGCCTGCTCTCCCTGCATCCCTCCCACCAGAAGCTGCCTTCATTCTTGTTAATAATTTCCATGTTTTTGCATATACTGCATTATAAACTGCTTTCTTCTACAGATGTTACTGGTTCAAAATTGCGGGGTTTTTCCTGCACTGCAGGATCGCGTGAACGCGTGTCTTTTCACCACAACTGTTTTCCTCTAGGTGGCAGCACCGTACTAAATACTGCTCAGACGTTTTGGGGACAATGCTGACAGTCACACAATGTAGCCGCGATTAGGAGTGGCGCTGTTCATGATACAGAATACAAGAGGATGAAAGGAGAACTAGCTGCAGACAGTAAATAATATAGTAGCCTAGTTTTTCAATTACAAAATGTAACGACGGCAGCTACAGTAGACTATAGCCCACGTCTCACTCTCTTTTTTTGGTCATCTGTCTCGTCATCTCCAAAATGTGTTTTTAAAATGAGCCAACTACAGTACTGTGCAGTAGTGCCGCAGATTTCTCACTCCGCACCTTGTTTGAGAGTGCAGCTGGATGATTTCTTGTGAATGAACGGGTCTGTGTCACTTTGGGGCTGGGCGATAAAACATAGGATAAATAACTTTCCCTCGATAGAAGACGCGGCCGATACAAAGTCGATAGGTTTCATTCATCCATTTTTTGACAGACAACACAAACAGCCAGTGATAATGAGAGTGGTGACACCGTCAGCCATGCAGCCGGCCTGGACTTTTTATTTTTAATTATGAAGGATCATCTGCGCAAGGCAAAGATGATAGCATCAACAAAACACGGCGTAACACATGCGGCTGTATGGGACAGGCTTTTATTTAATTCAGAACAAACCGCTTAGCAAAAATGGAAAATATAGTCTATAATAATTAATTGATCTGTTGTTTGGCCACTGTTTGAAAATAACCCGAATTATGAGCAAATAATCTGATCCAGAGCAGCAGTCATAATCAGACTTCTTCTAAATAAACCTAAACATTAAATAACTGAGTCAGGTCGGACCATGGGGTTTTTTTTTCTCTTCTTCTTCACAGGAGAAAATGAGGTGCGCTGTGCTCACGGACGCGTTGATGTTTTGTGATTTATCTGCTGCCTTGACTCTGCCCTTTATACATGTGCGTTCAGATTAACAATAAGACAAGCCATGGTTGAGTTTATTGAGTTAATAATCAGCATCTTAGTACCTCTGATCCGGAGCGATAGTGTTATGAAAATCGCTACAGTTGAACTGGTCTGGTTTTTAGCTGCTCAATCTCATTGTTTCAAAGAAAAGGGATTGATTTTTATAACGAAATGAAACGAAAACAATATTATATTGATACATTGTTGTAAAAAAAATCCAAAAGAAA
This sequence comes from Trachurus japonicus, assembly GCF_045865225.1. Taxonomy (NCBI): domain Eukaryota; kingdom Metazoa; phylum Chordata; class Actinopteri; order Carangiformes; family Carangidae; genus Trachurus; species Trachurus japonicus. The sequence continues at coordinate 16,038,285 of NC_140928.1, read as the reverse complement.
CGAAAATGAACTAAAGAAAATAACTTTCACACACACATTAAAACAGTGCGATTGGTTGAAAGCTGATAATTAGCCATGTGCTTATAAGCTGATTGGCCGAAACCAAGAACAAAGCCGCGTGAATGGCCAATCGCCATGTGTTAACGGACACACATCGACTCCTGATCTTTCCTCGTCGCAAGCCTTGATGTCTCCGCTGGTTCTATCTTCAACCTCGGACAGCATTAACATCTCTCACCAACACCCCGATGTAAGCTTGAGGCAGAGGGAGGAGGGGGAGGGGGGCTGTCGGGGTGGAGGTGCTGAAATGGAGAGCTGTCCCCCACAAGGTGCTAAAGTGAGGGAGAGGAGTGCAAGAGACTGGCCGTCCTAAGAAACGCCGGTTGATTTGAGCGATTTAAGCAAAGCAAAGCCTGGGCTTTTATTATATGCTTGTGTTTTTTCTCTATTTTTGCCTGTTTTCACTCTGCACCTGCCCTAATGTGTGTCTCCCTTGTCTCTAGTAAATGAATATTTCCCACAATAAAATGAGTCTTTAGAACAAAGAACTGATTTTTTTCTCTAGCTTTATAGGCTATAATAACCTTGCTTACTGCTTTTTGAATCACTTGACAAAATAAGATGCCTCAAGCAAACTTGGATATGAAAACATTTTATTGAAGAAGAAAAAACACACACACATTGTAGCATCAAGTACTGTAGGCTACTGTAGGCTAGGCTACAGTAGGGTGAGGATAGGACCCTCAGATGATCTTCTCGGAGTTCGGAAGAACTCGTTGATCTTATCTATGCAGTCTTTCAAGTCCTTTCTGTCCATGCCTGGAAACTCCGTTCTCAGTGACTGCACTACAAAGTTCTTCACATCCGTCCCAGTTTGTCGTTTTGGCCCAGGCTCGGTAATTGTCCTCTGAAATGACTCTCCGGAACAGTAGGCACCCAAAACGTCCCACCTGGCCGTGGCTCTGGTGACGGACTCGAGCATGGTCTTCAGGTCCGACATGCCTCAAGCTTACATCGGGGTGTTGGTGAGAGATGTTAATGCTGTCCGAGGTTGAAGATAGAACCAGCGGAGACATCAAGGCTTGCGACGAGGAAAGATCAGGAGTCGATGTGTGTCCGTTAACACATGGCGATTGGCCATTCACGCGGCTTTGTTCTTGGTTTCGGCCAATCATCTTATAAGCACATGGCTAATTATCAGCTTTCAACCAATCGCACTGTTTTAATGTGTGTGTGAAAGTTATTTTCTTTAGTTCATTTTCGTTTCTTTTGGATTTTTTTTACAACAATGTATCAATATAATATTGTTTTCGTTTCATTTCGTTATAAAAATCAATCCCTTTTCTTTGAAACAATGAGATTGAGCAGCTAAAAACCAGACCAGTTCAACTGTAGCGATTTTCATAACACTATCGCTCCGGATCAGAGGTACTAAGATGCTGATTATTAACTCAATAAACTCAACCATGGCTTGTCTTATTGTTAATCTGAACGCACATGTATAAAGGGCAGAGTCAAGGCAGCAGATAAATCACAAAACATCAACGCGTCCGTGAGCACAGCGCACCTCATTTTCTCCTGTGAAGAAGAAGAGAAAAAAAAAACCCCATGGTCCAACCTGACCCAGTTATTTAATGTTTAGGTTTATTTAGAAGAAGTCTGATTATGACTGCTGCTCTGGATCAGATTATTTGCTCATAATTCGGGTTATTTTCAAACAGTGGCCAAACAACAGATCAATTAATTATTATAGACTATATTTTCCATTTTTGCTAAGCGGTTTGTTCTGAATTAAATAAAAGCCTGTCCCATACAGCCGCATGTGTTACGCCGTGTTTTGTTGATGCTATCATCTTTGCCTTGCGCAGATGATCCTTCATAATTTGTGATACATAATCATCAAGTCATAAAGCAAGACAGGCTTTATCATATTACAATAGTTTCTGTGATTTAGGCAGGGTATACAGTAGTTAGTTCTAGTTTAATAGCCTAGAGTTTAAACTGTGGATTACTGCACAGATCACTGAGTCATCCGCCTGTCGTCCTCCGTTCTCACAGATGCCACCTGGTGGTTGTTTTCGCACATTGAGGCTTTTCATTAAAACCTCTTGTCTCGCCAAAGAAAAAAAATGCCTGAGTCTTGTGGCGTCTCGCGTGAACCACGCGTGAAGTCCGCAATTTTGAACCAGTAACATCTGTATGTATACAACATCTATTGCACGTCTGCACGTCCTGGGTGAGGCATCCCTCCTCTGTTGCTCACCCTGAGGTTTCTCCAAACTTGAATTCCTGATATTGATATTTCCTGTTTGTGACAGTACTAATATCTTCTTTTTGTACAGTTTGGACCATTGTTGTGCACATCGGTTAAAACCAGGACTGAAGAAATGTAAGTCTTTCTCTGAAGCTAATTTCAAGTGTATTGTAATTTCAATATACCATTGGCTGACAATTTTGAAATGAGGGTGAGATATCGTCTCTGTCACCAAACTTACAGGTAAGTCTAGATTGCAATAAGATAGTATGTGTCATCGGATACTTTTTTTTTTGTAAATAGTTATAAGTTTTCAAACAAACTAACAAATACAATCAAAATCCATATTTAGATGCCATCATGTATGGATGGATAGTCCATGGCATCGAAGTGCACATAAACATCAACACACTGAACTCTGTTTGCTTTGTCAGATTTTGCACACCCAACGTTCAATGAAGATACAGCAAGCAAGAGACTTATTCTCTGTGAAGGGAACAGAAAAGTCAGAACTGTACGCAAGAGGGAGGAGAAGGCCGCACGACCTGAAAATGAAGAAAGGTTTAAGAGGACTCAGGTGTTTTGTCAGGAGGGTCTGAAAGACCTCTGCTACTGGGAGGTGGAGTGGAAAGGAGAAGTTGGTATCGCAGTGTCATACGCAGAGGTGGGAAGGACATGGGACAGAAGAAGTGGCCTAGGATGCAATGACATGTCCTGGAGTCTGCTCTGCTCAGGGACTGGATATACTGCCATACATGGAAAGACATCCAAACAGATTAAACAGCCCACTTGCCAAAGAATAGCAGTGTTTCTGGATTGGGAAGGTGGCTCTCTGAGTTATTACAGTGTCACATCAGGAAAGCTGACACTCATACACACCTTCACTGCCGAATTCACTGAACCACTCTTCCCAGCTTTCTGGTTTAAGAAAGGCTCAGTGACTTTGTGTGACATGGAGTGAGAATCTCTAAGATGAGAACAAGTGATGGCCTAATGTTCTACCTGAAATTTTGATAGATTAGCAAAATATAACTTCATCAGCTCAGCACATGTGAAATATGTGAAACATCATTATGCTGTGCATGTTTTCACAAATACAATTTACAATATTTTGTGTTCATAGACAAGATGGAACAGACTTTTTATGGCTAGTTTTTGTGAGCTGATACAAACTGATACATATTATTTAAAAGGGACATTGTGTAACTTCTCCTGTTATCTATTCAGGAAAATCGAATATTTTGTTCAAAAGTATGTTTTTCATTAATCACCCCCATCAACAAACTGAAGTGTTCCAGTAAACTCAGCGGAGACACCGGAGCTGTCGGCTCAGGTCGAGGTGGCGTCTGTGAAAAGTCACCACAGTAACGCAGTGAGGAGGAATGGAGCGTTATGGTGCAGACACACCAACTCCGGCAACGGACGTCAAGTCAACGGATCCCATTCATTGTCTATGCAGAGCAAGCGCTCCGGTCGCGCGGTGCATGATGGATCCGACACGTCCAGTTGACGGTCCAGTCGCCGTATGTGAATTTCCATAATCACGACTCCACTTCTACTTTATGCAAATTGGGTCCGTCTGACGGATGCAGCCGGCTCCAGAAACTTTGTTCAAACTATCAAACTAGGTTGTGTTGATCAAATGTGAATCAAGATTCTGTTACTGCACTACACATTTCCCGCCTCAAATGTTTTCAGAAACATACTTTAGTGTGTTGTTTAACTGTAAAATGAGATCGTTTGTGACCCGGCCGCCATGTTGGAAACGGCAGAGCGAAACTCATGCTCCGCACCACGTCACACAGACCCGCCCACTCGCCGGTGCGGTCGGCGATTAGCTGCGTCGGGATCCGTCGCCGCCGGAGTTGGTGTGTCTGCACCATTACACTGATGCTGCATTCAGGTGCAGTCGGGCAGACAGCCGTCGTCGGTAACAAACCAGATGTCATTTTAGTCACAGAAGTGGAGAGAAAGCCGGTAAAACGTGGGTCAGGTAAACAATACGACATCGCCATGACAACATATTGTCACGTGTATTGTTTTGCCTCGTGCTGACGACCACTTGTTTACATTGAGGCTTATTTATGCCGTTACGTGCAGCGGCTGTTGTCCGTCTGCCGTCTGCCCAATTTCACGTGAATGCAGCATGAAAAATACGATTGAGTTGCTTGTGATATACAACTGCAACGTTAGATGGGAGTAATTCCTACACAATGTACCTTTAAAACATTTAATGTTTTTTCATTTGTCCACATTTATACAAGTATTGCTGACTTCCTTTTGTCTACAAATGTTTTTCTACTAAATATTCAAAGAAAATAGTTTCATTTTTTAAATGTGAAAATTTGCCTTAGACTGCACAGAAAAATTGAAAGTGTCGTTACTAGAAGCACAGCCTGAAACACTATACTACAGCCATAACAAGTAGCTACAATTTTATTTTGTTTTTTTATGTAGGACCTGGCTGTCAAGAGGGTTTTATTGAAATATTTCTGTGTACTCACTGGTACATGAAAAAAATGCCAAATATAGAAAAGATAAATAAGACTAATGAAATCTTGAAAAGTTATTTTCTATTCTTGAAATAAACATTTGAATAAACTTGGCCTTTTATACAACTCATTTGATCTGTATGTGGGTACAGTATATACAGTGATACATATTTGCATGTGTATAATAACTGTTTTATTAGAGGTTGTAGAGAGGACTGAGGATTGGAAGACGGAAACTTGTGGCAAAAGAATGATAATAGAGAAAGACAAGGTAAAAAATGGCAGAAAAGAAAAAGTAGAAAGGTTTAGTCGAGATCACAGAGTCACCCACAATCTGACTGTCTCATTTCACTGCAATGCACACAGTCCTTACCCAGTGGCAGCTGGTACATTTTTCTGTGGGGGAGCTGTACCAAAAAGTGATGCAGCACATACGTAAGGCTGTCGTATAATAATAATTATTACTAGAAACAGCATTTCCTAACGGAACATGCGTGTGAATGCTGAAACCCAATGCTGAACCATGCTGAATTAGCAGAGTAAATTGACAAAGACATGCGGAATGGCATACAAGAAACATGTCCATGGAAGGAATTGAACCCACAACTTCATGAGTGGTAACCTAACACACTAACCATACAGCCACAGGGAACCTGAGTTACAATGAGCTTTATACTATGAGGAATCAAAGACTGTCCAATGACAGCTGAATAATTGGAATCAAAAGTCAAGCAATGATGTGAAATGACTGAGGCAGGAATCGAACCCATGACCATATGATCACTAAGCCTTTACTCTGCCACTCGGCTACAGAGAGCACACTGCTTTCAAGACTGTTGTCATTCATTGTAATGTGATGATGTGCTGCAAACTGGTATGAGTAATCAAGGAGATAACAAACACCTGTAACCAATTGAAGGCGGGGGAGGAGAGCAGAATTCAACATAACATAACAAGAGTTCTTCCCTTGGATTCGAACCAGTGACCTTAGGGTTGGCAAGCGGCCACCCTAACCCCTACAATACAGTGGAGTTGTGCTAAAGAGATTGAGACTTTGATGAATGTGAGATTTTTCAATGATGCTTAAAAAAAAAGTAAGGAAAGTGCAGAAATTAGCCACACCAAGCAAGAAGAGGACTTTTTTGTGACCTGTGACTATTTTTTGGTGAATTAAAATGAATTAAAAAGCACTTAACAGCAAGTTACAAAGTTGAGCTCCTTCTCCTTCTCCAATGGGCTGAATGAGAGCAGAGAGTTCCCTGGCTGCATTTAAAAAATATTTTAAATTATTATCTAAGAATGGAAGAATGAAGAATGGAATGGAATTGTTTGTTTGTGTATGTGTGCATGTGTGACTGTGTGTGAGTGTCTGTGTGTGTCTGTCTGTGTGAGTGTGATGCCTGTGTTTGTGCGTGGACATCCTCTGTCAGTCTGGTTTATCATGTGTCTGTGTGGGGCTGTGTTTAAAAACATCTTAACGAGCGGCCAGGCTGCACCTGCACCTGTTCTATTTATAGACTTTGATAACGAGCTGGCCCCAACAGCTGGACCAACTGCACACAGAGCAGAGCAGAGCAGAGAGATTTGAGCTCTGTGCAGCTTCCCAAAACAGCCCACAAAAAGAGAACTGTACTCAGAATGTGGCCATGACTACTGGGAGAGGAGACCTTCCTGAGCACATTGATGTGCATTAAATGTTTGTAGGGCAAAAACTTTTCTCAGGGTCGCAAGGTAGAAAAGGGGGGCATTTCTGCTTTTCTAAAAAAATCAGCTCCTACTTTTATATTGAAGTGGATGAGCCACTGGAGCGGGTCTAGCTGGACAATTAGGCTCATAGAGACAATTCTGTAAGTCTGTCTGCTGTTTTGAGCACATTAAATGAGACACGACAAGTGTGGCTACAAACCAGTGAGGAAATCATGTGTCTAGAGTTTAATTTGTGGCCGTGCTGGCAATTTATCCAGAAAAAATCCTTAATGTTTTTTCGATCCCTCTCACTCTAACGATGATGTCACTCACTCTGACCCAACCCCATACACACTCATTGAAAAGTGTGAAATTTGTCAGAAATCCTCATGTGCTTTTAAAGGATTTATCTCAAAAACGGTACAAGCTATGAAAAAGTTGTAAATACAGGAAGAATACATTAGAAGTTTGTCTACAGCTCAGAATTTGAATGAAGTCTCTAGCTGAAAGTATGTGGACGCTTTAAAGGCTGAAAGAAGTAAGAAGATTTGAAGAGTTTCAAGACTGTTCCAATGCATTCTCTATGGGGAAAAAAAAATCAGAAATAGTTGAATATTGCAAAAAGTATGAATAGTTGAAAAGAGAAAAGACATAGCACACCTGTCCCGAAAAGGCTGAACATTTTGATATTTGAATTGTTGAAATAGCACAAAGTATGAAGGACTAGTTACATGACGAAGAAAGGCAGAAAATGGCCAAACCGAATAACAATAGTGTGAATGCTTCCAGCATTCACACTAATTACTTCTTTTTGATTAAGCTGAATTATAAACTACACAGTGCATAGATAAGTCTACATATCTCCTCAAACTCAATCATATCCCATTGGAAACAAATCTAAAATGTAAAATAAACTAGAAAAAACATTTCCAAGAATGGAAATGGTGTGAATGCTTCCAGCAATGCTGAATGAGCTGAAGAAATTGTTGAAAGAAAGAAAGAAAGAAAGAAAGAAAGAAAGAAAGAAAGAAAGAAAGAAAGAAAGAAAGATTGAAACAAGAGAGAAAAAAGAAAAGGACAGAAAGAAAGAAAGAAAGAAAGAATCAATCAAACAAACAAAGAAGTAAAAAGACAGAAATGGAGTGAAAGAAAGAAAGAAAGAAAGAAAGAAAGAAAGAAAGAAAGAAAGAAAGAAAGAAAGAAAGAAAGAAAGAAAGAAAGAAATGGAGTAAAAACAAAGGAAGAGAAAAGGAGTAGAAAGAAAGAAAGAAACAATCAAACAAACAAAGAAGTAAAAAGACAGAAATGGAGTGAAAGAAAGAAAGAAAGAAATGGAGTAAAAAACAAAGGAAGAGAAAAGGAATAGAAAGAAAGAAAGAAACAGTCAAACAAACAAAGAAGTAAAAAGACAGAAATGGAGTGAAAGAAAGAAAGAAAGAAAGAAAGAAAGAAAGAAAGAAGAAAAAGAGAGAGGGGGATGATAGATAGAAAGAGGTAGATGGATGGATGGATGGATAGAGAGGGAAGGATATAAAAAGTTACGTAAAATACAAATGAAGGAGTAGAAGAAAGAAAGAAAGAAAAAAAGGAGACAGAGGGGTTAAAAAATAGGGAGGGGTAGAGATAGATAGATAGATAGATAGATAGATAGATAGATAGATAGATAGATAGATAGATAGATAGATAGATAGATAGATAGATAGATAGATAGATAGATAGATAGATAGATAGATAGATAGATAGATAGATAGATAGATAGATAGATAGATAGATAGGACACATGTTAAAAGCTGCATCCTATATCCCAGGCTCCACCTGTAATTGTACTACTATTAATAGAGTTGGAAAGACTAAACATCTGAACTTAAATTCATGAGAAAAATATAAATTGTTGGAGATGTTTACATCAAAAGTATAAAGTAATTGAGAGGCTGATGAATTTGAGCTGAAAACCTGTGTGTGTGTCTGGGTGTGTGAGTCTGGCGGTCTCTCTGTCTGTGTGTACATGTGCAGAAAGTAAAACTGTTGATAAGCGCCACAGAACTCCTCTCTCCCTAATGATCTGATTGATTACACCTGTGTGGCAGCCTGCCCTCAGAAGTTACCATGGCGACTACCATGCTTACATTTTACTGTGTGGAACAGTGTTGTGTTTGTGTGTTTGTGTGTTTGTGTATGCGTGCATGTGTGACTGTGTGTGAGTGTCTGTGTGTGTCTGTCTGTGTGAGTGTGATGCCTGTGTTTGTGCGTGGACATCCTCTGTCAGTCTGGTTTATCATGTGTGTGTGTGGGGCTGTGTTTAAAAACATCTTAACGAGCGGCCAGGCTGCACCTGCACTTGTTCTATTAATAGACATGATAACGAGCTGGCCCCTACAGCTGGACCAACTGCACACAGAGCAGAGCAGAGCAGAGAGATTTGTGCTCTGAGCAGCTTCCGAAAACAGCCCAGAAAAAGAGAACCGTAACTCTTATTAGAATGTGGTCATGACTACTGGGAGAGGAGACCTTCCTGAGCACATTGATGTGCATTAAATGTTTGTAGGGCAAAAACTTTTCTCAGGCTCGCAAGGTAGAAAAGGGGGGCATTTCTGTTTTTCTAAAAAAATCAGCTCCTACTTTTATATTGAAGTGGATGAGCCACTGGAGCGGGTCTAGCTGGACAATTAGGCTCACTGAGACAATTCTGTAAGTCTGTCTGCTGTTCTGAGCACATTAAATGAGACACGACAAGTGTGGCTACAAACCGGTGAGGAAATCATGTGTCTAGAGTTTAATTTCTGGCCGTGCTGGCAATTTATCCAGAAAAAATCCTGAATGTTTTTTCGATCCCTCTCACTCTAACGATGATGTCACTCACTCTAAGCCCTGCTCGTTAAGCGCAATACACAACCATTATAAAGTTGAATTTTGTGAAAAATTTTAATGATTTTAAAACAGCCAACAATCTAAAACTGTTGAAGATATTAATAAGCTGAGTAATATGTGAATAGATTAAAAGTTTGTCTACAATTTAAAAGACAAATGGAGTCTGTGGGAGAAAGTATGCTGACGTTTTAGAGGTTCAAAGAAGTAAGAAGATTTTAAAAGTTTGAAGACGTTTTCAATGCATTCCTATGGGAAAAAATTTGCAGAAAAAGTTAAATATTTTAAAAAGTATAAATAGTATAAAAGAGAAAAGTCATAGCACCCTTGTCCTGAAAAAGCCACACGTTTTGATATATGAATGGTTGAAATAGCACAAAGTATGAAGGAGTAGAAGATGTCTGAAAAAGGGTGAAAGTAGTAAGAATAATAATAATAATAATAATAATAATAAGTATAAAGAAAATGGCCGAACTGAATAACAATAGTGTGAATGCTTCCAGCATTCACACTAACTAGAAAAAACATTTCCAAGAATGGAAATGGTGTGAATGCTGTAAGCAATGCTGAATGAGCTGAAGAAATTGTTGAAAGAAAGAAAGAAAGATTGAAACAAGAGAGAAAAAAGAAAAGGACAGAAAGAAAGAAAGAAAGAAAGAAAGAATCAAACAAACAAAGAAGTAAAAAGACAGAAATGGAGTGAAAGAAAGAAAGAAAGAAAGAAAGAAAGAAAGAAAGAAAGAAAGAAAGAAAGAAAGAAAGAAAGAAATGGAGTAAAAACAAAGGAAGAGAAAAGGAGTAGAAAGAAAGAAAGAAACAATCAAACAAACAAAGAGGTAAAAAGACAGAAATGGAGTGAAAGAAAGAAAGAAAGAAAGAAATGGAGTAAAAACAAAGGAAGAGAAAAGGAATAGAAAGAAAGAAAGAAACAATCAAACAAACAAAGAAGTAAAAAGACAGAAATGGAGTGAAAGAAAGAAAGAAAGAAAGAAAGAAAGAAAGAAAGAAAGAAAGAAAGAAAGAAAGAAAGAAAGAAAGAAAGAAAGAAAGAAAGGAAGAAAGAAGAAAAAGAGAGAGGGGGATGATAGATAGAAAGAGGTAGATGGATGGATGGATGGATGGATAGAGAGGGAAGGATAGAAAAAGTGAGTGAAAGAAAGAAAGAAAGAAAGAAAGAAAGAAAGAAAGAAAGAAAGAAAGAAAGAAAGAAAGAAAGAAAGAAAGAAAAAAAGGAGACAGAGGGGTTAAAAAATAGGGAGGGGAATAGATAGATAGATAGATAGATAGATAGATAGATAGATAGATAGATAGATAGATAGATAGATAGATAGATAGATAGATAGATAGATAGATAGATAGATAGATAGATAGATAGATAGATAGATAGATAGATAGATAGATAGATAGATAGATAGATAGATAGGACACATGTTAAAAGCTGCATCCTATGTCCCAGGCTCCACCTGTAATTGTACTACTATTAATAGAGTTGGAAAGACTAAACGTCTGAACTTAAATTCATGAGAAAAATATAAATTGTTGGAGATGTTTACATCAAAAGTATAAAATAATTGAGAGCCTGATGAATTTGAGCTGAAAACCTGTGTGTGTGTGTGTGTGTGTCTGGGTGTGTGAGTCTGGCGGTCTCTCTGTCTGTGTGTACATGTGCAGAAAGTAAAACTGTTGATAAGCGCCACAAAACTCCTCTCTCCCTAATGATCTGATTGATTACACCTGTGTGGCAGCCTGCCCTCAGAAGTTACCATGGCGACTACCATGCTTACATTTTACTGTGTGGAACAGTGTTGTGTTTGTGTGTTTGTCTGTTTGTGTATGTGTGCATGTGTGACTGTGTGTGAGCATCTGTGTGTGTCTGTCTGTGTGAGTGTGATGCCTGTGTTTGTGCGTGGACATCCTCTGTCAGTCTGGTTTATCATGTGTGTGTGTGGGGCTGTGTTTAAAAACATCTTAACGAGCGGCCAGGCTGCACCTGCACTTGTTCTATTAATAGACATGATAACGAGCTGGCCACTACAGCTGGACCAACTGCACACAGAGCAGAGCAGAGCAGAGCAGAGAGATTTGAGCTCTGTGCAGCTTCCAAAAACAGCCCAGTAAAAGAGAACCGTAACTCTTATCAGAATGTGGTCTGACTACTGGGGCAAGGAGACCTTCCTGAGCGAGCCAATGTGCATTAAATGTTTGTAGGGCAAAAACTTTTCTTGCCGTCGCAAGGTAGAAAAGGGGGGCATTTCTGTTTTTCTAAAAAAATCTGCTCCTACTTTTATATTGAAGTGGATGAGCCACTGGAGCAGGTCTAGCTGCATAATTAGGCTCACTGAGACAATTCTGTAAGTCTGTCTGCTGTTTTGAACACATCAGATGAGACACGACAAGTGTGGCTACAAACCGGTGAGGAAATCATGTGTCTAGAGTTTAATTTGTGGCCGTGCTGGCAATTTATCCAGAAAAAATCCTGAATGTTTTTTCGATCCCTCTCACTCTAACGATGATGTCACTCACTCTAAGCCCTGCTCGTTAAGCGCAATACACAACCATTATAAAGTTGGATTTTGTGAAAAATTTTAATGATTTTAAAACAGCCAACAATCTAAAACTGTTGAAGATATCAATAAGATGAGTCATACGGGAATAGATTAAAAGTTTGTCTACAATTTAAAAGACAAATGGAGTCTGTGGGAGAAAGTATGCTGACGTTTTAGAGGTTCAAAGAAGTAAGAAGATTTTAAAAGTTTGAAGACGTTTTCAATGCATTCCTATGGGAAAAAATTTGCAGAAAAAGTTAAATATTTTAAAAAGTATAAATAGTATAAAAGAGAAAAGTCATAGCACCCTTGTCCTGAAAAAGCCACACGTTTTGATATATGAATGGTTGAAATAGCACAAAGTATGAAGGAGTAGAAGATGTCTGAAAAAGGGTGAAAGTAGTAAGAATAATAATAATAATAATAATAATAAGTATAAAGAAAATGGCTGAACTGAATAACAATAGTGTGAATGCTTCCAGCATTCACACTAATAAAATCATATTGCTGACATTAAAATACTGAAGGAAATTTAGAAAGAACTAGAAACAGCATTTCCTAACGGAACATGCGTGTGAATGCTGAAACCCAATGCTGAACCATGCTGAATTAGCAGAATAAATTGACAAAGACATGCGGAATGGCATACAAGAAACATGTCCATGGAAGGAATTGAACCCACAACTTCATGAGTGGTAACCTAACACACTAACCATACGGCCACAGAGAACCTGAGTTACAATGAGCTTTATACTATGAGGAATCAAAGACTGTCCAATGACAGCTGAATAATTGGAATCAAAACTCAAGCAATGATGTGAAATGCCTGAGGCAGGAATCGAACCTATGACCTTATGATCATAAAGCCTTCACTCTGCCACTCGGCTACAGAGAGCACATTGCTTTCAAGACTGTTGTCATTCATTGTAATGTGATGATGTGCTGCAAACTGGTATGAGTAATCAAGCAGATAACAAACACCTGTAACCAATTGAAGGCGGTGGAGGAGAGCAGAATTCAACATAACATAACATAACAAGAGCCACCCTACCCCCTACACTACAGTGGTGTTGTGCAAAAGAGGTTGAGACTTTGATGAATGTGAGATTTTTCAATGATGCTTAAAAAAAAAGTAAGGAAAGTGCAGAAATTAGCCACACCAAGCAAGAAGAGGACTTTTTTGTGACCTGTGACTATTTTTTGGTGAATTAAAATGAATTAAAAAGCACTTAACAGCAAGTTACAAAGTTGAGCTCCTTCTCCTGCTGCAGAGCAGAGAGCTCCCTGGCTGCATTTAAAAAATATTTTAAATTATTATCTAAGAATGGAAGAATGAAGAATGGAATGGAATTGTTTGTTTGTGTATGCGTGCATGAGTGACTGTGTGTGAGTGTCTGTGTGTGTCTGTGTGTGAGTGTGATACCTGTGTTTGTGCGTGGACATCCTCTGTCAGTCTGGTTTATCATGTGTGTGTGTGGGGCTGTGTTTAAAAACATCTTAACGAGCGGCCAGGCTGCACCTGCACTTGTTCTATTTATAGACTTTGATAACGAGCTGGCCCCTACAGCTGGACCAACTGCACACAGAGCAGAGCAGAGCAGAGAGATTTGAGCTCAGTGCAGCTTCCGAAAACAGCCCAGAAAAAGAGAACCGTATACCTCTTATCAGAATGTGGCCATGACTACTGGGGCAAGGAGACCTTCCTGAGCACATTGATGTGCATTAAATGTTTGTAGGGCAAAAACTTTTCTCAGGGTCGCAAGGTAGAAAAGGGGGGCATTTCTGCTTTTCTAAAAAAATCAGCTCCTACTTTTATATTGAAGTGGATGAGCCACTGGAGCGGGTCTAGCTGGACAATTAGGCTCATAGAGACAATTCTGTAAGTCTGTCTGCTGTTTTGAGCACATCAGATGAGACACGACAAGTGTGGCTACAAACCAGTGAGGAAATCATGTGTCTAGAGTTTAATTTGTGGCCGTGCTGGCAATTTATCCAGAAAAAATCCTGAATGTTTTTTCGATCCCTCTCACTCTAACGATGATGTCACTCACTCTGACCCAACCCCATACACACTCATTGAAAAGTGTGAAATTTGTCAGAAATCCTCATGTGCTTTTAAAGGATTTATCTCAAAAACGGTACAAGCTATGAAAAAGTTGTAAATACAGGATGAATACATTAGAAGTTTGTCTACAGCTCAGGATTTGAATGAAGTCTCTAGCTGAAAGTATGTGGACGCTTTAAAGGCTGAAAGAAGTAAGAAGATTTGAAGAGTTTCAAGACTGTTCCAATGCATTCTCTATGGGGAAAAAAAAATCAGAAATAGTTGAATATTGCAAAAAGTATGAATAGTTGAAAAGAGAAAAGACATAGCACACCTGTCCCGAAAAGGCTGAACATTTTGATATTTGAATTGTTGAAATAGCACAAAGTATGAAGGACTAGTTACATGACGAAGAAAGGCAGAAAATGGCCGAACCGAATAACAATAGTGCTTCCAGCATTCACACTAATTAAGAACATGGTTCAGTATCAGATCTTTCATTTCCTCTGTGTCTGGTGAGGTTGACAGATCTCATATTTGTGACAAACTATAAGCCAAACACTTAGACAACAGTCAGCTTTCCCTTTAGCCTGTTTGTAACAATCAGCTGTTATCTGCTGAGCTGGCTGCTGTAACAAGATCATAAAGAGGGAGATATTGTAATATCCCCCTCTTTATGATCTTGTTTCTGCAGGTTAAACACACACAGCTCACAGTCAGGAAGGAAACAGAGGCTAGGGAGGCTCTCTTGTATTACTATGAGAGGAGTGAAATGTGCATGGACAGCTTACAAGAGGAGGCAATGAAAAAGACTGATTTCTCAGTGTGACATCATCACAAACTATATCAAATGATCATATGATAGCTTCCACTTGTAGAAGTTCCACTTTTAATTTAGCAAAGTGTGAAAGTCTTGTTTCACTTTTTTTTCACAACAACAGGTGCAGATACATGATCTGGAAATTCTCCTTCAGTCCACTGATCGGCCATTTTTATCACACGCACGCATTATGGGAATCATGGCCATAGCCAGCTATGACGTCACCGAGGTCCGGACCTCTGTTTTTTTATTTATTTAACCTTTATTTAACCAGGCGAAAAATCATTAAGAACAGGTTCTTATTTGCAATGATGGCCTGACAAAAAAAAAAAATTTCTGTGAGAAAAAGAAAAGCCCCAAATAGCATGATAAACATATTGGACAGCTTTTATTTTGAAACAACGCAGGAAGTTATCTGATGTATCGGCGAAACGCAGAAAACTTGAACTCAGATGACAGGCGCCTTGGTTAAAGTGTGTGTGTGTGTGTGTGTGTGTGTGGGGGGGGGGGGGGGGGCATGCTTTTCTATGTTTCTTGAGTTATAGGAACGGCTGGATGTTTGTAAGTGACGTGAGTTTAAAGCAGTTTCTAAATCACTACTTCTAAAACAATAAAAAAAAACAACTCGCAAAGAGGCTCAGTCAGCCGTGGCCAGACATGCAGACTTGCCAAAAAATAATAAAAAAATATTTTGCGTTTTCAAGTAGAAGTGTTTGAGAACACTTTGAGAACAGAGGAAGAGAATAAAGATCCTTAGAAATGACAACTAATCCATCTGTTGTAACTTACTAAATTCAAAAGCATATCTTGATGTAGGCAACATGATGTATGCACACAAAGACCAGGACAGCACACTGCTGTGAATCACCTCATTTCAGTGAGGGCTGATCAATCATCGGGGCATTAAAGGTTTTAATGCCCCATGTATGAATGTGGGCACACTGAATCGAACGACCAGTCCGTCAAGCCACCCTCATGAAGACGATTTAATTAATGTTTTTTTAAAAAGAAATCCACAGACAACATGACGTATCACCACAGAAGAAATAAAGGCTGCATGTGGGCTGTTGATGGAAGATTCAGTGGTGCGCAGTGTAAACGAGGTGAGACAACACAAGGACAAATCCTGTTCATTCAGATCCTGTTATTTTACAGTGTAATGATGTTTCTAAGGCTGCACTAGTGTTTCTTAAAAAAATATATAAAAAGCAATCACACCAATAGTGACAATATTTTAGTCCTGGTTAATTTGGTGATTAAAACATTTTAATAAAAATGTCCTCAAAATTTTTTTTATGTGAATGTGAGAGAGATAAAAGATTTGTGTATTGTTGTAATGCAAAGCTGCAGTATGAACCTGTATGAAATATTCAATTTGAATTAGCAGCAATTTAATACAAAAATTCTTCTGACACCAAGTTCATAGAAATATATGAATGTTGTAATGCTGACATCAATAGGCTTAACCACCATCATGAAAACCCACAGAGCAACAGATAGTGATCAAAGGTAGTTTACTCGGGTGAAATCTTTGAGATTCCTTAAAGTGTGTTTCAGATTTGATCAACTTCATGTAGGCTACCTGTCCGGCAGCAAACAGCAGATCAACAAAATTATCCACTCATGGACATAGTGGAACATTTAGCAGGTAAAAAGAGACAATTCTCATGTTTGATAATACTCACTGTGACAAGTTTGTAAGATGAGGATGGGTTGTCACTCAGGTTTCTCTTTAAGCACCAAGTGGCCAAAACATCAAGCTGTAAACACAACATTGACATTTTAACATCCTATAAATCATAACAGTAAACTGTTAATCATTATCAGCATTTATTTAGGTCATGTTTTTTTCCAAATAAATCAATCAATCAATATCTTCTACTTGTTGTGGGTTTTTAGAGCTTTTAATCAGCTGCTCACCCCCAATGAAAATGACTTTAGGCAGCCTGGTTGGAATGAACCATGTCGGTAAAAGGTGCGAGTTGTAAAACACTGTAGAATTCTATTACTTCAGGCAATATTCTTTACATTATACATTTCATTACAGTAGCTTTATTGTGCAATATGAATGAGAATTACACTCCAGTATATGCAGGAAAGAACTATTTGTGCAATCTATTTTTTTAAAAAAAGCA